>NC_044303.2:172230842-172538842 GCF_007474595.2 Lynx canadensis
TCACTATAGATGAGCTGTCCCTGCTCCACTGAACCTCATCCCTTCTCCACTATTCAGGAACATTTTTCTAGCAACTTTCTGCTTCCTTTCCAGGACTGAAGTTTCCCTTTCTATAAAATCATTCCTAGCACAATTCATGCCTTTATTTCTCCCATAATTAAAAAATAAATAAATAATAAATAAATAAAAGGTCTTTTTGACCCCAATATCTGCCCGTTTCACTTCTGCATTTTAAATCTCTGGGGAAGAAATGGTTATTCTATACTATGTTTGCTCTCCTCCCTCTTGAACTCCCTTTAGAACACATTCCACCACCTACTGCTAAATCTAGTGATGGACGCCTTCACCCTTGAAAGGCATTTGTCATGTGGTTTCTAGGACACCTGTCCATATAGCTTCTGCTCTCACCTTACAGGCCATGTACACCTTCACAATTTCCCTTACTGGTTGCTCATTATCTCTTTAAGCAGGAGGAAAGCTAGACTGCCCCAGGCTCACACTTACAGCAAGGCTCCTGGCTTTAAATTCCATCTATGTACCGACAACTCCCAAATGCATAGCCAGACCAGAACTGTCCCCAGAATCCAGCTGCCTACTTGACATCTCCACTTAAATGTCTATCAGAATCTCAAACTTTACAAGTCCAAAAGGGAAATGATGGTTCTAATCCCTCCTAGAAAAACCGGTTCTCCTGCAGTCTCCCGCATCCTCATGTATGACGCAACAGTCCTCCATTGGCTCTGGTCAAAACCTCTTTACCGTCTATCTCTTTGATCCATCTGCAAATCCTGTTGGCTCTAGGTTGAAAACGTAAACAGAATCTGGTAAATTCTCACCACTCCCAGATCCAAGCGGTCATCCCAGTTTACCTGGATTTCTTTGGCAACCCCTTTACTGGTAAGCCCTCCATCTACCTGTGCATTGAAAGGAATTCTGTTAAAACAGAGATCAGATCACTTTACACTTCTGTTCAACATCCTGCAGTGGTTTCTCTTCTCACTCAAAGTAAAATCCAAAGTCCTTATGATGGCTGACAAGGCCCTGCAGGATCTGGCCTCACTCTCCACTGCGTGTTTTTGCATGAGGCAGCAGGAAGGACCTGGAGGAGAGTGTAAGTGAAAGCCTTGGGGCCCTCAAGAAGGCTGCTGGGAGGGCCTAAAGGAAAGCAAAGAGAAAGCTGTTAGAAGCAAGAAGAAAGAGGACCCTCACTAGGACAAAGAATTTAGCAATGCTGTTGCCTGTGGCAACATGGAAAATAAAAGATGTCCCTAATGAGTTGGATGATCCAGATAAGGAGATGTGCAGGCAGACTGTTCAAAGTGCAAACTGACTTCTTTTGCTGCCTCCAATGAAATCCAAGAGCAGAGAGATAAGCTGAAAAGAACTGTTAAATATAAAGGATCCAGGTCTTACTGGGTTTGAAAATAAAACTCTCATCCCTAGGTTTATCCTGTAGCAAACAGTGTGCTACAATTAAGAAATGGCTTCTGGGCAAAGACTGAATCCAGAGTGCTGTCAGGAAACCATGGATGTAACTAAAATTTTATTAATTCTCAAAGAGATCAAATATGACCCTTTCAAACTAGCAAAAGGTCTTCTAGGAATCTTAAGGGCATTCTTCGCTAAAAGCCTCACAAGGAATTTCAGGTATAGAAGGGTTATTTCAAAGTGGTTTGTGGGTGTTGCCTTTGTCTAACAAAGCTGATTATAAATCAATTAATAAGAAATACACAGTGTTTTTAAATAGAATTAGTTCGGCCTCAGCTAAAGGAACAGAGACACTACACACTGAAAAGAGGCTTTTGGACCTCCAATCCTCGACAGGCAAAAGCAGGCTGAGAACACTACTTAGCTGCTAACACACACCACTTTTCATGGAAAGGGAAGAAAAATTCAGAGAACAGAACCAAAAGCCCAGCCAAGCCAATCAACACGTGAACACTCCTAGGCAGTAAGACCAAGCTCTAATTAAAAGAAAAGGCTACATGTGCCTGGCTGGATTTTGGGACTGTTACAGGTGGGTGACTGCTATGTGCCTGTCTCCCCCCATTCTAAATGAAAGTGTCTTTGCAGTTATCCTACCTATGTGTTAAATAGTAGCGTGGGAGGGTGTGAATTTATCTTTCTTACCCCTTTAATTACAGGTCTTCAGATTGAGAGGAACCATACTTAAGGGTTTTAACTTGAAGAACAATACCAGAGCCTGATTTGATGAAAACGTGGACCTCAAGTATGACCTCCAAATCTCATCATAAATGAGATCTGGGGAGACCTTGGGAGGACAGGTGCATTTTACATGCAGAAAGAATGCAAATACTTTTGGCCAGGAGACAGACTCCTGTTTAAAAACAATTTTTTTTAATGTTTATTTATTTTTAGAGAGAGAGAGAGCAAGCAGAGGAGGGGCAGAGAGAGAGGGAGACACAGAATCTGAAGAAGGCTCCAGGCTTTGAGCTGTCAGCACAGAGCCCAACGCGTGGCATGAACTCACAGACTGCAAGATCATCACCTGAGCCAAAGTTGGACATTTAATCAACTGAGCCACCCAGGTGTCCCTAGACTCCTGTTTTAAAGCTTGTCTGCAAACTGGTTGACACTCTTCCCATCAAATGGTATAATCTACTCTCTCTTCCTTTCCAATTTCCTAAAATGAAAATAACCAAGGTCTCAGGACTGACAGATCCTATGAGAAAAGGGCTGAATCCTATGAGTGGGCCCTAAGACATCGATTTTGTGTGGCCCAGGAGACACTTATTCTTTCTTAGCAATTTCTGCTGACATTTCAGATAGCTGAAGTTGCTCCCTACACATTCCTAGCATCTGCATAAGTGAGGTATCACTGTTCTGACTAGGGGATCATTTCATCTTGAAATAAAATCTTAAATCTGACATGCTCTGAAACTGTAGTAATTAAAGTACACAGGTGGTTTAGCTAGGGTTTGGTTAAAGTCTGTTCTAGTAACTGAACACAAACATAGCTTTATTTTATTTTTTTTACATTTATTTATTTTTGAGAGACAGAGAGAGACAGAGCACAAGTCGGGGAGGGGCAGAGAGAGAATGAGACCCAGAATCCGAAGCAGGCTCCAGGCTCCGAGCTGTCAGTGCAGAGCCCAATGCAGGGCTTGAACTCACAAACCGTGAAATCACGACCTGAGCTGAAGTCAGACGCTTAACTGACTGAGCCACCCAGGCGCTCCAAACACAGCTTTAACTAACATGTTACTTGGCACAGAGGAGCCAAGCCAACCCCAGGGATTATGAAGTAAGTAGGATGTAGACTCCCTGCTCAGCGCCACTGCATGGTTATGCCCAACTCACACAGCTAGCACAGCTGCACATGGCAGCCTTGCCCTTTTTATTCTGCATTTATAGTCTATTTCTCCCTAAGAACCTTAAAAACCCTAAAATCTCATGACTTTAAAAACCTAGGGATTCCTAAATGTGACTCTAGCCTTTCAGGAGCCCGAACTATTCACCTAACGTCTCTTCTTGGATGTCCACTGGGCATCTTAAGCTTCACCTATCCCAAACACAACTATTGACTCCTCCACCCCTTCCAAAACCCAGCTCTTCAGTCAGATCCTATCATGTCCATGCTTGAAATTCTTAACAGTATCATCTATGTGGCCCACCCCAGGCTGCTAGGCCCTGTGTAATGTGAACCCTACCAATCCCACTTCATCGCCCTCTTTCTTGCTACGATCTTGCATCACTGGTCTTCTTCTAGTTCTGGAACACCTCCTATTTGTCCCTGCCTTAGGGCCACTGCCCTGCTGTGCCCTTCTGTCTGCCAGGACTTTCCCTTCTTGCCATGCAAATCTCATTTTAAATGTCATCTCAGAGATGCTTTTTCTGACCACACAAGAGAAATGGCATCCCAGTCACTTTGGCACATCATCTTCTCCAAAGCACCTATCACTACCTGATATCTGAACATACATGTGTGGTTTGTAGAATATAAACTCTAAGACTATTGCTGACCATTGCACTCTAGTTCCTGAGACACAGTGGTTAGTCAGTAAATATTTATTGCATGATTGAAATGGAGATGAGAAATAGCAAATGCTCTTCTTTCCTCACAGTCCCATATCAGGGATGCTGAAGAGAATAAGAACACTAAAGAATGTTAAACAAGAAATTTCCTCAATAAAAATCCTCTGTAAAATATCCTGCAAATCCAAAAATTGATAGATATCTTTTTTTAAGTTTTTTAAAATTTATTTATTTTGAGAGAGAGAGAGAGGGAGGGAGAGAGGCAGGCAAAGGGAGAGGGAGAGGGGCAGAGAGGGATAGAGGGAGAGAGAGAATCCCAAGCAGACTCTGCACTGTCAGCACAGAGCCCAATGTGGGGCTTGAACCCATGAACCACAAGATCATGACCTGAACCAAAATCAAGAGTCAGATGCTTAACCAACTGAGCCACCCAGGCACCCCATGGGTATCTTATAAGAAAAAAAACTAAGCTCCTATATACCATCAGCTTTTAAAGGGCCTATTTTTGTTAACTCAAAAAGTAACTTTCACAGCAAAATACACAGTCCAAAAGAGAAAATGGCTGTCTTGCCTTCCACCTCTCCCACAAGCACCTGCCCAATTCTGAACAATTCCTGGAGCACCTCTTTACTGGACTTGGTCACACAAAAGGTAGGCAAACTGGTCACCTTAGCTTTTAAAGCATACAATATATTTGAAACTTCATAAAATTTAAGACAAAATAATATAGGAACAACACATAAAATACATCTTTTCAAGTAGGCTACCAGCATATCCCAATCAAATATCTTTTTATATTCATGGAGAAAATCCTTTTAAGATTCAGAATAAAGTCAACTCAAGGTCAATTTATCACTGGTTTGTATCAAAACTCTAAATTAAAAAAAAAAAAACTAGCTTCCAATGATAATCAAGAAAATGTCTAGAATCATTAACTCTAAAACCACTGCTTTCTCATTAGCCAATCAATCAACTGTCTGAAATTCTATCCTGTATAGTTCATTTTGATTTAACCAGGGAGAAGAACAGTCTAACCTAATAAAATGTTCTTAGTAAAGAAATCAGCAATATTCTTGTCACACACTTACGCAACTAAGAAGATGTGGGTCACAGAAAGCCTGTTTTCATTGACAAAACCACTTAGCATGTCCACATACTTTATTTAAATACAAGCCTATGTGGGGGCATACACACACATGCACACACACACACGCACACACACACTGAGGTTCCTACCCGTCATTCTTGACAGTTTTGTTTTAACGTATTTTGTGCCCTTGTCATTTTCACCTGTTCCTTTTTTCTTTTAAATCTCTTTTTGGTGGAAAAGGGCACCGGGTGCCATTAATGAAGAAAAAACTTTCTATGCAAGACAGAATTCAATTCAATTCCCCATCTCCCTAAACCTGAAAAACAACAAACTTATAAAAGCTACAGAAGAAAATATTTTAGTATAGTATACGTGACCGATGGATTGTGCCTATTGTGATCAACCACCTAAGAGAAAAGGATGGAGAAAAAAAAAAAAGGAAGAGAATTAAAATTAAGTTCAAGATACACCATGAAGTGGACTCTAGGCAAAGCTAGGTCCTTCAAAAACATTTTTGAAACCAGGTCAACATCAACACATACAACAAAGAAACCAAAGAACAATCAAAGCGTGCTCTGCTTCTCCCCAGGTGCTACAGGGAGGAAAGCATGCACACACAGAGCAGCTGGCAGTTTGGTAGGCTCCCTCTCCCCAAGTCCCACACTTCTTTCAGGCATGTTGGGTCCTGAATTCTCATGATGCATCACATGACTGTGCTCAGAAGAGATCAGACCCGCTCTAAACAGAAAATAACTCCAGAGAAACATCTCTTCCTTTCTAAATAGAAACTGTTCGTCACTCTAAATAGAAAAAGCTACTGTTTTATAAAAAATAGTATTTATTAGGAGCACTTTTTTTTTTAAATTATGGGATCCACAACCATAGAGCTACCTATGACATTACCTGAACTCAGATTCTCATCCCTCCTACCACATGACCTACCACTGGAGAAGAATATTCTACATAGCACGCAGTAGCTGCCAGCACACTAATATCATATACCTATAATTCCTTACAATCCCATGCATTTCCCACCTAACTTCCTAACATCTCAGTAAAGCTTTTTTTTTTTTTAATACTGATGAAATCTGGTTAAAATGAACAACAGGAAAAGCCTTTCATAAAAGAACCGAGGCAATACATTCAAAGAATAGCAGAGGAAGGAGACAGCAGACATAGGAAGACAAGACAGGGGAAGGTACTCACCAAGTCCTCTTGTCTAGGTCAGAGTTCTTTTGTTTACTACTATGACAGATCACTCAGGTGCCAGGGATAAAAGGTGCAAACAGAGTGAAGCATAGCACACAATCCCTGTCAAGCAGTGTCCCATCAAGTGGGGATATTATTGAACAGGCAAAAACAATGCAGTATTTGAAGGCAGGAGTAAGCCTAAGGCTTTTCTGGAAAGTAACGGAAAGCTTTGGGAAGAAGGGTAACATCAGAGATATCTCAGCTGTGATGGTGAGGAAGAGAGGGATTGAACCAGGTAAAATGAGGAGCAGAAGAGCACAGGTAGACAGTTCAGGTAGGGGAAGCACTCCACCCTGGGACACACAGGTAGGGAGCAGCAGGCAGTTCTGTGCAGCTGTGTCCTAGGTTCCCCCACCAGGACTGTGGTGTGGGTGCTGGATGAGGGGGTGGGTGGAGACAAGAGCTGTACTGCAAGAGAAGCAGCTCAAGAGCATGCAAGGGCCACATATCTTGTAACCCACATTAAGAAATTCCTGAATTTTCCCTTAGGAACCTGTTAGAGCATTTCAAGCCACAGAGGAAAGACATCAATAAAGTTGATGTTCTGGAAGAAAACTGCATCTGCAGCGGGGCAAACATTGTAGGCAGCATGAGTAAAGACAGGAAGCCAGCTTGGAAAGCTTTAACAGAAATTCAAATTCATGTGCTGACCGAAACTAGAATTCAGAGACGGAGATCGATTCTGGAGAGGTTAAGAGGTGACCATCGGGGCGCCTGGGTGGCGCAGTCAGTTAAGCGTCCGACTTCAGCCAGGTCACGATCTCGCGGTCCGTGAGTTCGAGCCCCGCGTCAGGCTCTGGGCTGATGGCTCAGAGCCTGGAGCCTGCTTCCGATTCTGTGTCTCCCTCTCTCTCTGCCCCTCCCCCGTTCATGCTCTGTCTCTCTCTGTCCCAAAAATAAATAAACGTTGAAGAGGTGACCATCAATCCTGTTCACCATTGCTATCCCAAGGTTGGGGTCACAGTAGCCCTTTTCACTCTCCAAAGTACCCTGGGTTTGGGGGTGAACTCTATAGTTACTCTGTTAAGCAGCAGAATGGAAAGGGCTTGGGGACTGGTTAGCCATGAGGGGAGGGAGAGACGATCGAGTAAGGAATGACCCTATTCTGAGCAGTGAGGATGGTGGTGGCTTTCGTTAAGGTATTGATGCAGGCCCCTCAGGGATATGCACCTGAGGATTTCCCAAAGGGCACAAAGGCAACAGGTAGTTGTTAGGGACTGAATTCCCAGATCCTCAGCTTCCACATACATTCCTGCCTGGAACTGACCTAAAACAGCCCTGAGATTGAGATGCCACACCTGTTCTCCTTTCCACTGAGCTCCCCTAGCACAGTTCCCCCCTTCCAAAACAATGGAGAAACATGCTTCTTATCCATTTGAATCTCTCTCTGGCGCACTGCCCCAGGGTGTGAAAAATCCCAGAAGAAACATGGCAACATTTTTAAATACCAGTATTAGCGAAGCTGCCTTTAATAAAGACACCATTAATTATATCTTTCCCTACATATTTCTGGTAAGGACTAGGCAAGGTGATAGAAGAATGGTATTTTGGCCCATAGTTGAGTTACTTGGATGTCATATATAGAATAGGGGGCAGCATGGGGCGCCTGGGTGGCTCAGTTGTTAAGCGTCCGACTTTGGCTCAGTTAATGGTCTCACAGTTCAGTTCGTGAGTTCAAACCCCATGTTGGGCTCTGGCCTGACAGCTCAGAGCCTGGAGCCTGCTTTGGATTCTATGTCTCCCTCTCTCTACCCTTCCCCCACTCACTCTCACAAAAATGAACAAGAAGGCAGGCAGGCAGGCAGGCAGGCAGGGAGGAAGGAAGGAAAGAAAGAAAGAAAGAAAGAAAGAAAGAAAGAAAGAAAGAAAGAAAGAAAAGGGAGCAGCAGAGAAATGACGATTTTTGTTTAATTATCTGGCAACTTCCATCTTAAAACTATTATGCATGGCTCATGAAGAAGATCCACATAAGAATAAAATAAATCAAAGTTCTGGTAGGCCTATCTCATCTAAGTGACAAAACACCATGTCTTATCTGTCCATCTGTCTCAAATAAAATTCAAAAGTGAAACACTTTTCACAGAGCACATGTTAACATTTTTATGTAAACTGACAAATGACAGAAAGCAACTGGTTTGGCTGGGTGGTTTGGCAATGACTCTTTGGTTTGCCAAAGAGTTTTATGTTGGATGTTTTCCATACACTGAATGAACTAAATCTGCAGCTCCAAGACTCTGATGAAAATATAAAGTACATAATTAGATAAAAGCATTTTATCAAAAATCTTGCATTGGCAAATGCACATTAAAATTAACAATTTTTAATTTTCCTAGTCCTTTCCAACTAAATTGGATAAAATCTGGTGCCTCCAAGTAAAAGGGAAGAAAAAAGATAACTAGCACTCTTTTGATAAATCACAGTAAAAAATTTTTAATTTTCTTAATGTTTACGTTATTTCTGAGGGGGGGGGAGAGAGAGTGAGGAAGTGGGGGAGAGGCAGAGAGAGAGGGAGACACAGAATCCAAGGCAGGCTCCAGGCTCTGAGCAGTCAGCACAGAGCCCGACACGGGGCTCAAACTCAAGAACCGCGAGACCGTGACCTGAGCTGAAGTCAGATGCTTAACTGACTGAGCCACCCAAGCAACTCACAGAAAAATATTTTTAATTCATTTCCCAGAAATTGTGAAGTTGAATTACTACAATGATTAACAAATTGTAAGTCAAGTGGTTCTGAATTCATTGCTTTCAACTAAATTGAAAGGGAACCCAATTAGTGGTCTCAGAAATCACTGCTCTCAGGAACATAAGAGCAAATTTACAGGGGACAATGCATTTGAGGTACTAGATTAATAAAAATATCTTTAGATGATGGATCATCATGTGATTTTTGGCATATAATTCAGGAGTTCAAGGAATTGAAGGAATTGAATATAATTCCTTCCTTTTCTATCTTCCTTCCATAGTAGACAAGGTTACTCAGTGCTCATATCTGTAAAAAATCAAAATAAAAAAATTAAATTGTTACTGAGCTATATCTCACTCCAGGAATATATTATAATCATCCAGGAAGGTGGGGGAGGTACAAGGACTAATCAAGAAGAAAAAGCCCCATCCATTTCATTAAGAGATGCATTTCCAACTTTTTATTTTTAGTAATTATTAGAATCTATAATATTTTGCTTTTAATTATATAATGATAACCATGGTAATAATAACTACTCTTATGGCTCAGTAACAATTGTAGCCTTAAGGTCTCATGAAGTGAAGTTTTAAAATTTTAATGTATATGTATATTATTGTGGATAAATACATTTTATTAATAGAAATATAGGGCAAAATTCTATGAAGAAAGTGAAATCGAATGCAAGTTTAAGGAGATAAAAGGGGTAAAGAAAAATTTCTGACTTTTGATGAAGAGCTTGTTCACATATATTTTTTAAAGGTTAGTGAGTACAAAATTGCTAGGATATATAGATTCAGTGGATACACTTAAGAGTAATGTGACAGATTTTATAATGTCAATATTTATAACCCTCAAACTTGCATCTGTTTAAATTTATGACACAATTTTTATCCTCAACTTAAAATTCTCAACACAGGCACATAGGTTTTTTAAAAAATTCTATAAAATCACCGTCAAGAAATTTTTTTAGTAAGAACACGTCTGGAGGGCGAGATGATGACTTCAGTTTTGAACATGTTGCATTTAGGGGCGCCTGGGTGGCACAGTCGGTTGAGCGTCCGACTTCAGCCAGGTCACGATCTCGCCGTCCGTGAGTTCGAGCCCCGCGTCAGGCTCTGGGCTGATGGCTCAGAGCCTGGAGCCTGTTTCTGATTCTGTGTCTCCCTCTCTCTCTGCCCCTCCCCCATTCATGCTCTGTCTCTCTCTGTCCCAAAAATAAATAAACGTTGAAAAAAAAAAATTTATATGAACATGTTGCATTTGTGGGTACCACCTGAGGGACATCCAAGTGCACAGTAAGAGCTAACTTACTTATCACACAGTTTAAAGCACGGAGCTGGGTGTTTTCTACAGACTCCTTAAATCCTCACTATCACCCTTTGAAGTGGTACTATTAATGTCACCACTTTAGAAATGGGGATACTGAGGCTCAGAGAAGTTAAAAGATTCACCCAATATCACACAGCTCTCCCAACTAGTAGAATATATATGAATCCAGACAGTTGGCATGAAGAGTCTGTATTCTTTGCACAGTATAATGCCTCCTGGGAGGTCTAATTGGAAATACACATTTGAGGGTCACGTGAGCCTTTAGATAGTAACTTAAACCATGAAGCATTTGAGATTAGGTAGGGAGAGTGACATTTTTTTAGCAGCAGGAAAATGAGAGCCTCAATGTTAGGGGTCTTTATGAAGATGCTTCTGGCATTCCAATGCAGGCCCCTGGACTCTTGAAAAGCCTCCAGCCATAGTTTCTCAAGGTTTTTCTTTTTCCAGGTACCATTCATTCATATGTTGGTGACAGTCCTCCCAGGCTGCTGCACTGTTTAGGATACTCTTTATAACATCAAAGGGCTACTGAAGAAAACCTTTCCACTTCTTGATCTTTACCTTCTATGCCCCACTGGATGCTTGAAGATGTTTCAAAGCCCCACCCCCACCCAGTTTTACTGATATAATTGGCATATGACATTGTATTAGTCTAAGGTGTACAATATAATGATTTGATATATGTACATACTGTGAAATGATCACAGAAGTCAACAACCATCACCTTAGTTATTTTTTCTTGTGATAAGAACTTTCAAGGACCACTCTCTTAGCAACTTTCTAATATACAATATTGTTAACTACAGTCATCACATGGTACATTAATCCTCAGAAGTCATAACTGGAAGTTTTTACTTGTTGACCACCATCACCCATCCCATTCCCCTACCCCCCTGGAAACCACCAATCTGTTCTCTGTATCTATGAGCTTGGTTTTTGTTTCTGTTTTTCAGGTTCCACATATAAATAAGATCATACAGTAATTGTCTTTGTCTTATATCACTCGGCATAATGCATTTAAGGTCTGTCATGTTGTAATATGATAGGAAAAGATAGGATTCAGTAGGCAGAGAGGGAAAGATTAGGACCTGAGGTCCATGGGTGGGGGGAAAAAACACATATTTTAGAATAATGTCTGACCACAGCAAACCCCCTCAGGCATAAAGTTCCTCATAAGAATGACACCACCACCTCGGGTTTCCCTCAGGAATTGGACTAAAGACCTAATTAAAAGTAAGTAGTAGACCATAAAACACATGACCCGCAAGGAATGATATGACCGTAGACCACCCCTCATACAATGGAAATAGTCAATCAGGAATGGAACAGCCCAGCACTTAGAGCTATGGAGCCAATAAGGGTAGAACCTGAGAAGGAATAAGGGGGAATGGTAGGGGAAGGGCTGACCAGAACCTTATAAAACAAAGACCCTCGTCTATTGTCATGGATATTCACTTTTGAATGCCCCTTCTCTGTAAGGAGAACTTTCATACTATTCTTCCTTTCTCTAATAAACTTTTGCCTGCCACTCATTTTGTGCCCACCTCTTTACTCCTTGAAGCAGCAAGACAACAAACCTCGGGTATTGAGGTAAAAAATACTGCAACATTGCCACAAACAGGACTTCCTTATTTTTATGCCTATATAATATTCCATTTTATATACATATTTTATATATATAACTATATATAATTATATATTATGTGTGTGTATATAACTATATACACATATATACATATATATTACTATATACATATACATATATATAGTTATATATACACACACTCACATACATAATCTATATATAACTATAATCTCACATCTTGACCCCATTCATTCATTGATAGACACAGGTTGTTTCCCTGTCTTGGCTATAACAGTTTCAACTTGTAATAATCCAGCATGACCAACTTTCTGTCTTTCTTTGCAACAAACAGGACTCACATCACTTACACATCTTATACGTCAATATGGGTACTTGTCAGAACAGTTACAGAAAGTGAAATCTGACACTGCAAAATACAATAAATCAGGATGCAAAGAAGAACACCATTTACTTATATGGCAGAGCCTACCTGCTAGTGCTCAATGGATAGGGATCATTTTTGCTCAGTAACAGAGTATTTGGGGAAGGGGAAGCATACAAATGTATACATAGTTTAGTTTATATTTTTTAATGAAGTTATTTCAGAGACAAATAGTGCCAGAAGTAATAGCATTAAATGGGTGAGCCTGTATCCAGGTAGAGCATTAGAAAATCACTGACAAAATCATACCAACATTTTTAGGAAGGGGCAAAGGTAAAATGATCATCAAGACTGAATAGGAATAACCAGAAGAAAACCTGAATAAGAAGAAAACAGGAGAATGTATTGTCATAAGAACAAAATGAGATTTCAAGGGGTGAGTCATTAGGGTCAACTCAACCATAAGGTCAAGAAAGACAAGGGTTGAAATTATCACTTGGATTTAGCAACCAGAAACCCTGAGGACAGTTTCAGTGCCATGATAGGTATCAAAGCTGAACTGTGAGAAGTTTAGGACTAAACAGGATTTGAGAAGTGGAGACAATGAATTTAGACAACGCTTCCTGGAGGTTAGGTGTGACACAGAGGGAGTCAATAAGGCGATAGACAGATAAGGGCATGGGTATGGAGTAAGCGTAGTTTTAAACGATAGAGACTTGAGCATGCCCAAACTCTAAAGGAAAGGATGGAAAAGGGAGGGAGAGGGCCAGGGCTAGTGATAAAAAGCAATAATAATAATTAAAAAAATAAAATAAAATGAGAAGATCCAGGTCAGAGGCATTGGGGCTCTTCTACTGTGAGAGGAAAAGGAAGGATGAGTAAGAAGTGACTAAGAGTGTGTGGAGGGTCAAGAAGTTGGGAAGCTACCATCTGATTGTCTTTATTGTCTTGGTGAAGCAAAAGAAGAGTTCACTGAAGGAAGAGGGTATTTGCATGCTGGCTGTATCTCCAGGCTACACATTTTCCTCCTTTGACCTCTGAAGTCATAGGGCAGAAGATCCAACATCCTCAGTCTCAAAGCCAGGTTGAAGTCCATACTCTGAAAAACTCCATATATTGAACTTCTGCCTTTGAAAGAGAAATTTGTAGAGGGGACCCAAGGGCTAACATTAACATAAGACATGATAACTGTTCATTTTAAAACCCAAAGTAATATTGGGATATCACATTTCTCCTTACTACTGCTTTCAATATCAATTAGACTCATCTTCAAAAATCTCCAGAGATCTTTAAGAGTATGGAGCTTATTTGACTGTCTCTTCTATCCTCCAGACTGTTTCCTCCCTTCCCCTACTCCACCTTTTTAAAAAAATACATCACCAGTAGTATTTTCCTCCGTCCTAGTTTCAACATGAAAGGCTTTCTACGCATTTCACACCTTATAATCTACAAAGAGCCTTCACATTTTCTCTACTTTTGTCCTGTAACAATCTTGAGAGTTGGGAGGGTGCATTATTCTTCTTAACATTCAGAAAAATTAAGTGACTTGAGCATTCAGGACTCAGACTTGTGTTGTCACTCCAAAGGCAGTTAGTTATCTGTTCTACCACATCACATTCCACTTACAGCAACTTCTGAACACCCAAGAGATGGCTCAAGTTTCTGCCAGTCTCAGAGTAATTTCAAATTCATCCAATTATTTAAAGAAGTCTGTGCTGTAATTTCAATTCACTGCCTATCATTAATAGATCTCATCATCCCTCCCCCATAATAAGGAACCTGGCTAATCGTGAAGAAGCAACTACTATTGCTCACAGACAGTTGGGGATGCACATGAAGCCATAATCACAGAGAAATCCTGAGCATCTGCAGGAGGTTGGAGACTATAATGACCCAGGAAAGTAATGGTCTTTCAGGTTTGTGCCTAATTGGTGAATGTAAACAAGAAAGCCTTTATATTTCCACTGAGCAAGCAAAATTAAAATGCTTCCCGCTGTAACCACGTGTATTAGTTTCTTTTTTGCAGCTGTAACAAATTACCATAAACTTGGCCTAAAACAACAAAATTTTATCATCTTACAATTCTGAAGGTCAGAAATCCAAAATGGTCTCACGGGGCACAATGGACTGAATGTTTGCTCCCTCCGTCACCAAATTCATATGTTTAAACCTTAATCCTAATATGTTGTTATTTGGAGGTGGGGCCTTTGAGAGATAATTAAGGTCACAAGCGGTAAGCCTTCATGAATGGGATTAGTGCCCTTACAAGAAGAGGTCAGAAGAGCTAGCTAACGCTCTTTTTGCCACGTGAAGTTACAAGGAGAACTGGATTGTCTACAACCTGGAAGAGGGCTCTCACCCAATCATGCTGGCACTCTCATCTCAGGTTTCCAGCCTCCGTACTACGAGAAATCAACAGTTCTTGTTTATGTCATCAGTCCATGGTGATTTGTTAGAGCCAACCTAAACTAAGACGCTGGGCTGTTTCTTCTGGAGGTTCCAGGGCAGAATCCGTTTCTGTGATTTTTCAGCTTCTAGTGGCTGCCTGCACTCTCTGGATCAAGGCCCCCTTCCAGTAATCACATGATTTTGACCTCTGCTTCCACTGTTATATTTCTGTCTCTCTGACTCTCCTGTCATGTCTAAGGGGGCTTCTAATTACATGATCCTACCTGGATAATTTAGGATGATGTCCTTGTACAAGATCCTTAATCATAAGTGCAAAGTCATTTTTGCCATGTAAGGTGATATTTACAGGTGCTGGGGATTAGGATGCTCAGCCAAGAGACACCTGGAACCCATTCAAAGCAAAGACACACCAAGCTGAACTGCCAAGCTACACACCATATGCAGAGAATGAGGTGTTCCTGCTGGGCTAGCAACCAAATAGAAGACAGTCAGTCCTAGAATGTACTGGGGAGAGCCATCTTCTCTGGAAGTTCTGCTTTTCTAGAGCAATGGTCAGTATATATGAGAATTTTAAATATTTACCGCTAGTAAGTGGCAGGGTCCTTCAATAAATCTGGGTCTTTCTGTTATGTGTGTTCTCGTAATTCCTCTCATCTACCTTAAACTGAGGCTGGGAATTTTCTGTTAAGTTGAACCAAGGCCCTGAAATGAAAGAGCTACATCCCTTGCACAGGTCAGTCTTCATCAAGAAAGAACCAGAATGACACAAGCCAAAGCAGAGCAGAAAGTAGGATGTATGCCCAGGCTAAGTGGTCTCCTATGTATCGTTAGGAAAAGGAAGGGTGAGTATGTGAACCCCACTGCATATCTTTAAGAGACTGTTTTATAAAACTAAGCCTGAATTGAGGCAGACAGCATTGTGTGTTAATTCAGTCCCAATAAGCATGTCTGCATGAAGAAATGCTTTTACTTCCTAGGGGTTCTTTTATAGACCCTACCTCAAAAGTGAAGTTAAGAAATTATGGTGCCCAATCTTCCAAACCAAGTCAGCTGTACTCCGTGGAGAGAAGTTTGCTTTACAAACGTTTGCTTCTACCTACCTGTTACCCTTTACACATAGGTGACACGTGAATCAATGCATTTGTTACATGAATTTCCTAGGGCTTGGTTTTATGAAATGTACAGTTTAATAAAACTTGTGTTTCATTTAATATTCCAGGCAGCAAATTTCCTTTCCTCAGAATTCCTGAGACTATGTGAAAAACAGAGAGAGCTCTAGCACAGGGCCTACACATATTAGGCATTCTTTAAATTGCTGTTCAACGACCACATAAAAGCATAAATACACAAAGGCCTAAATAAACCCTCTTGCCACAGGTCAATCTGAGAAGAGGACTTGTTGGAACATACCATTTAACTCCTCTCAACAAACCCTAAGTATATAAATTGGGGAAGATAATTCCTTAGTATCCTACATCTGCAAAACCATTCCATCTTACATGCAAGCAAGTCGGGATATTGTGTGGTTGAAGGTCTTGGACACACGAAGCCTTGCGTCTGAATTCTGGTGCTAATACTCGCTGGTTATGTGATCTTGGGGAAGTGGCTTAACCTTTTCAGCTTCCATTTCTTCATCTCTGATAGTATGATAATAATATTTAGCTTGCAAAGTTGTTTTGAGCAGGTAATGACACATGTGGAAAATGTTCAACAGTTTCTGGTGCACTGAAGACAAAGATGGTGATGGATGGTGGTGATGATGACATGTCTAGATCCAGCCTTTTGGTTACCCTGCTCCTCTAGGACAGACAAGTTCCCTGCTATGTGAGGTCCATGTGCCTTAGAGATATGCCTCTCAGTCTGCCCCCAGCCAGAGTCTAGGCATGGCCCCAAGGCACTATCCACTGCCAAAGGGAGGGAGGAAGGGAGCCTAGGGCTTCTCACTGATATGAGACACTTCTTCTTAATCCTCATCTTTCTTCCCTTTTACCCCTAGCTCCTTCTCCTACTTTCTCTTTTTATTTGTCTTAAGAGTTGACCTAAAAGGTCCCTCTTAGGGCCTCCAAGTCTTTTCTATGTAGATCTTATTTATGTTCAAGATTGTTGCAAAGCATTCCCTACTAAAAGCAAACCTTTTGGTGCAGAAAAAGATCAAAGCAATGCAGAAAATCCAATCTAATGGATAGTAATTCAAGCAAATTCACAGAAATCATTATTTTTAAAGACAAATTTTTCACTGTGTCCTGTGCCATTCTAACACATGGTTATTATTTAAATTTTTACCTTAAGTAACTAAGAGCTATGTAGGGCTGCTCCTACTAACATAGAAGATAGAGAAATGTGAATTTGGGTTCACTGACAATTTCCCTAGAAACAAAGCTGTGCCTTGGGTGGTTGCCCTTCTGGAGTGAAAAGCCTGCCAGAGCTATTCCCTGAGGGAAATCCTTAGTTCTGCCTCAATACCCAAAAGAAGCGAAGCAGTAATGGAATCACATTTCTACCTGGATATATACTTCAGCCCTCCAGTATGCTTTGATGTAATGGTTACGTAAAGGAGGGGCAAATTTTCATGACCTTATTCTCACAGCTTCCTACAATAAAAAATATATATATAAAGCAATCAGACAATACATTTTGATGTGAAAAGATTAAGGAATATTTACAAATCACTTCTACTTTATCTTTGTTCACTACAAAGAACTAAATTCAGGAGGCAAAAAATAGATTTTGCACGTGATTTACACACCTGACGTTCTTACCATATCAAAAAACATGACTTAAGAGCTTTCTCATTCTAACTGTAATTTATTTTCTTCTAAAACCTGCAACGCAAACCCTATCACAAATGCCAACCCTTAGGAATAAAGGTAGGAGAAAAAAAATGTTGATCTTAATATAAACCCTAGAAAACTTTGACTATTTATCAGTATCAACTGCTAATTCTTTTTGCAATGATACAGGCCATTGTTTGAACATCTCTGGCTTTTTTCATATGTTTTTTTCCTTTGCAAAGTTTAAAAAAAAGGAGGGAGATAAAGTCTATATAATTTTAGCACGACAGTCAATCTTTCCAGGCATGGTCTGACATACCAGATAAGATCAGGAACCAGTGGTGTTCTCTGCTAGGAAAAATGTTCTTTCAAAAATATGAATGTGATGCAAGATAGCTTCGATAGCCTTCAATTTAATCTTTCAATATGGATTTACAGTTCTGCAGTATTGACTTATGTCCTATACAGGATAGAATTCAGGCAACTCCTGAAGATGTCCATTTCCCTTTCTTTGAAGTGTGCCTTAATGACCGCTTGCCTTTAGAAAGCTATTCCTCTCTATGGAAAGCTAACCAACACACCCAATTTTTTATTCCTGCTTTGTGAAATCCCCCTGTGAAACAAAACAGATTATGAAACTAGCTGAGGAAAAATCACAAGTTACCACCATGAATAGCATTCCATTTGCCTGTCTCTTCTCATCCTAGCACATTCCTGTGACCAGGACAGAAAAAAACCCACTCAGACAATCATGTGCCTCACTGAACAGACCCCAGATGATCCACTGGAGGCTGCGAGAAATGAGGAAGAAAGAAGAGGAAATCTTTATTCCAACAGGAGTTGAATAGCATGAAAATAAAAGCCAAACAGGATTTTTAAGGTAAGGTAAGCATTTTGCACAAGAAGACCGTGTCTGAGGTTAAGATATTCCTCAGACTAAAACGGAAGTCACTAATGAATATCCTTTCATACCCCCAACCACCACCTCCAAAGTCTTTCCTCATTTATCATCCAAGAAATCGCTTTTCAGCCTTATAACCATATAGAATCTATACTAACCAATGTAGTGAGTTTCTTAGTAATTCTACTATCCAACCAGCCAGAAAGATGTTATAAGTTAAACTTCGTGAATGATTAACATAAGACACCAAAAACTTGGCTGCCTTTATTACTTACTCCATCAAGCTCATGAATGAAAGCCCCTACTTATTTATTTTATAATTACTCATCCAACTTCTAAAACTTAGGTAAGTACCTTTTTAATACTGCATTTTTTCTCTCTTTAACCATTAACTTTCGTAAAAGGCAGTAAGTAAATATCTGTGGCCTCAAAAGACTAGCCACAAAAAAGAAAAAAAAAACAAGACTAGCCACTTGCCTCCTAACATATTTATTACATGGCTTATTCAGTTCTCCTAACAGCATAAATGAAAAGTACTCTCTAGGATATGGTTCTAAAAATGTAAACCAGGAAAGTCTACTGCAAACAGAAACACACACAAAGAAGTTGTGAATCCTGCAACTCTACAAACTTTTGGCAGAAGAGAAAACAAAATGCAAAAAAAAACATTAGCAAGGGAAAACATGTTAAAGGTTTTCAACATCATTTTCAGTTACAAAGAAACTGCCTACCTAAAACCACATCAGGAAAAGCCAGAGAGAGAGTGAAATTTATAACCAGAAAAATTTAATATGAAGTCATTGTACTCACTGTCTGATGGCTTCTGTCACAGTAACGCAGCCCAAAATAATCTATCTCCACAAGGTTTATGTGTCGGAATACGTGGTCAAGGACAACAGAACCTTTCGTTGACTTCTGCAAAAATAATTCACAGTTTTACTTTTTTAACAAGGTGTCTTCTCTTTCTCAGTGGGACATGGGCACAGCTCTCATCTTCTATTAGCTTTGCCCACAGTGTAAGTGATTTTAGTGGCCCACAGCTCCCTCTTTAAGGTTTGCCTCAATTACAAAGAAAAATAGGGTTTCAAGTAAAGTGTATTCAAGAAATTGCTTTGTAAAACGATTTTTAAATTGTAGTGGGTTTTTAATTAATATAAGCTTCTTTTCTTAAGGGACTGTAAATTATCTTCAGGACAAAATTCTTCTCTTAATAAAGATAATCTTTTATATGAAAAGCATCTAATGAATTTACCAGACACCACTCACTTTGGTTAAAATCCCACAGTTCTTTCACTTTAAAAAGCAATTTTCACCTCCAGCATCATTCTCACAACTAACACAGAAGATACACAGAATTAAAATGACAATAGCCAAAGCTTTTATTTTCAATCCTCAACTGCAAACCCATAGATTAAAGCTGCCAAAGTTAATGTTCTGAAAAGCCCTTGTGAAGAAATTTTACTTTATCTCTTTCATATGAGCACAGACGTAAAGAGAACATTTCCCCTGGCTGCTTTGTAAGATCTAATATATTAAGATCTAAAATATTAAATACCAATTATCACACATATAAGATAAACATTTAATCAGCAAGCACCACTCCACATATGACATTAATCTTGAAAATAATCCATTTCAGTGCTCTCTGTACAGATACAGACTTTTCCTTTCTTTTGCCCCTCATTGGCAGGTACAACAGGGTAGTTAAGAGAAATCCCCAAGAAGTGACACATTGTGTTAAGGAAGTAAGGCTTTGTTCAGTTGAATTTTTCCCCAGAGAATTACCATTCTGTGCTTGCTCATATATGGAGGGTACTCAAAACTGCACTGCTCTTAGAAAATGAGTCTGTAATGTAAGGGAAATGTTTTGCTTAAATGTATTATAAAATGGATGATAAGAGGTGATAAAAGTACCCACTGGGAGAAAAGAGCTCTTGTTACAAAACCCATAGGTATTTTTGTTTTCCTCTAAATTACCTTCATTAAACTTAATTGGTGTCTTTTTCAAAATCCATTGGATGATTTATAAACAAAAGCACTTCCATGATGGATCTTTGGTTTGGGACATGTTCTCCAATAGTAACAATGCCACATCCAGTAAATGCTTCTTTGTGCTCATGTACTTAGGTGTTTAGCTAGGGTACAAATCTGGAAGCAAAATTACTCTTTCTAAGGATACACATACTTAACATTACAATGGACACTGCCAGAAAGACCATTACAACTTCTTCAATGGAAGTATGTTTCCCCTTTGCCAACATTTGGCTCAGCAAAATTTTCCCCATCTGATTGAGCAAAACAGGGGAGAGGGTAACTGTTCTAATTTGCATTTTCCATATACTTACAAAAGTAAGTGTTCCATCATCTGCTTACTAACCAATTGCATTTTCTAGCATTTGGGTTAGGCATGCTCTAATCCGAGGTATATGAGCAAATTCTCCTTACTTTGTATATTTAGTTCTTCATTCTGGAAATTATTTTTGTGCTTGGGATAAGGGCCTAATTTTGTTTCCAAATGGATAGACAACAGCACCACTGTTTACTGAATAGGTCATGATTACTTTTTTGATATGATAAAAACTTCATCATCTACTAAAGTAGCCCTTATTCTATCCCATGGATTATTCCTTAACCAATCCTCAATGATTTTAATGACTTCAATTTTAATGTAATGTATTGGTATCCATCATTCTTTTCCAAACTGTCTTTGCAAATTCTTATACATTTTTCTCTACTGGAGGAAGTTTAGAACCAGATTGCTAATTATTTTTTAAGTTTTTATTTTAATTCCAGTAGTTAACATACAGTGTTAAACTCCTTTCAAGTATACAATGTAGTAATCCAACAGTTCCATATCACCTGATGCTCATCATGAGCAGTGCACTCCTTAATCCCCATCACCTATTTCACCCACCCACCCCCACCTCCCCTCTGATAACCCTCAGTTCTCTATAATTGAGTCTGTTTCTTTTTTTTTTTAATGTTTATTTTGAGAGAGAGAGAGCATGCACAAAAGTGAGCAGAGGAGGGGCAGACAGAGAGGGAGAGAGAGAATTCCAAGTAGGCTCTGCACCATCTGCAGAGAGCCCAACACGGGGCTTGATCCCACAGAACTGTGAGATCATGACCTGAGCTAAAATCAAGAGTCAAACACTTGATTGATTAGCCACCCAGGTGCTCCTGATTGAGTCTATTTCTTGATTTTCTTATTTTCTTCCTTTGCTGGTTTGTTTCTTAGATTCCACACATGAGTAAAATCATGTAGTATTTGTCTTTCTCTTATTTCACTTGCATAATACTATCTAGCTCCATCCATGTTGTTACAAATGGCAAAATTACATTCTTTTTGTGGTTGAGTAATATTGCAGTGTGTGTGTGTGTGTGTGTGTGTGTGTGTGTGTGTGTTCCTTATCCATTCATCAATTGATGGACACTTGGGCTGTTTCCATAGTTTGGCTGTTGTAAATAATGATGTTATAAACAGAGGGGTGCATGTATCCCTCTGAATTAGTGTTTCTGTATTCTTTGGGTAAATACCCAGCAGTGTGATTGCTGCATCATAGAGTAGTTCTATTTTTAACTTTTTGAGGGACATCTATACTGTTTTCCACAGTGGCTGTGCCAGTTTGCATCTTTACCAACAGTGCAAGGGAGTTCCCCTTCCTCCATACCCTCGCCAATACCTGTTGTTTCTTATGTATTTTATTTTAGCCATTCTGACAGGTGTGAGGTGGTATCTGATTGTAGGTTTGATTTATATTCCCCTGATGTGTCTGTTGGCCATCTATAGGTATTCTTCAGAGAAATGTCTGTTCATGTCTTCTACCTATTTTTTAACTGAATTGCTTTGCTGGAGTTGTGTAAGTTCTTTATATATTTTGGATACTAACCCTTTATCAGATATGTCACTTGCAAATACCTTCTCCCATTCCATAGGTTGCCTTTTAGTTTTGTTGACTGTTTCCTTCACTGTGCAGAAGCTTTTTATTTTGATGAAGTCCCAATAGATTATTTTTGCTTTTGTTTCCCTTGCCTGAGAAGATGTACCTAGAAAGAAGCTGCTACAGTGGTTGTCAGAGAGGTTACTACCTGTGCTCTCCTCTAAGATTTTGATAGTTTTTGGTCTTACATTTAGGTCTTTCATCAATTTTGAGTTTACTTTTATGCATGGTTTAAGAAAGTGGTCCAGTTTCATTCATTTGCACGTTTCTAATTTTCCCAACACCATTTGCTGAAGAGACTGTCTTTTGCTCATTGCATATTCTTTCCTGCTTTACTGAAGATTAACTGGCCATATAATTATGGGTCGATTTCTGGAATTTCTATTCTGTTCCACTGATCTATGTGTCTATTTTTGTGCCAGTACCATACTGTTTAGATTACTATAGCTTTGTAATATAACTTGAGGTCCAGAATTGTGATGCCTCCAGCTTTACCTTGCTTTGCTTTTTCAAGATTGCTTTGACTATTCAGGGTCTTTTGTGGTTCCATACAAATTTTAGGATTCTTTGTTCAAGTTCTGTAAAAAATGCTGTTGGTATTTTGATAGGGATTGAATTAAATGTGTAGACTGCTTTGGGTAGTATGGACAGGTTAACAATATTTGTTCTTCCAATCCATGAGCGTGGAATGTCTTTCCATTTCCTTGTGTCACCTTCAACTTCTTTCACCAGTGTTTTATAGTTTTCAGACTATAGGTCTTTTACCTCTTTAGTTAGGTTTATTCCTAGATATCTTATTTTGGGTGCAATTAATTTTTTTTTCTTAATTTCTCTTTCTGCTCCTTCATTATTAGTGCACAGAAATGCAACATATTTCTGTACACTGATTTTATGTCCTATGGCTTTACTAAATTCATTTATCAGTTCTAGCAGGTTTTTTTGGTGGACTCTTTAGGGTTTTCTATATATAGTATCACATCATCTGCCAATAGTGAAACTTTCACGTCTTCCTTACCGATTTGGATTTCTTTTTGTTGTCTGATTGCTGTGGCTAGGACTTCCAGTACTATGTTGAATAAAAAGGTGTGAGTAGACATCCTTGTCTTGTTCCTGACCTTAGGGGAAAAGCTCTCAGTTGTTCCCCATTAAGGATGATGTTCAGCTTGCTAATTTAATAAACAATTCTGTAGGGGGTTTTGCATGGAATTAAATTGAATTGACAGACTAGATGACTTGGGGAGTGAAAAAAAGTGAAACCTATATGGTTTTCTTTTATGTCCTTCAAGGAAGTTTTATACTTTTTTTCATGTTGGTATTATAAAATTCTACTCAGGCACTGTGGCAAACAGAATTTATAAAGTGCCCCTCTCCCCCTAAAAATAAATCCTGTTCTAATCCCTGGATCTGGTAAAATAAACTGTCATTACTATAACTGTGTTATGTTATAGGTCACAGTTGGCCTTAATATCAAGAGATCATTAGAGGGGATCTGACCTAACCACATGGACTCTAACAAGCAAAGCACTTTCTCCAGCAAAAGACTAAGGCATAAGGGAAGTCAAAGATTTTTCAAAGCAGAAGAAAAACTCCACAGGTCCTTGCCAATTGAAAGATAGAGGGAGCACCTAAGACAGAAATGCTAGCAGCCTCAAGCTGCTTAGAGTAGGCCCCAAGTAATAAAATGGGAACCTGAGTATTACAGCCACAAGAACTGGCTTTAGCTAATAACCTGAGTTTGGAAGCAGATTCTGCCCCAGAGCCTTCATACTAGTGCCCAGGCAACCAACACCTTGATTTTAGCCTTCTGAGATCAAGCACAGAACCCAGCCATGCTATCCTGGATTTATGACCTACAAAATCATGAGATAATAAATGGCGTATACTTAAGCTACTAACTTTTAGAAATTTGTTATGCAGCAATGGAACTAATATGGGCATATTCTTATCTATTTTTTAGTTTTATTGTTGTTACATTATACTTTCTGATTTCTAATATATAATCAATAGCCAAGCAAATAATTCTTCTTCATTGGTCTATTTCACAGCCATCTTGCTAAACATGTATCAGTGAAAAGAATTTGTCTGTGGAATCTTTTTAGGTAACATTTACTACAAATAGTAAGTGTTCTAGTTCCTTCTTTTCAAAATTCCTCCTCCATACTTGTTTCTTTTTCTTACTGCATTAGCTGGGGCCTCAATAGAAGGATAACTGATAGTTGTGAGAACAATAATCCCAATCTTCTTCCTGACTTAAATGTAATTGCTTCTAAAATTTCATTACTAAGTATACTGATGCTACATAGCCCTTGTAGATACCCTTTATCAAATAGAAGGTTCATTTTATTCCTGATTTCTGGTCTTTTTGGGGTTTTTTTTTTTGTTTTATTTTGTCTTGATTTTTAATTAAAAATGAGTGATAATTTAATCACGCCATTTATGGAAATCTGAAAGGACAAAAATCATGTAATCATCTAGGAGTTACATTAAAAGAAGTTCTAATGTCAAATATTCTTAATAAATAATTTCCCAGTATAGTTCTTTTGTTCTAGGTATATAATACCAAACCCCCTCCCTATTTGAAAAGACTCCTGCACTATGTGAGTCTTGGTAGAGGCAGGAAATAGACTCCGTACCACAACTCCTGGCAGCTGAGCCACAGCACATGACCTGGTTTCAGCCAAGGACTCTGACTTCTGAGCAAGTAACGCAAAGACAGACAAAGAATTGAAAATTCATTCATGGCAATGGCTCCCAGTGGTAGGGTGTCCCATAGCAGAGGCATCCGGAAGTGAAATCAAATGGGATGAGGAGCAGTGGTGATTGATTCCCATGCCAGGTTTCCCAGCATTCTTGAGGTACTAAATAAGAGCAGCCAGGCAATCCACCAGCTTCCCTTCCCTTGCCCCATGGGAACACTGATTATGTACATTTGGACCTAAGAGCCATGTCAGGGCCCTCAATAAAAATCCTCAGAGTACAGAAAATTGGGTCGAATGGTATCTAAAAATATCATGAACACCAACAGTTTATCGTAGGAACAGAAGCATAACAGGCAGGTTTCCTGGTTGCCAACAGTAGTTAACTCTAAGTGACCAGGAAAGGAAATCACTGCAAAGACACTGGTTATCTCACCTCCTCTGTGGCATCACTCTCATGGTTGCTTGCCTCTTCTCCTAATCCCAATACAGCCACAATTACTAAACATGGAACAACCTTTCTTCCATTATCATCTCCCTCCCATAGTCCTCCTGCCATGTTCTGGGCTCCAGTTTTCATCTACAGTTGTTTCATATTGCCTTTTGCTTCGGGAATTTTGTTTTGTTTTGTTGTTTTGTAATTTCTGGCTGACTGAGATCCGCCTTCTTTATTTTCCAGGCTGCTGTGGAAAATGCGCACATTATCTGTCCTCTTCAAAATATTTCTGGAAGGCTGACATACAATCCTAGTGTTCCATCTTGATCTAATCTCTCCTCTGGATCCTTTCTTCTCTCTGGACATGGACAGAGTCACTAAAGCAAGCAGAAGCACACAACTCTCCCTGTATCCTCAATCCCAAGCAGGTGAAGAAGGGCTTCATGAACAGAAGAGGAACAAATTATGCTTGAGATCACAGCACGGAAATGGGGCAGAGTTTTTAGAGAAAATACATGTACATATACATAAATATATATAAACCAAGGCTGTCTTTATGCCTGTATGGAAACTAACATTCCATGAGAAATGTTAGCTTTTTCATATACATGATCTATTATTAAAGCATAAATAATAGTCTGCTAATGAAGAATATACACAAAAGCATGCTTGGAAAACATGCTTAGCAATTCGGAAAGTATATGGAAATAGCAGAAGTTTCATGCACAGAAGGAATCACCATTTTCCAAAACTATCACTCCAAAAATACCAGAACTGTAACGGTTTTGTATTTATAGAATCTGGTGCTTACAATTCTTTACAAATATCATCCTTTAGCTCTTTGTCATCCTCTACAGAGAAACCACAAGGAAAATAGGCAGTGTTACACAATGAATCCAGAGCTGACCTAAGAACAAACACGTTATCCCATGATTCCCTCTACAGATTTCTGTATATTGTATGTCTACACGTGAACATGGAGCAGAGGCAGATGAACCTCAAAGATATTATATTTCTGTTACTACCTCAAGCACACACGTACATGAAAACCTCTTAACTTCTCATCTCTCACACTGTAATATGACAAGACTCAAAAAGCATGCGTGCTAGCAGTCAATTAGCTACTAGGGTAGGGGGTATGCATCACCAGCTCACATTTCTGCCAGTCCTGCCCTGAGTCCTTCCAATCACCCTGTCCACTGTCCCCTGTCACCCTGTTTCAATTTGTATTCCATTATTTATGCCTCCTGCTCTTAGGGATAATTGCACTTTTCATGTGGATTCTTCAGAGATTGCCTGTGGGTTGTATTTTGCAGTTCAGATTGGTAGTCTTCAAGTTCAGAAGCAATCATTCTTGAATAAAGAAACTGAGAACTGACAGAGAATGGACATGAGAGCCAAAGTAAGAACTAGAAGTACACTGGGCCAGGAACAGGCCAGTTGCAGGATTTATTACTAGAAAAGAATGAGTACATACCATCAAGGATATTATGAAAGAAACATAGGACTTCAAATATCTACTGAGTACCCATTACATGTCGGCAAATGATTAATTTCCAGAAGATGGAAAAAGCATGCTAACAAATGCCAGAAAAAGAGATGCATCCAGAATATAATACAAAGAACCTCCATGGGGTAAGCGGTTGGTTGCCCTATCAGAACCCTGAAGAAGTCATGGGAACATGGAGTGATAGAAACTTCTAGAAAGTGAGACAAGGAAGGACTTGATCATCATCAGCTTTTTTACATATTTGAGTAGTTTACGATGCACACATTTTACTTGCATTAAAATATTTTTTCAAAGAAAAAATATGCCAAGTAGAAACTAGTCATTCATTACTTGTTTTTGTTCACAGAGATAGTTGTTTTGTGGATTTGGTTCATGCACTGTGAGGCGTTAAAGAAAATACACACAGACAAAATAGGGGTATGGTGTTTAGCTGTCAATTTGTTGACCATATTTACAGATAAATAATTCATGCTCTCTATTTACCCCCAAAAAAGTTACTATAAGACTTTTTAATCTGAATTTTCCCTAAGCTCTTTGGGCAGGGAACCCTTATCATTACATGCCATGATATACCAGCATGGAGGCTACATGCCCCCGAGTCCTTAAAATGCTGAGGCACTGGGGACTTCACTTAAGTCAGATGGTTAGTTTAAGTTTAAGGAAAAAAATTTTTAGCTTTACTTCTTTCAGTACTTGGCAAAAGAAAAAAAAGAGGAGGGGGGTTAAGAATGGGATTGTGTTTAGCAAAATCAGTTTTTTCTGACCATTTCTGGGAAAAATCTCTACCAAAATGAGAAAATCATCAAGAGACTAGAAAATAAGATATAACTGCAATCATAGCACTTAGCAATATGTCCAAGTACATTTAAAAAGATGAGTAAGTTACAATGTTGTCTTCTACCTACAATGGCTCTCCACTAGTGAGACTTGAGAGAATGAGCTGTGTGGCAACACAATTCTCAGGAAAGGAATTCCTGAGGGCTCCTTGGGCGTTGGCTTGCCTGAGCTGTTCTCTATACGGGATACCGTTCTTGCTCTGGCACCATCAAAACCCCACTTAATCCTTCAAGATCCAGTTCAAATGCCACCTTCTCCATGAGGCCTGTCCTTATCTCCTCAACCTCTCTATGACCTCTGCCTCCACTCAACCTCTTATTTTTGCCTGCCTCTGAGACTTAACACTATTTTCTTTATTGAAGCTATTTTATACTTCTCTTAACTTTTCTACTAATACTTAGACATTTTGAAAGCAGGTGTTAAGGAGCATACACCACTTCCTTTCCATGCAGTTCAATAATTTTCACATGGTAAGAACTCCCTAAAAATTCTCTGAATACCAAGAGCCAGCAAACAAGGTAGAGAGAGATGCAATACTGGAAATATGGTAGCCTGTGAATTAAACCTTGATTCCTGTCCGTTGTCAAGATTTCCATTTTCCTGACCAGTCAGAGCGATGAAAGCAAAAAGAAAGATGGATGGATTCATTTATCCTGACCTCAGTATACCCACTGAGTCAAAGCTACACAGTTCACTTTTACTTAAACATTTGTTTCAGCGTTATGTAATTCCAACAAACTCAATGGACTCTAAACAGCATTTAAGTGGGGCGCCTGGGTGGCGCAGTCGGTTAAGCGTCCGACTTCAGCCAGGTCACGATCTCGCGGTCCGGGAGTTCGAGCCCCGCGTCAGGCTCTGGGCTGATGGCTCAGAGCCTGGAGCCTGCTTCCGATTCTGTGTGTCCCTCTCTCTCTGCCCCTCCCCCATTCATGCTCTGTCTCTCTCTGTCCCAAAAATAAATAAACATTGAAAAAAAAAATAAAAATAAACAGCATTTAAGTAATAAGTCTTTAAAATAAATTTTTTTTCATGTTTATTTTTGAGAGAGAGACAGAGTCCGAGCAGGGGATGGGCAGAGAGAAAGGGAAACACAGAATCCAAAGCAGGCTCCAGGCTCTGAGCTGTCAGCACAGAGCCCGATGCGAGGCTCAAACTCACAAACCATGAGGTCATGACCTGAGCCAAAGTCAGATGCTTAACCACTGAGCCACCCATGCACCCCAAGAAATAAGTCTTATATCTGAAATCTGTAAGATCTGAAAAAATAAAGTGGTCTTATAGTAAGTTGTAATATATAAAAGTTATATAGAGATATATAATTTTCTTTATGCGATAAAATCTGACAGGATTTTTGTTTTTTATCATAAGGAAATCAGAAGAGATTGGATAGGAGACAGTAAGAAGAAAAGAAGCATCTGACTTTTCCAACTTCATTCAGAAAATTTTCATTTAATGTTACAAGATATTAATTTACTTTTTAAATGACAGTAAATGCCTGTGACATATTTCTGGATTGTGAATTAGATGCCACTTAAATCTCAGCAAATAGAGATAGAATTACTTTTATTACTGACACACTAGCAGCATTATGGCAAGAACAGAGCTACAAAAGGCTTATAATCTTGAGAAAGAATCCCAAATAGGACAAGTTTATTTGAAAATACCATCAGGGAAGCTTTCAACCAGAACAAAGAATTCTTCAAATGAGTAATAACACCTTTACAGATTAACATGACATTACAAACCAGAAAGGCAGGTTTTTACCAGCTGCACAGAATGATAACTATTACATTTGAGTTTACTCCTTCACAAAGGAGGAATGAACCCTATAAAAAATTCTTTAATGTTATGCCTTTAAAAATTCACTATTTCTTATTTAGTGTCTTTAACAAAATAGATTCCAAGTTCTGTGAGAAAACAAAAGTGACGGTAAACATTTTTAGCACAGGCCTGTTAGGATAAGGCAAAATAGAGGCACAGAGTAGAGATTCCTCAGGCACCAATGGTAATTTCTTCTCAGACCAAGTATTGTTAACAACCATCCGCTGGTTTTTTACTACATTACCTTCATCCTCTAGGTGAGGAATATATATATAACACTTTAAGCTTATTTATTTATTTTTGAGAGAGAGCATGTGCACAAGTGGGAAAAGGTCAGAGAGAATCCCAAGGAGGCTCCATGCCATCAGCACAGAGCCTGGTGCAGGGCTCAATCTCACCAACCATGAGGTGATGACCTGAGTTGAAACCAAGAGTTGGACACTCAACCGACTGAGCCACCCAGGCAACTAAAAAGAAACAAACAAACAAAAAAAACAAACCCATTTAGTCATTTTTTTAAAAAAGCAAAATGTTTGGGGCACCTGGGTGGCTCAGTCAGTTAAGTCAGTTCAGCTCAGGTGGTGATTTCATGGTTCATGAGTTAGATCGGGTCCTGTACTGACAGTTCAAAGCCCAGAGTCTGCTTCAGATTCTGTGTCTCCCTCTATCTCTCTGCCCTTGCCCCACTTGTGCACTCCCTCTCTCAAAAATAAATAAGTAAACATTAAAAAAAAAAAAACAGTGAAATGTTTGGGGACGCCTGGGTTGCTCAGTTGCTTAAGCATCTGACTTCGGCTCAGGTTATGATTTCATGACTCGTGAGTTCTAGCCCCGCGTCAGGCTCTGTGCTGACAGCTCACAGCCTGGAGCCTACTTTGGGTTCTGTCTCCATCTCTCTCTGTCCCTCCCCCACTCACTCACACACTCTCACACACACACGCGCACTCTCTCTCTCTCTCTCTCTCTCTCATATAAATAAACATTAAAAAAAAATTTTTTAAAGTAAAATGTTTGAGGCCCCTGGGTGGTTCAGTCAGTTAAGCATCTGACTTTGGCTCAGGTCATGAACTCACAGTTCATGGGTTCGAGCCCCGCCTTGGGCTCTGTGCTGACAGCTCAAAGCCTGGAGCCTGCTTTGGATTCTGTGTCCTTCCCCCACTCATGCTCTGTCTCTCTCTCTCTCAAAAATAAATAAACATTAAAAAAATTTACTTTAAGTAAAATGTTTGTTTTTCAAAGTGCTATTTTTCATATGTGTGTTCATACTGATTAACGTCTTCTCATACTTACCTAACATTTTAACCATCTATTACTGTGTAGCAAATCACCTCAAAACTTAGTGGCTTCGTGCAAGAATTTGCTCATGATTCTGCAATTTGGGCAGGGCTCAGAAGGGAAAGCTAGTGTCTGTTCCATCTGGTGTTGGCTGGAGAGGTTCACTTGGGCTCGAGAACCCATGATGGCTTCATTCACATATTGATACCTCAGCTGGGCTGAGCAATGGCTGGAGGCTGGTTTGGTCTCTGTCCTTCTCCTCAGTGTCTCTCCTAACCTCGGGCCTCTCGCCTCAGAAGTACAGTCTGACTTTCCATAATAACTGAGGGCTCCGAGAAAGCAAGAGCAGAAGCTGCCAAGTTTCTTCAGTCCCAGACCCAGCAAAGCATCACTCATGCTACACTCTATCAGTCAAGTCATAGGGTCAGTCATAGGGTCAGCCCAGATGGAGAAAGAAGAGAACCACACTCCATCTCTTGATAAGAGGAGTAACATGAGCACATAGGGAGTGATTGAAAGAATTACTGGTGGCCGTCTTTGCTGACAAACTACCACATCTCACTCCCTGATTTTCCTCTCTAAACCTATTATATTCCTTATGATGTTTTTCTTGTGCTCAACTCATCTTTAAGGAAAGAGAGTAAATCTTGAGCATCAACATTTACAGAACATGGTAAATGCTTTCATACACTTAGTTTCATTTCATCCCCTCCACAAGAGCTATGTGAACTTGGCATGTTTATTCCCATTTTACAAATGAGATTACAGACGTTGGGAGAGGATAAGTGCTTTGGCTATTTCACACGGAAATTTTTTATATTTCACACAGAAATAAATGGTAAAGGCAGGATTCCAATCCAGGAACATCAGACTCAAAAATCTCTGTTCATTCTCTTACACCCCAGGTTCTCAAAGTGTGGCCTGAGGATCCCTGCGAAGACTTAGAGACCTTTCCAGCAGTCCATGACTCAAACCTGTATTGCCAGTAATTTGTTATTTATCATTTTTGCTCTCTCAAGTATACAATTTTCTAGAGATTACATGGCATATGATCTCACAACAATGTATAAGGCAGATATGAGAATCAGCTGTCTTCTATTAAACTAGATATTTAAAAAAGCAAATAGGGGCACCTAGGTGGCTCTGCTAAGTGTCAGACTCCTGATTTAGGCTCAGATCATGATCTCATGATTCAGGAGATGGAGTCCCATGTTGGGCTCTGTGCTAACAGCTTGGGATTATCTCTCTCCCTCTTTCTCTGCCCCTCCCTGGCTCACGTTTTCTCTCTCTCTCTCTCTCTCTCTCTCTCTCTCCCTCTCCCTCTCCCTCTCCCTCTCCCTCTCTCCCTCCCTCCCTCTTTCTCTCTCAAAATAAATAATAAGCTTTAAAAACAAAGAAAAAATAAATTTAAAAATTTAAAAATAGATATTAAAGAATGCAAAAATCTAAGAACAATGTCACTCTCTTCTCACTTAAAATTGTCTTGTTTTGGAAAATACAACCATTTTCATAAAAACATTATTTACACTAACATGTGATGAGTTTCTTTTAAATGAATTAGTTCTTAATTTATCAGTTTTAATTTACAATACAGTAAATATACATAGAGATAACCCTCATAGACAAAGTTCTTTCAGGTCCTCAGTAATTTTAAAGCATGTAAGGTGGGGAACCTGGGCGGCTCAGTCAGTTAAGGGTCTGACTCTTGGTTTCAGCTCAGGTCATGATCTCACAGTTTGTGGGATGGAGCCCCTCATAGGGCTTTGCACTGACAAGGTGAAACCTGCTTGAGATTATCCCTCTCTTCCTCTCTCTCTTCCCCTCACCCCCTCCACCCCATGCATGCTCGCCCTCTCTCTCAAAATAAATTTTAAAAATAAATAAAAACTAAAAAAAAAAAATAAAGCATGTAAAGAAATCCTGAGACAAAAAATCTTGGAAACAGGTACATACTGTACTAAAGGATGCATTCTTGATGACACATAGATTGTGCTGTAAAACAGACTGTGCTCTTGATTCTTATGTATCGGGAGATACAGGCTTGCAGATGAGGAAACTGGGACCCAAGAGATGAGTGAGGTGCCCACAGGTCACAGGGCTAGCTCCCTGAAGTTCTAGGAATAGAACCAATGCCACATAATTGCCACTGAACAAACATTTGCTTCTTAGTTTCTTATAAATTTTGTTAGAACAGGAGTTCACAAAAATCTTGTCAGTAATAAAACCAAAAGAAAAAACAAGCAGTCCACAAGGAAGTTCAGAGATCAAATAATAGATAGCAGCATTCTTTGCCAACAGAAATCCGAATTCCCAGAGTGGAGAGCTATTTCAAAACTAACATAAAGCATAGTCTTTAGTTTCATCAAATTTGCATTAAAAAAAATTAAGTCCCAATAAGCAGAAATGCCTGTAACACAAGTTAGATTTTTATCTTTCTCCTTTATGTCTTGGACACCTTCTAAAGGTTTCAAATTCATGAATGTTATGAATTTCAAAAATTAATCCTTCTAAATACACTGTGGTATCCTGAAATAGATGCTAGAACCAAAAAGAGGACATTAGTGGAAAAACTTGAAATCCAAAAACAATCCACAGTTTAGTTACTAGTACTGTATACAGTGTATTGACTGTATGATTTCCTGGTTTTGACAAATATAAGATGATTAAGATACTGACATTAGGGGAAAATGAGTGAAGGATGTTCAGAAAATCTCTTACTCTTCGCAATTCTTCTGTAAATATGATTTGAAATTTAACCTTTGAGGGGCGCCTGGGTGGCGCAGTCGGTTAAGCGTCCGACTTCAGCCAGGTCACGATCTCGCGCTCCGTGAGTTCGAGCCCCGCGTCGGGCTCTGGGCTGATGGCTCAGAGCCTGGAGCCTGTTTCCGATTCTGTGTCTCCCTCTCTCTCTGCCCCTCCCCCGTTCATGCTCTGTCTCTCTCTGTCCCAAAAATAAATAAACGTTGAAAAAAAAAAATTAAAAAAAAAAAAAAAAAAAAAAGAAATTTAACCTTTGAGCTAAAAAAAATTCACAGTTAATAAAGAGAACCCTAAAGTGAATGGAAACTGTCAATCTAGTCTATTCATTACAGGTCAAAGAGTAAACTCAACAGTGAAACACTGGGCAATATAAGACATTTCACAACCAACGTCTTTTTCTTTAAGAAAAATGGATTATATATCTTCAAAAGGAAAACCTTGAGGATTCATTAATAACCTTGATTTAGGACATTTAAGTGATTACTTTTAAGCTCATAAACTTTATAGAACAGGAGAACATGTGTTAAGCCAAAGATCTGGGTTTTATAAATATAATCCCTCATTTAAGATATAATCATTTAAACTTTAATTTGAATGATGAAAAGACTGTTTCAAAACTTTAAATGTACTATGTTCATTATTAACAATTATTAACAATATTTTGTATAGAAAGAAGGGTTAGGTTTTAAAAACCTGTCCATCTCATGCTCAGTTTTTTCCAAATATGGTGCAGTGAAGATTGCTGCCAACTTGTTGACTCTCTTTCCATCAAGAGGCGGGTCTAATTCTGCTCCTTCATTCTGGCCTAGCCTATGACCACTTTCACTGACACGGTATTGTGCAAGTGTTGCTAAGCCAGTTCCAAGGTAGCTTTTAAAACTGACTGCTTCCTCGATGGTGTCTTGGAACTCTTGACAACCATGAAAGAAGTCTAACCACCCAGATCAAGAGACCATGTGGCAAGATCCTGAGACTATCTAAGAAGGAGTGGGGTTCAGCTGGGCCCACCTTTTGATGTCCTGCCAAGACCCCAGGCCTGTGAACAAAGACATCCAGAACAGCACAACTGCCTGGTCAATACCAACAAGTGTCCCCAGTCAACACAAGGAGAAAAATTGTCCAGCCAAGCCTTGCTCAATGTCCTGACCTACAAAACATGAGACATAATAAAGTGGCTATTGCTTCAAGCCACTCAACTTTGGTTAGTCTGTTATACAACTAAATAATGGTAAAACTCAGTTGTTCTCAGCCTAGAAACGCAGATCTCCATGAAGAGTGGTCAAAACATACACCCAACACTCTATTACTTGTGTCATCCCATTATAGGTTAGATAGGTAAAACACATACATTAGATAGGAGAGCCTCAAAAACTCCTGGTGAAAAGCTATTGTGTACCCACCTTCAATCTGCCTGCACTGTAGCCCCTCTTTCCACCTTTGTTTCTGGCATATCTTGAAGCTTATCCCTGAGTGCCATGGCACTAGCTTGTTATCTGGAACTCTTAAGAGTCTCCATTGTTGGGGCGCCTGGGTGGCGCAGTCGGTTAAGCGTCCGACTTCAGCCAGGTCACGATCTCGCGGTCCGGGAGTTCGAGCCCTGCGTCAGGCTCTGGGCTGATGGCTCAGAGCCTGGAGCCTGTTTCTGATTCTGTGTCTCCCTCTCTCTCTCTGCCCCTCCCCCGTTCATGCTCTGTCTCTCTCTGTCCCAAAAATAAATAAACGTTGAAAAAAAAAAATTAAAAAAAAAAAGAGTCTCCATTGTTATCATAATAAATATTTGGTTTTCTTTTTTTTTTTTTAATATTTATTTTTTGAGAGAGGGAGCGTGTGAGCAGGGGAGGGAGGGGGGAGAGAGAGAGAGAGAGAGCGAGAGCGAGAGCGAGAGAGAGAGAGAGAGAGAGAGAGAGAATCCCAAGCAGGCTCCATGCTGCCCATGCAGAGCCCGATGTGGGGCTTGAACCCACCAGCCATGAGATTATTACCTGAGCCGAAGTCGGACACTTCACCAACCGAGCCACCCAGGCGCCCCAATATTTGATTTTCTTAACTAGAAATTCCCATTTGGTACTAATGTTTTTTTCTTTCCTAAGTGGTGCTCCCTGTGGGTAAGACACAGCACATGTTCCCAGACTCCTGTGTTGTTTCAATATATTATCATGATCAAGGCCTTATTTTGCTGGAATTTTTTTCAGGATTGGGAAGAGGAATTTGTTTTTGTCTTGTATAAAATCCACCCATATAACACAAAAATTCTTACCATTCCTTTTTTCTTCAAATGTAAGCAAGTGAACAAAGTGCTGTAAAATATAAACTCCCTCACACAAAACACAATATATGTTCAGTAGAGCAGGCCACCTTTCTTCAGTCAGATGATAACTCCATGGCAACTGAGGCACACACATGCTGCTGTGAATCCACAGTACAATGACAAGCGTGGTATCAGACTTAAAATGCAGGGCCCCACGTGAATGATTTTTTTGCTTTCATCTCTTTAACAGAGGGGCCTAAGATATCACTTCTGCCTTTTTTCCCTTCTTGCTTGAGTACTTGCAAATTTCAGTTGAAAAGCCACAAAGGTCCCTTCCTCTTCCTCGGTACTTATTAGAGATGGACAGCAGATCTGGGCTAAACAAGGTGGTTATATGGCGGGTTTGGAGATTGAGCCAAACAAGCATCTGGGCGAGGATAGCCGGTGAGGAGGGCAGTGGCTGTGCAAGTTGGGAGATTGGTTATACACTGAGGGATGAAGCAATAAGTACATTTATTGAGAAAAATACAAGACAGGTTTCTCCAGTTAGATAAGAGAAAGGAGAAAACAAGAATGAATGTGCTTTGGACATGGAGGTACTGGTTTGAGTACCTGATTTAATATGTTTAGGTAAATACAGGTATTTATACACATATACTTCAGCCTTTTAGGTTTGCGTGCCAAGAGGGCATGGGAGTAGTGATACCTCAGCAGTAATGACCACATCTAGTATCCATATCTTTGGTTTCTAAATACTATTATCCCCCTTCACCAAGAATACAGATGAATTCAAGACTGAGACAGGAAAATAAACAGCCCAAAATAATTTTTGGTACGAAAAAAGGAAAGGAGTTCTCAAAGAATGAGGGGGACCTTTCCAAAGAACATAGGAGCTAAAATGAAGGGACTCTGGTCAAATCTTGAATAATGTGAGCAACAAAATAAAGGAAAGGATTGGATTATAACCCCAAGAAGAATCCACATTAATATAAATATAAAAATGAATAAGTAAATAAATAGAGGAGAAGGTGCTTCCTTATAGTAAAATGTCAATAAACAGAAGGAACAACAGAATTAGATGATGATCATCACAGGTATAACTGATTCAGTGAAGAATCATCAGTAATATGAAAACACATGGGTGAAAGTCAGAGGAATGGGATAGTTACCAGGTCTCAGAATATCTCCCCACAAAATACTTATTCACTACAAAGGATGAAGAAACATCACAATGGAAAAACCTGACAGCTTCTGCCTTAAACAAACCATCAAAGTTAATTTCACATTTTTCCTGCCAAAAGTACTTAACAACCTGAATTTAATAATAAGGAAGCATCAGACAAGCCCAAACTGAGAGCCGTTGTACAAAATACTCAGCCTTTTCAAAAATAATGTCATGAAAGTACTAACTGCTCTAGATTGAAGGAGAGATACACAACATGATAATAAAATTCAAAGAATAATCTGGATTGGATGCTTTTGCTCTAAAGGACAAAACAGAGACAAGAGACAACACTTACATGGGGACTGTGGTTTCAGTGGCCATATTGCACCTCATTTCCTCACATGGAGACAGTTGGGCCCTGATTATGCAGCAGACGGCACTTGTTTGTAGGTAACAAGCACTAACACATTCAGGGATGATGAGTCTCAGGCTTTCAACTTACAAATAATTCAGTATGAGAGGAGAAAATGATAAAGCCTTTACTGTAAAATTTTAACACCTGAATTTGTGTGTTGAATGGTACATAAGAGCTCTCTGCATTGTTCTTGCAACTCTTCTTTAAGTTTGAAATTACTTCAAAATACAAAGTTCAAGAAAAGATCTTGTCCTCTCCCATGTGAGGCACCCCAAAAGCACCAGACCAGTCACTCTTCCACCCAACAGAATGCTTCTCAGTCCCCCAGTGCCTCTTCCCATCCTTGCTTGGCTCTAGGTCCTCTTCTTCAGGGATCAGAGGGAGGCAGAAATGTGTGGGAAAAGTGGAAGGATACAGTTGTGAAGGCCCTACACATCGGTAGTCCATATTCTATAGAGTTCTGCTCCAAGTATGGGTTTTATGACACTTTATAACTCTGCCCCATAAAAGCCCCCAAAGTGACCCAAGAAACATTTCACTTAAGTCATTTCAATACTTACAACTATTCTTACTCTTTCTCTTATGCGAAGATATTTTTCCTACACCAGAGTAATTCACAATTGCAGCCGTCTTGGAACAAGCAGCTGGCATGTCCTCCCGTTAAGGGTCTATTTTCCCTCCTGAACAATTCACTGGAAATAGCTTGGGAAGTGAAACATAAGAGCCCGAGAGGCAGAGAGGTTGAAGGAGACCAGTCTGAGTCCAGGGTCAAGTAGGGACAGAACAAGCCGCTTGCTCAATCTTTGTGTCCTTCTAAGCAGTTAACATAGAGGCCATAAATTGGAAGACCATGTTTTGTTCACTAGCAGATAGTGATATGGGAAGTCAGGAAATGGTACAAATGCCTCCTCTAGCAGCTCCAAGCACAAGGCAAAAATCAGCTGGGGCATCCCCTCAGCTACCCTGTTGTGTGGGAATGAGCTCTCCAGGTTATCAATCCGCTGCACTCCCTGGGCTGTGCGGGCACCCAAGTTGTACCTCTACATTAACACTAACAGAAAAGCTTAAGTGACCTAAAGTTTCCCAAGAGGTTTTGAGAGGAAGAGTTACAAGAGTTAATTACAGATCACACAAACTTCAGAGTGTTGTCATCTCACTAGTAGTAGTTTGGATACATATGAAATTCATAATTATAAGCTAGATTATATCAGGGTGCTAGATGAAGAGACAGTTCAAAAAGCTTGGGGTGCGCCTGGGTGGCTCAGTCAGTTGAGTATCCTACTCTTGATTTTGGCTCAGGTCATGATCTCAGGGTCGTGGGATCCAGCCCACGTTGGGCTCCATGCTGCCATGGAACCTGCTTAAGATTCTCATATTCTCTCCCCGCCCCCCTCCCTCTCTCCTTCCTTCTGCCCCTCCCTCCTTCTGCCCCTCTCTCCCCTGCCCCCAGGGAAAAAACAAAAAGCTTGGGAACAGAACAGAGAGGTGATAGCAGAGGAATCAGAAAACCTACGAGAAGGAGGTGCTCTTCTGGATCAGAAGATGGATGGGCATGAGGCACTAATGGGCATGGAAGTCAAGAGACCATGAGAAGATGACAACCACAAAGCATACTGCTGACCTGCTTTTCTTCCCACCTTCTCCACAGCAACACAATGACCAAGGTAAGAATTTTGTGCAAGGGACACATTCCTTAAGGAATCTCACAATCCAAAACTCATTTCCCCACAGGAATAAAAGAAAAAGCATGGGATGCTCTCTTAAGGCACATAAATCTACAATGATTGCCTAAATTAGTACTTTGGATTATGAAAAAAATACTGCATTATTATCTATAATATTTGCACAATGCAGTCTCCTGAATTAACAGTACATCTTACCATGATGATTTTTAGCTATTTTGCTGTTTATCACATCTAACTTCTGCTTCAAGTTACTGATTTATGGGAGCATTTCTCTTATGGCCCTACATACCACAGACAAAGGAATACTTGAGAGGCACCTTTTTCTCAAAATAAAAAGAGCTTTTTGAAATACAACAGCAAATAAGAAAATAACAGCATAGTATTTGCTAAAATTTACTGAAGTTCCAACACACAGGGGTTTTAAACTGATATGAAATAAAGATGACATACATATTTTTTTTGGCAGCTAAAGCAGCTCAAGGGGTGGCTGTACCATAAACACTCAGCTTCCCAACTTTAAAATTACATCATTTTTTATGAAATTTATTTAATTTGGGGGAAATTCCAAATTTAAAAAATTAAGTGAGGCCTTGTTAATATTTTCATTATGCCATAGTATTTCAAGGTCACATAAGCCAGAATCCTATAAAATAATAAAATTGGTAATGCTGACATTCATTGGTACACATTAGTAGTTTATATATACTAACTCACTTAATCCTCACAGCAGCCCTAGGATATGGGAGGTAATAATATCTAACACTTATTGTTTCTGTGTGCCAGGCAATGTTCTAAGAGCACTGCATCTTTCCATAGATGTGATATTCATTTATCTCTCATATCGTTTCAAGGAAATGGGTGTCATTCTTTTCCTCATTTTATTTTTTAACGTTTATTTATTTTTGAGACAGAGAGAGAGAGAGCATGAACAGAGGAGGGGCAGAGAGAGAGGGAGACACAGAATCTGAAATGGGCTCCAGGCTCTGAGCTGTCAGCACAGAGCCCGATGCGGGGCTCGAACTCACAGACCGTGAGATCATGACCTGAGCCAAAGTCGGCCGCTTAACCGACTGAGCCACACAGGCGCCCCTCTTTTCCTCATTTTAAAGACAAAATCATTGGAACCCATGGGTTAAGTAATTTCCCCAAGAACACAGACAATAAATGACAGAGTCAGGATTAAAACTCAGGCTTTCTGCATCTAGAAGTTGGGCTCCAAAATGCTCTCATACTGTACCAAGAGAGCTAGAGAATGAGTATGAGGCCAGAGTGCTCTCAAAACTCCTAGGCATTTTAAAAGCACTCTTCCCTTTTCCCAGACAAGGACCCACTTGAGTTAACCACAGATTTTAAAGCTCCCTGAAGTGGCCCAGTCAGAAATCTAAGTTTGTTGGGGCACCTGGGTGGCTCAGCTGGTTAAGCATCTGACTCTTGGTTTTGGCTCAGGTCATAATCTCATGGTTTGTGGGTTCAAGCCCCACAATGGGCTCCATGCTGTCAGTGTGGAGTCTGCTTTGGATTCTCTCTCTCTCCCTCTTTCTGGTCCTCCCCCACTTGTTCTCTCTCTCTCTCTCTCACTCTCTCTCTCTCTCAAAATAAACAAATTCTAAAAAAATCTAAGTACTTGAGAAGACACTGTGGCTGGTCCCTGGAGGGACTATCTGAACCCGACACCAAACAGACCTCTGTTTAGCTCACTATACTGGTGAGCTAAACAGCTAGCTCCTAAAGACCAAGTGGTCTCCTTCCCACTCTCCAGATGATGGGACCCAGTCTGATGTTTTATACTCATCCACTATAACACACAGACTCTTATTTCTTCCAGTATTTAATGATTTACCACTGCCCAAGAGTCCTCTCAGCCTGCTGAGAAGAACTCATTAAAAGACAAAGAACAGTAACATCCCATGTAAGGGGTCTCAGCCACTTCAATGAGGAAAACCACGATGAATAACCAGAAATAGTGTTGTCTCTATTTATCTATGAAAAAGACAAAAGAAAACAGAAGGGGAGAAAGCAATGAGGACTTTCAAAGAGATAAACACACACCAAAAAAAGGCTTTCTAAAGCCAAATAACATGACTTCTAAAGTTAAAATTTCAATAGACAAATGGAAAAGGCATGGCCACTACTAAGAACAGTCAGTGTCCTCAGGGTGCCTGGGTGGCTCAGTAAGTTAAGCATCCAACTTTGGCTCAGGTCTGATCTCATTGTTCTTAAGTTTGAGCCCCACATCGGGTTCTGTGCTGACAGCTCAGGGCCTGGAGCCCACTTCAGATTCTGTGTCTCCCTCTCTCTCTGACCCTCCCCCACTTGTACTCTATGTGTGTGTCTCTCTCTCAAAAATAAACAAACATTAAAAAAAATTTGTTTTAAAAACATTCAGTGTCCTCAAAGATCAAACAGATATTGTAAGTAAAAATATGTGTGACATGGAAGACATAATGAGAAGACAGAACATGCACAAAACAGGTTTTCTTCAAACAGAAACAGTAACAGAGAAGAAATGATTAGAAGGGGAGGGCGGTGGGGACAAAACAAAAGAAAAGCTCCCTGAGCTGAAAGAAGGGATAAGGACTCCCAAACAAGCTCAGACAACATTAATGAGGAAACAAAAGACATGTGCCTAGACTTGTAAAATATTTAAACAGAGAAGGAAAATCATCTGCAACCACACATCCTAGTATGTGCATTAACATGACTTCACTATTTCAGCAAACTCTTACCCAGGAAGATGAAGTTTCACATAATTTTACTTTTTGTTTCAAAAACTTTCCAAAATCCCATTCATCTGATAAATAGCTCAACTAATCCTTATTCAAGTAAATACTCCTTAGTTAGCTCACCGATCTTATTTTGTGAAAAATTTTTTCTAATTCCACGTCCTTGCACTTAACAATCTGCCTCAAACCAAACCCTAGCAAATTCTTCATCTCTGTCCTCCCTCCTCTGAAATGTTCAAGGTCATTACCTACCTTATTGCAGTAAGCAGTCAACTTGACTTTGCTTTATCTATAGATTACTCTGCAGTCTTCTGAGTCAGCAGAGACTCTAAAGATTATATAGTTATTCAAACAAATTGAACAGGGGACTAACAGAGGAAGAAGAATCAGATTAGCATCTAGAACATAAACAGAAACTACAGAGATAAAAAGCCCAACCACCATGTTCTTCACCTGTCAGGGAAAACAAACACTCTTTTCTGAACACGCAGGAATGAAGAAATCACTTAACCAATAAACCCAATCTGAGGAAATCTTAGAAGATGTGCTCTAACCAGACAGAGATCTCACGATATGGAAAACAAAGAGGGAGTAAGTAGAACAGTGTTACAAGATGTAATTAATATGACTGGGAACTAACAATTTATCATTTAAATGTTTATTAAAAGATATCCAATAAAAAGCAATTTAATAGTCAAGAACAAAAAATTCTAACTTAAGTAAAACCCGAGGTGAAAGAATATTACTTAATTTTTATATGTTAAGATAGAATGTTTAATTACAGCTGCTCTGAAAATATCTGGTGAGAAAGTAATCACAGGTAGGACAGAAAAGCAAAGGACCTCCATGTCCCTGATGAGATGGGTAGAGAAATTTGACCATGTAGCAAAACAAGAGAAGAATGAGCAATAAAGTAAAATGAACAGTACATTAAAAATAGATGGAAATAATAAAAACAAACATAGCTTTTATGATGGATGACAAATGTGAGTGGTGGAGGAGCTTCAGCAATCTTTCAGAAGAGTAATTGGACAGGAAGTATCACCCTTACTCTCAGAACTGGCTATCCCACTTTGGGGAAACCATCCTATGGAAATAAAAGCACCAGCTAGACAGCAATGGAGGTTTGTTGCAGCATTTTCTGAGAGTGGTGTAATAAAATCCCCTAACTTGCATAGCCATCAATAGAAGAATTATTGAATAAATGATAGTCATCCACACCGTGAGAAATTATGCAACAACTGGATAAAAAGAGTTGGATAAATGTGTTGAGTTGATGTCCATAAGGTATTTTAGTTCCAAAAGCAGAGTAGTGTTTTAAATGGACAATGAGGAATTATGAACTTTTTTCTTTATGCATCTCTTTTTCTGGGTGTTTCTGTTGTTTTTTACTTATTACATACAACAGGATGTTTTACTTTGGTGATTTCAAATTTCAAAATTTCAGATTTTTCAATTTCAAAAACATCTACAATAAGAAAAGAAATGGTTGGGGGGGGGGTGTGGATCATTCCATGTAGAAGAACAGCATAGATCAGTGTTCAGAAGCAGCTAAGGAGTTGTGGGGACCTGGGTTTAATTCTGCTCTGTTCCTGACTCACCCTGCAACCTCAGGAGGGCTGGCTGAGCCACTCGGAGTCCCCATTTCTTCACCTATGAAGTGGGATAAGTGGACTAAATAACAATCCCTCCCAGCCAGTCAATGAAGTCAGTCATTGACTGTCTTCAGTCGGTCAATGAAGATGCACAAAAAACACACACTGAATCCTTTGGAAACATCCACTTACTGCCTTTTTCTCTGTGAACTTATCCAGGATCTGGGCAAGGATCCCTGATCCACCGTGAAGGCATGCCTAACCCCGCACCCAGGAGGAAATTCCACCAGAGGGTTATTAAGAGGACCAACTAGGCCGACACGGAACCTGTTCATCAAACCGGCCCTCCCAATTTCACAAGAAAGGCAATAACCACCCCCCTCTCTAGATAGGATCTTGTTTCAGTGCTCTGCTATTTCATTTCTGTTCCTTATTTTAGCACCCGTGCTAAGAATACAATGGGCAGCAGGTTACAGTGCAAAAGGCTGGTGCTCTTCTCAACCCACCCACCTCTTTTGCTTTCATTACTACTTCCTTTATTCCTTTCCTTGTCCTCCATTTTTAAGAATCAGCCATATGACTAAAGCCACTTGCACACCTACACTAAGTTCTACATTCAATCAAAAATCTTCAGAGGCAGTCATGTAGTTAACAGTCATCACAGAACCAATTATTTATCTCTTCACCAAGCAAACATTCTCTAAGCACCCACCATCCATATACGTGCTAAAGACTTCTAAGACTTCATTTAGCCCTCACAACAATTGTGTCTGACAAGACAAGAGTGGCCTCAATTTTACCAATCATGAAACTAAGGTTCAGAGAGGTAAACTAAGTGATTTGCCAAAACCATGGAACCAGTACATGCTGAAGCTGAAGTGTGTGCCCTGGGCTGCCATGCTCATGGTCCTTCCAGAGTGTGATGTTAACACAGAGAAAAGCAGATAGTATTTCTGGCTAGATTAGAAAAGGCTTCCTTAAAGAGGAGAAAGTCAACTCATTGTGAACCAACAAAACTTTTATCAAGAAAGAACTCTCATGTTTAGATTCAAAGATCCTAAAAATTAATTATCTTCTAAAGCTATGTTTAAGGGTAAACTGTAAAAACTACATGTACCTGCTCAGTAAGACATTTCCTTCTTTTGTAACAGGAACTGCAAACTACAAACTCAAGTTATAAATAGAAGCACCTTGACTATAGTAAGCAACCAATAACTACTCCTGAGTAACAGAAAGAAAAGAAAGGAGGGCAGGAAAGCACTGGACCTGCAGTGAGGTCTGGCTGTCCAGCCACTCCATGCTTCATGTTCACCACACATGTACAAATTTTCATTACAGGCTGTCTCCATTATCAATTTGTTTGGTTTCTGGTTCATACCATCCTTTCATTTCTAACATTTGGGCAAGTTACAGTCCTTTAAAAAAAGGTGCTATAAACTATTAGGAAGGAAAGATTCTGTAAATTAAAATAATCTTAGTTGAATTTGACTTTCCAAAGAAAGAACATAATGAATAAAGACCTGTAGTCCTGAGCACAAAAAGGTTGTAAATTTGAGGGGCGCCTGGGTGGCTCAGTCAGTTAAGCAGCCGACTTCGGCTCAGGTCATGATCTCGGGGTCCGTGAGTTCGAGCCCCGTGTCGGGCTCTGTGCTGACAGCTCAGAGCCTGGAGCCTGTTTCAGATTCTGTGTCTCCCTCTCTCTGACCCTCCCCCATTCATGCTCTGTCTCTCTCTGTCTCAAAAATAAAAAATAAAACCTTAAAAAAAAAAAAAGGTTGTAAATTTGAAAAACATTTCTTTTCAGTTTTATTTATTAATCCGTACATCCCACATGGGGCTCAAAATCATAACCCTGAAATAGAGAGTCACATGCTCTTCCAACTGAGCCAGCCAGGCGCCCCTCTGATAACCATTTTTCAATGGTTATATCTAACCTCATTTAAAAAAATGAAGTGACTTTCAATATTGTTATGTAATTAATGAAAAAGATCTAACCTAAACAATTTTCCCCAGAATATATTATAACCAGAGTAGAGACTAGAATCCAATTCTCCTAACTGTTCAATGTTTATCATGCTCACTGACTTAAAATGTCATTAGGGTAACACTTTGTAAGCAATCAATTCCCCCAGAAAGTTGTGAGAAAAATCAAATTTTAATCAATTGAACTATATTATACATTGACTTAGCTGTTTCCTGAAATTTTAATACTTATTCATTAATCCTCAAGTAGCAAAGCACCCAGTAAAATTTCTTAATTCCTTGGATTTTTTTTCGGTGAAATAGTGAATACATTAGAAGGAAACACAAATGTTCTAGAGCGATTTATCTCTTAAAGGCTACACAATGGGGGAGACTGGGTGGCTGAGTTGGTTAAGGCTCTGACTTCGGCTCAGGTCATGATCTCACTTCGGCTCAAGTCATGATCTCACAGTTCGTGGGTTTGAGCCCAACATCAGGCTCTGTGCTGACAGCTCAGAGCCTGGAGCCTGCTTCGGATTCTGTGTCTCACTCTCTCTCTCTGCCCCTCCCCTGCTCACACGCTGTCTCTCTCTCTCAAAAATAAACATTAAAAAAAATGTTTTAAGTTTTAGACAATGAATTATTTTTATAACATAAATCACCAACTCCTAATGCACAGATTCTGAAAACAGATTTTTCTGTGGCACTTGTTAAAACAGTTCATCCAGTTTCTCCATCCTAAAGGAGTCTAACCAAAACGTACAGTGAAACAGTGACAAAGGCCAAGAGGGATGGCTTTGTTTCAAAACAACTTGGAAAATGTGCATTTAATTAGCCCCTACCTTCTAAGAGCAATGAGGCCCAATCCAGTAGCCAGCAGGCACACCACACATGTGTGTGTGGACCTAAAACGTGCCTGGTCCACATTGAGATGGGCTCTAATGTAAAATACACAACTGGATTGTGAAGACAATAAGAAAAACAGAATAATCTTTATAGTGATTATGCATTGAAATATTTTAGATATATTGGATTTAATAAAATATGTTATTAAATTTAATTTCATTTATTTTTAATGAAGCCACTAGAAAATTAAAAATTACCTATGTGGCTCACATTGTATTTTTATTAGACAGCACTCTACTAAAATGCTTCTCGCTAAAGGAACACAACTGCTGAAAGCTGGTTGCCAGGGTTGGAGAAAAGGTTCTGATAGCCCTGATTATGAATTCCCTTACTACAGGCCCTCCCTATCTGGTGCTGGCTCTGCTCTTAACTAGGTGAGTGACCTGGAACTGTTGTTTAACCTCTCAGCCTTAATTCCTCATCTGTTAACTAGGACAACATCTAATACCAAGGCACCAGCTTAAACAATGAAGACACTGAGACTATACTCCCTGACTTCTAGTTCATTGCTCTTCTCTCTGCACAGTTGCAGCAAACCCCTTCCTAATTTTATCTGTTCAGTGACCCCACAGTACTAATCCTAGGGACTGTCCTGAAACATGTGTCACTCCTTTTAGGAAAAGGAGCAAGCCTATCCCACAGTGGGTGGAAACGCTCTCAACACTCCCAACCCCATCCTGGCTGAAGGTAAGGACTTTCCCACAGTAGGTGGCCCATGGGGTTATCTGCAGTATCAAAGGAAGGCAGACTTCTGGGCATCCCCACTGCTCTAGGCAAGGCTGTGGGACCTAAGGGCAAGTCTGCTGAATCACATTCACTCTCAGTTTCCTTATTTGCAAAAGGCATTAATAATACCTGCCTAACACACATCACAGGCTGGCTTGGAAGATCAAATAAAACATACCTGGAAGCTCTCTTTCAAAGCACAAAGCACGGTTACAGTCTCACACCTATCATGAAATGCTAGCCAGCACACAATCACAGCACACTTTGCATGAACCAGGCTCTGCAACACTGAACAATAACGGCACCGTTTGATAAATGCGCTAAATGAATTTATGTTTAGGGGGAAAAAAGAGTAGATGTAGATCTCATATTTTTTTAGGTTAAAAAAAAAAAACCAGGGGGGCGCCTGAGTGGCTCAGTCGGTTAAGCGTCTGACTTCAACTCAGGTCACGATCTCGTGGTCCATGAGTTCGAGCCCCGCGTTGGGCTCTGGGCTGATGGCTCAGAGCCTGGAGCCTGCTTCGGATTCTGTGTCTCCCTCTCTCTCTGCCCCTCCCCGTTCATGCTCTGTCTCTCTCTGTCTCAAAAATAAATAAACGTTAAAAAAAAATTTTTTTTTAATAAAAATAAAAATAAAAAAAACCAGGAAGATGCAGAGTAACCAACAGCTTACATTCATTCGGTATTTATTCCGTGCCAAGCAGTGTTCTATTTCCTAACATGATCAGATTTGATCGGAACAACCTATGTTACAGATGAGGAAGCTGAGGTACAGAATGGAACTAACCTAATGCTCTAGACATAGTAAAAAGAGGCCAGATTTGAACCCAGACTGCCTTGCTATGCAGGCCATGTTTGCAACCATGCCATCCTGCCTCTAATATGTACAATAAACTCTCCTGGTACAAATAAAAAAAGCTAATACTTTTGGGTCTGTGAATCAATATATGTAAATATATGTATATTTTATATGGTTTGAAAGAAATTATTAATAGTGATTACTTTTTGAGAGCAATTACTGATGAGGGTGGACAGGGAGACAGGTTCTTCATGTTATAAACTTCTATCCTGGTTCAATTTTCTGACCTTGCACATCTTATGCTAACAGACTATTTCAAGTAAGGGAAGTCACCTTTCAACATGTTAAGCAGCTACTTTCTATTCTTGCAAATCCTTAAACCAACATGGTAGGAAAGCCATGGACTCTGTGTCAAGCAAATCCAAGCCCAAATTCCACTTCCCACTACTAAATACTCATATGAATTAGGTAAAGTTCCTTAACCCTCTGTTAACCCAGCATCTTCTTGTAAAAGGAAAACATGCTACCTTCTCACAGGCCTATAGTGAAGATCTATGCACACTAAGAACTTGGTCCCAAACTGGTCTCCTGCTATCACTCAAAAACATTACTTCAGTTCCCTTATTACTCCTCTGATACATCGGTTTTAAACATAAACCACTGGGAAGTGTTGACCTGCTGTACCAAATGGCCCCAAACTGGTGGTTAAGCACTGCTTCCTGGCTTTCTTGTTTATATTGGGCAATGAGCACATGCCCTTGGGGATGCCTGAGCACTGGAGAAGTGGGGGTTTCAGAGGGCTGACTTGTCCTACTAGCGTGTCTCAGCATCCAGAAGCAAGTGCCCACCAGTCCCCAAACCAATATGGGTGGTGGCGGCAGCAGCTGGAGAGATACTAACTGAACGCTGGCCCCCACGGGGTGCCCACTTCTGATCTCATGTGAGAACCACCTGGGCTGCTTTTTCAAAATACTGATCCCTCAACCCCCACCCTCCACTGCCCTTGGCAGCCAGGTATTAGATTCACACCAAGTGTTTCTTATTAGGAAATAGGCCTGCTACCAAGCAGCTCCTCCTCAAAACAGGTGGACAGAGAATGGAAACTCAAGATACCTAATGGATCTGGTCTGTGGAATGAGCAAAGAAAGCACAGGACATCTGTACCTCCAACTCTATCTTCATGGAGGCAGCTGCAACATTACAGGACTCCTGCCTCTAAAGTTCAAATTCCAAAACCTTAAGGACAGGGAGAAGAGTAAAATGGTCTTTTTGCTTTTAGTTCTCTAATCCAAACTATCTTGTCAAACTATCTGGTCCTACCCCTTAACCATTCTTGCTTAAACAAAGCCTTAGGTGGGGTTAGTACCACTTGTAATTTGGAGACATTATCTAGCTTGGGGACCACCCAGGATCATTTCAGAGTGTGAAAGGTCTGTCCCGAGATAACTGCTTACTGGTTTTTATTTTTAAAGGGCTACACTAAAACTCTGTGCTAAAAGAGATGTAGGGCACAGGTATTCCTGAATGACACCCTGATCGTCTCTGCACTCACTCTTCCACTCTTCAACCATGGCACACTGTTCTATCTCCATCCCTGGCTCTCTGCCATTTCCCTCTCCCTTCGTGCATGGTTTCTTTCCTAAGTCTTATATTTGACTGACACCCCCAAGTTATACTTTATGCCCCACTGACAGCTCTCAGAGTAACCACGGTTACCAACACTACAGTTAAGATTAGGAATTATGGCCTTTAAGGATTGACCCCATTTTCCAAAAAGTATATTATTATTTCTTGTAGCTTTGCTTATGTACTCTGTGGCTGTTTAGAAACAAAGTCTTTCTTCCTTTACTGTTTTAAAAGCAACACAACATGCCCATCAAGAGATTAGTGTCCAAGGTTTGGAAAAAGGTGCTTCAGAGACTCCAATCACACACAGTATGTGGTGTAGGAGGGCAGGGAGATGGTAGGTATTCATACTTAAGCATAACTCATGGTTTTTCTTAATACTACAGAGTCGCTGATGCCAGTAAATGCTGCAAATACTAAAATCATCAGCAGCCACTTTGCTGAGAAATAGCTTCCTAATAACTGCAAGACTTTTTTTCTCCATCAGTTTAAAATAGAGGTACCCCCTCGAAGGCTTAAAGCATATCACAGTTTGGGAACGAGCCTCTGGCTAAAGAGCCACATCCCTGAGCAGGTTTAATTTCTCAGGCAAGACTCCTAATTCCTCCTGGTTCGGCTGGGCCTTCCTCTCTAGGAAATACACTAGGGAGGGGGAAAGGTGTGGAAAAGGGGGAGGGAAGGGAAGTGGTAGGAATGTGCATGTCAATGCGCTGACCCTACCAGCCAATTAAGGGGATGCACTGCTGGTCTCCAGGGGAAGCTGCAGCCAGCCTCAGATGGAAGGATAATGGCTGTGACACCAAGCCCCAGGAGGTGGTGGGGTATTGATGAAACACACACACACACACACACACACACACACACACACACACACACACACACACAGCAGAGGCAATCCAGGATGCTATGCTTGCAGTCCCTATTCTCACAATGGATGCCTTGGCCATGAAGGGAAATGTGTCTTCCCAAAATTGCCCGACTTCCTCTGGTTCTCTTTTCTTTCCACACACTCCCCTCCACTTAGGTGTTCTGTGAGGGTCTCTACCCCTCTCTCCCCCTGTTAAATACTGACAGCAGATCTGATGCCACCCTTTCCAGGACACATGTCACCAGCTCTCCTTCTGCATAAGTGCTTCTCTGGCAACCTGGCTGTCTGCCACGGCCTCTGATTAGCCAGAAGGGATATCACATTGACTTATTTTATGTTCACACTCAATGTTGTTAGCATCAGTTTCGTCTGTGAATATATACAAACAGCTTGCTCAGCACCCACTTCAGGTCACCTCAAGGACTGCAGTGCACGATTAACAGTGAGATTAAGAAAATGAGAAGTAAAAGATGAGAGGAACGGAAGTTTCACAGACACCCCAGTGGGTAAGAGCCAACCATTCAACTTTGATAGAGAAAAGAACTACAAAAAACATTTGTGACAATTTTAGCAAACAATACTGAACTCTGGCCTAGACTGGGGTAAAGCCTCACCCTAAAAGTTGTTCTTACTTCTATTAAGTTACTTTAGCACAAAAATGACCACTCTGTCAGAGGAAAGAAGCCAGGAGGCTTTGCACTGATTGGGCAGAAGGAACCATGGACACAGGATGCCTCGCTAGGACCTGGCCAAGGGGAGAGATCTCCATCACCAAAAGGCAAAAAAACAAAGGCTCTGCCACCAGAGTCTGAATCCACCCAAGCACTGACCTCATAGAGAGACCATCCGTCTTAACCATCAGAAATCTTTTCAGCCTTCTAAGAGAAAGAATTAATCTGTCTTAACAAGAAAAGGTAAACCTAATACAGATTTATAGGCAGAAAATATCACCATTACCTTTATTTGGTTTTTGAAACCCTTTTTTTTTTTTAGCCAGATCTATACAAAGGAAATGAGAAATATGAGAAAAATCACTTGAATAGGTCTGGGTGCTTCTAGACTTTGAATCCATTAACCCTGGCCCACAAATCGGCATTTTCCAGATGGTTCATTTTACCCCATTATACCAACTAGACATTGCGATGACTGGACAAGATTGGTGGACACAAGTCTGTCCATGGCTAACTCCACCGCTTAAACCAAGCCTTCTGAACTACTGCAAGTGGCCTCCCCATAGCAGCCAGAGTATTTGAAGACATAAACCTGAACTTAACACCTTCTTATTTAAAATTCTTCAATGGAGTTCCAACATTATAAATCACCTTCACCTTGGGGTGCCTGGGTGACTCAAACATCTGACTTCAGCCCAGGTCATGATCTCATGGTTCGTGGGTTCAAGCCCCACATCGGGCTTTATGCTGACAGGTCAGAGCCTGAAGCCTGCTTCGGATTCTGTGTCTCACTCTCTCTCTGCCCCTCCCCGACTTGTGCTCTGTCTCCTTCTGTCTCTCAAAAATAAATAAATGATTTAAAAAATTAAATTTTATATATATACATGTATATGTGTGTGTGTGTGTGTGTGTGTGTGTGTGTATATATATATATATATACACTTTAAAAAAATTAATTAATTCACCTTGGTCACCATAATCTAGTCCTCATCAGTCACAGCTGGTGTTTCTCTTCCCTGCTCTTAAGGTCCAGCCACATTGACTTCTTTCCTTCCATCCTTTGCACCTGCTATTTCCTTTGTCTGGAAAGGACTCTTCCCCAGTCTTTTTTAATCCATCAGGCACCACCCTTAAAATGCCCACAAAGTTATGTTTCCTGATTCCCCGCACTCAGCAAGGAAAGGCTCCCTGGAGGAAATCTTAATGAATGAGGAGGATTTGGATGAGTGGACAGAAAAAAAGAAAAGGCCTTCTAGGTGAAAGGAAAACATGAATGAAGATACAGTGGAGAATTAGAATATACACAACATTCATAGTTCAAAGAGCTATGCAGAGCAGAGACCCACATTTAAGTTAATTTTAACAACAAAAATGAATAGGAGTCAGGTAGTAGAAATCTATGCATAATCCTAATCAAAGTAGAGTTTGGGCTAGAACTTCGTCAACAATAGTAATATACTAAGAAGCTAAGTAACCAAAACACACACTGAAGGGCATAGCTGTCAATTATCTAGGGAACTGAGACTGCATGGACTGTCATTTGGAAACATGCAGGTCAAAAAACTCCAAAGTCATGTGACTTTCTTTCCACTACACACATTCCTGTGGTAGTCATTACAGCCGCTCACGGAACATGCCCAGTGGTAGGACAGGCACTTGGTGGTTAGGGGGGGACCCTGTGATTAGGGCTTACCACTGTGCTGATTCAAACTTTGAGACCACAGAGCTAGGAGTCATCAGGGAGGCAACAGTACAGAAAGAAGACAACCACAAGGTCCAAACACTAGGTGGTTGTGCCACTGAGGTACCATGAGTGCAACCTCTCATTACTGAAGGCCAGACAGGAAAAGACTTTCAGTTACAGGTATAACAAGTAGGTGGTAGCTTTTAGAGTTGACAAATAACCTAAAGGTACTCTGGGGACAATTACATGCCTTTCAACTTTTTCAAGGCCATGCCTCAAAACTATTTCTGATCTCTCCGGAGCGAACGCATCTTTTCAGTAGAGGCTTCTCTTTCAGAGTCTGCCCACATTCTGGAGTCCTCTCCTTCTAAGCAATGCAAGACATACCACCTGTGTGTAGGTAGTGCTTGGGGCCACAGAGAACCCCAACACAGTGTGGAACCACTATGCATTGCTGACATTATTACCCCTCAATAATTTGTCTTTCAAACTTGTCTTGTGCAGATTTTGTAAGATGCAAGAATATTTGATCATTAATACTGATAATGCATTTGTACTAAATGAAATTTTATCAGCTTGTCTTCTGCAATAACATTCTAAGATATCTAGCTGTATTTTAGTTTTTCTGAAATCCCATAATTGGATAGTTACAGAGACCAAACTGTTACAGTCAGCTATGCCAAATTTGAGTTGGTCTGTATCCATCTACTCTAGCTGTACGACATTCCCTCCATCAACCAATGTTTTTTGAACATTTACTATATTCCAGGCATTGTATTAAGCATTACTGTAATGTAACAGTAATGCCACTAACAACTGACAAAATTTATTGGACACATAAAACACGAAGACTGGATTTTAAGTGCATCCGTGCAGTATCTCAGCTATCACGAGAGCCTCAAGAGGCTGATAATACTCCTACATCCTTTCACAGATGAGAAAATGCAGGCTGAGAGAAACAAAGTAACTCACGTAAGGTCACACAGCAAGTGGTGGGACAGCAAAACTCCTGAGTACCTATTTCCCACCACACTATACATTTTGGGATCTTAATCCCAATATCAATAAAGCATTCCTTATCCTCAAGAAGGTTAAAATGCCTAAGAAGTGATAAGAGCATGTAAACAAATAGTCCTTTCTGACCCACATTGTAAGAGAAGTTCCAGGAAGAAGGTGCTATGAGAATAAGGAAGAGGAGGTGGACCCTCAAGTGGGAGTGATCAGGGTGGGGAAGCCTTTGGGCCCTTCATTCCAAATGAAGGAGCAGACATTCCTGGAGGAATGGCTGGAACAATGGCACCACTGCAGGAAGGCCTGGGCTGGTGAAGAGACACAAGAGGACTCCACGGACCGAGTGTAAAGTCTCCTCTCAAGCCATCTCCTCTGCCACATCCCTGCCTCTCACTCCCCACACGGCCACCTCTCACCTTTTCTGAAACAAGCTGTCAGTGTTCCTCTCTCTAAAAGCTCCCACGAAGAAAGCCAAATGCCTTGGCATGACGTTCAAAGCCTACTTTACCAACTTCAGCTCCTTTCACTGCCACGTACCCCATCTAACCTGTTCTCCAGCCAGACCAAACCTCTTACTTTCCACAAGCACATTGTCCTCTCTCACACCTCCACACCCTTGCACAGGCTACATCCTTTCCTCTGCTGGTGAACTCCTACGAACCTGTCCCTTGGCAGCTGCCTCAGAGTCCCTGCCCACTCTCACCCTGGCACCCCCCCCCCCAGCCAGTCTGGCTTCCCTACGGCTCCCTGACTCCAGGAAGCCTCTTCTACTGCGTGTCCCATGTTGGGTCCCCAATTTCTTCAGAAGAGGGGGTTTCCTCTTCCAACCAATTTAAAAAAGAACACCTTATACAAACACTCCCCAGCTTCCTCATTTCCTTCATACTGCTTTATTTTCTTCATGGCACTCATCACACACATTGATACACACACACACACACACATACACACACACACACACATTTTTCATTGTGTATTTGCTAATGGCCTGCCTCACTCTTCATCAGGGTTGGCAGACTATGGTGCATAGCCAAAACTGGCCTGCTGCCTAAGCTCTGACTGGAACAAAAGCACACCATTGTCTCACATACTGTCTACAACACAGTCGAATAGTTGCCACAGAGACCTCATGACCCACAAAGCCTAAAATATGCCTTACCTGATCCTTTCCAGAAAAGCTCAGCCAATCCAATTCTGTAATATGCAGCAAACTCCCCATCCCTGTTGCCTCTGTTGCTGTGCTCACAGTTTACCTCTAGCCCTTTTAGTACATTATCTAGCATGAGGCAGGCAGTGAGAAACCATGAGTTAAACAAAGTAAGAGGTAGCAGGAAAAGTGTGAAAGGAAAGGAGAAAATGGATGCAAGAGATGCTGGTGATTGGGTCTGGGTGCCAGAGAAAAGAGGAGGAATCACACGGCAGAAGCATTTTACATGTGGCTGTGTACCTTGGTCAAAGGAGGAGATTCTAACCATCAAACCACAAATACAAGTTTCGCATCAGGGCTGGCTATCTTCCCACTGATGGGTGTAAGATGAAGAGGTCGGGCTTCTCAGCGAGCTGAGTCACTGTCTCTGATAGCACAGCCCCCGTGAATGAATTGGCTTTATTACTAGGCGACTAAAATATGTGTTGGAGGATTCAAAGTTTTGGTACCTATAGATAAAATGCTTAAGTCTGAGTGGCTAACAACATAGTAACAAATAAATACATTCAAACAAACATATTAACTTAAAAATTTCAAATGCTAAACTATTCATAAGATACAGAAAACCTTAGATCTGATGGAGGACATCCTTCAATAATTAGCAAATCTCACTTTGGGTTAACAAACAAGAAGTTGGGGCCCAGATTGGTCAGCTACTCACACCAAGCCACCCAGGTGGTTGACCAGAGGAGGCTGGAACAGAACCCACAGCTCCTGACTAGGCGCCCAGGGCTCCTCCCAAGTATCAACGCTCATAGCAGCACAGAGGTCAGGGCTCTGCCAACCTAGAGCACTCTCTTGAAGTGCTGTGGACAGAGCAAGACTTCCCAGGACTGAGGGAGCCAGGGAGGGATACAAAGAACTGCCCAGTTAGGAACTCCAATGGGGATTTCCAGCCCTTATTTAACTTGACCGTTCTGTGGCACAGTGGTCCTTAAAATTTAGGGAGAAATCACAGTCAGCTGGTAACGTTCCTTGAACAGATAGAGTTTCTAATTTCTGGGGCCCTACCCATAGAGCTTCTAATCTGTTTGGTCTAGGATGGGCCCAGGGGACACTGATGCTATGGATCTAGAGATCACATTTTGGGAACCACTGCTGTAGCAAGTGACCATCACTATGACCTGTGCTGTGGTTTTCTGGATACTCTCTCACCTGGCTCTTCACCTCCCTCTCTGGCTTCTAGTTTTCTTCGATGAAGAGGAGATGGGAAATAGAGTGGTGGCAAGTTCAAGGAAGTTACAAAAAAAAAAAAAAAAAAAGGACCTGAGATCTTCCACACAGGAGGAAGAGCCGCTCTTGGTGAGGGCATGGTAAAATGTGGGGACGGAAAGGATGGCAGGCATCACAACAGACAGGAGGGGACAGAATCTATCCAGACAGTAGTGACAAGCTCAGTGCTCTGGAGGTCAAAGAATGAATAACTTTACAAGTGTGCCGGGATGAATATCTCAAGATGAATGCTACCCAGCTCAAATTCCTTGATTATTATGCTGTTCTGCCAACAGGGCTGACATGTGTCAAAATAGTTTAGTGCATCTAGAATTGCCTTCTGAGAATGCAGCACATTCTTTATATATCCTCAACATTTACAAATTGCCACTTGAGGGCCGCTGTAAGTTGGGAAAAATCCAAAAATTATCTGAAGACCAGTTTAATAAAGGTGTTGAGCACACTGAATAACACGGTATTTTCTAGTTAAAAAAATAACATATAAGTTTAAAGTAATTTACTTTTAAAAGGCATACTATATATATGACTCAGAGTGGTTCGTAAGACAAATCTAGAAGAAAAGTCCCCAAAGTTCTGTAAGCAACAGTGGAGTATCATTATGCTATACACAAATTCTGCTGAAAAATACACATAGATACACAGTTCTGATATGTTTTCTTAAAATTGGCCTCACAATTTCCTAACAGTAAGATTGATGTTTAAGTCACCAAACAAAAGATACATAGTAAAGAACAGATGACAGAGACTGACCTGCCAGCACCTTCCTCTTTATGCTCCTCCCATAAAACCAACAGTATTGGGTCTCTAAATTCAGGTCATCACCTCCCTGTCCCTGGAAGAGGGTTCCTCGATGATAAAACAGGTGCTGGCAAGGAGACAAATTAGCATGATTCCCCCAAAGCTGAAAGCCCTGGCTGTGTCGCCAGATTCCATTCCAATCCCAGCTGTACTACTTCCTGAATGTGTAGCTTCAGACAAGCAACCTTCCAAAGCTCAAAATTTCCCACTTTAAAAACACAACTGGTAATAAAAACTGCCTCACAGGACTGCTTTAAGAATTAAGTGACAAGATTCTGTGCTTCGCTGGCACATGCTAATTCACGGTAAGGGTGCCCTCCATGTGAGCTGACATTGTTATCACACTAATGCATCAGCCAAGGTCAGGATGTCCCACTGGAGCCTGAGTGTACCCCATACTCCATCATCCCCCTCCTCTCTGATCATGAAGGCTAATGCCAGCTCCAGAAACCCAGAAGAGTCAATGGGTACTTTCACAAATCCTACTTCTTCCAAACAGGATTTAGGACCAAGTAAAGCCTCTGTTCTTCAGCACTGGACACAAGCGTCTTCTTCCTAAAGCCCCTTCTGGCCAGTGTACTTGAGCCACTGCCTCTCACCCACAGATAGAAAGACAAGGCCAATGAAGCCTATTTTATGCTTTGTCTTCTAAGTTGATTTTCTATTACTCCTACCACTAATAACTGCCATAAATTACTGAGCACTTAATGTGACCAGACACTATCCTAAAGCAGTTTACAAGGATCATCTCATTACCACAGAAACTCTTTGAGGCTGGAAATACTTTTATACCAGTTCTCAGAGGAGGAAAAATTGAGACACAGAAGTAACTTGCTCAAGGTCAAATAGACAACAAGCTATGAAGCCAGGATTAAAACACAAGCCATGTCACTCAGAGCCCATTCTCCTAACCACACACATCCTCAAACACACAGCCAGATTTCAAGGATCCAAATCACAGGCACTCTAAAACTGCCTGACAGCACTCCAGGCAAATGCTTCCTTGGCGATGACCCTAAACCTCCACCATCAGGCCTTTATTTCCTAGTATGAAAACGTAACAGTGCATCTTTGAGTTTTGTTTTTAAGAAGACTTCCTCAACTTACTCCTTTCCCCTCCCTCTGAAAAGCCCAAGTCAACTGTCCTCTTCAGAAGACATGATCATGTGCTTTAGTTCCTCAGGGAGAAGGAAGCTTATTCAGTTCATTCTTCTCATGTGTTACTATCAGAGAGCAGCCTTATAAAGTACTAAAGGCAAAAAATAGAAAAAAAATGTAATACAGAGACAGTATTCCTGGAAATGCATTACACTTCCATTGGAGAATCTTTCAACCATTGCACATTTTATGTGACTGCCATATTGCCAAAAATCACATTACCCATTTTAGATAAAGAAATCAACATCCAAATATGAAGTATTCACCGGATAGAAGGAGACCCTGAGGGTGCAAAGGTTATGATCCCAAGGTTATGTGGGCATCTATATTTGCCCTATTCTATGCCTAACTGTCAAGTTGCCAACACACAAAGTATTTTAAAATTTATCTTCTCATTTCAGTTTTGACAGCTTTAGAAGAAAACAAAATATTCCTTAATGCCCGTATTAGTTTCCTAACGCTGCTGTTAAGAAAGTACCACACACTGGGTGGCCTACACAACAGAAGCTTATGGTCTCGCGGTTCTGGAGGCTCAAAGTCCCAGGTCAACGTGTTGGCAGGTTGGTTCCCTCTGAGGGCCATGAAGGAGAATCTGTTCCATGCCTCTCTCCTAGCTTCCAGTAGCCTCAGGCTTTTCTTGGCTTGTAGATGGCATTTTCCCCATGTCTTCACATTGTCTTCCCTCTGTTCACGTCTCCCTCTGTACAGATTTCCCTCTTTTATAAGGACCCAGTCATACTGGACTAGGACCCACTCTAATGATCTCATCTTAACTTGGTCATATGCAAAGACCCTGTTCTCAATTAAGGTCACATTCACAGGTACTGGGGTTAGGACATCAGTATCTTTTGTAGGGACACAATTCCACCCATTACAATGCTTAATAGGGAGTCTTAGAGCACCTCTTTTTTTAATAATATTTTTTAAGTTTATTTATTTTTGAGAGAGACACAGAGAGAGAGAGTGGGGGAGGGGCAGAGAGAGAAGGAGAGAGAAAATGTCAAGCAGGCTCTGCACAGAGCCCGATGTGGGGCTCGAACTCACAAACCATGAGATCATGACCTGAGCCAAAACCAAGAGTCAGATGCCCATTAGACTGAGCCACCCAGGCGCCCCTATATCACCTCTTTTAATAAGAAAAGATTTTCTAGTTCTCATGTAAATATTAAATAGTAATAACAGATCCCTGATCTGAATATAACAATTTTTAAATGCTATATAATAACATGTTAAGGTTTTATTTTTACCTTTCACCTTTACTAGTTCTTTTTTTAAAAAGATTTTTTATTTATTTTTGAGAGAAAGATAGCATGCATGTGGGGGGACAGAGAGGATGGGGGGAGAATCCCAAGCAGGCTCCACGCTGTCAGCTCAGAGCCAACGTGGGGCTCGATCTCACAAACCGTGAGATCATGAGTTGAGCTGAAATCAAGAGTCACACACTTAACCCACTAAGATACCCAGGCGCCCCTACCTTTACTAGTTCTGATACAACTACATATACCTTTCTGCCAATTTCATTTTGTGATGTGAATTTTGTTTGCAAAAGATCCACTTAAAACAATGTATATCTTAGTACTTTACACCTTGGATAAAGATCCCGTTTAGACGCAAGCCCCAAACACTCACTCAGCCCTAAAATAATCCTCTATATTGTTCATAAACAGGTACTCACACACACACACACCCGAGGGTCTCCACACATGCTGTTCACTCTGCAAGGATACTTCCTTCTCTCCATCAGTTAGTCAGGTGGTTTGCCACCTTTCTTCATTCAGGTTTCTGTTCCAAGGTGTCCTCATCTGAAAGGCTGTCCCCAAACACTGCTCCATCCTCCCCACTCCCAACACTCCTGTCCCCTTCATCCAACTTTTTCTTCTTAACATCTACTATATATTTTTTCTTTGTGTAATGGTCTCCTCCCACCAGAATGTAAGTTTCACTGGAACAGGGATAGCCTGACACAAGGACACTCAACGACTTTTAGTCCAATTTATTCAATGAATCCTTATCAAGTTCCAAAAATCCCACATGCAATTCATTGTGTTTGATTATAATCTTCCTACTTGAAACTGATACAAATGTTGCTTACTTCCCTCACAACCAATTCTTCAAAGAATGTGTCTACAAAAATATACTGTGTGTGTATGCACATATAAAATTATTTTAATAGAAGTCAAATGTAGCTTTAAAGTATAGGATGCTTCAGCTGCCAACTAAATATCACAGTAATAGGATTCCCTAATACCTGTTTCATGATCTCACAAATTAACAAGGCATGTAAACCATTATAAACATTTCTGTTGAGGGTTCACATCCAACAATCCAAAAGGAAGTAATTTTAAATGTTAAAAGCTATATTGCTCATCCTTAACTACATGTTTTAAAAATAGGATAGATCCTTGGGGCGCCTGGGTGGCGCAGTCGGTTGAGCGTCCGACTTCAGCCAGGTCACGATCTCACGGTCCGTGAGTTCGAGCCCCGCGTCGGGCTCTGGGCTGATGGCTCAGAGCCTGGAGCCTGCTTCTGATTCTGTGTCTCCCTCTCTCTCTGCCCCTCCCCCGTTCATGCTCTGTCTCTCTCTGTCCCAAAAATAAATAAACGTTGAAAAAAAAAATTTTTAAATTTAAAAAAAAAAATAATAAAAATAGGATAGATCCTGTATCGAAAAAAATAAAAATAAAAAATACTGAAAATATTTTTTGCACAGTAACCCAAAATTCTGTATATCATCTTAGCTTAGGTGAAGACATTGTAACAGTATTATGTATGCAAATTAAAAACAGCAAAATTCTTTCAAATAGGTTTATTTAAAGCCATGTACCAACTTCATTCCTCTAGAATGGAACAAAATAACTCATAAAACACTATGAAAAATTATCTGCACTAGAAACTGTAAAATTGTCAGAGAAATATTCTTGGAAGACATCTACTTAAAAGCTGCTAAAAACTTCACTTTCTAAAAAGAAAAGTTAGGGGTACCTGGGTGGCTTAGTTGGTTAAGAGTGTGTGCTCATTCTCTCTCTCTCTCAAAATAAATAAACATTAAAATAAAATAAAAAGAGAAGTTGGGGTGCCTGGTTAAGCATCCAACTTTGGCTCAAGTCACCATCTCGTGGTTTGTGAGTTCACCCCCCACATTGGGCTTTGTGTTGACAGCTCAGAGCCTGGAGCCTGCTTCGGATTCTGTGTGTCTCCCTCTCTCTCTGCTCCTCCCCCACTCATGCTCTATCTCTATCTCTCTGTCAAAAATAAACATTTAAAATTCTTTTTTTAAAAAAAGAGAAGTTAATAAGTAACACTTTTTCATTAAAGACCATTTCGCTAGATATACAGGCAACAAAGAGAAACACACACAGTGTGCAATAAGCAATCGTGCTTATTGGACATAAGAAATGCTATCCCAGCTGCCTCGCCTATTTCTTTTCCTTCCCTCTCTTTGTCTCTTTTCCCTATTCTTTCTCCTATCTCTCTTTCCACTGAATTGTAGACCCATGAAATATACCTTATCTTATCACTGGTCTTTTCTGATGACTTTTCTAAAGCATTTACTGCCATGGATTTATAGGAGCTGTGCTCAGCCCAATCCAGTTGGGTGGGTTTGAGAAGCCTGGCAGTCCCAAGTGGGTGGGCTGGCAGTGGATTTTATGGAGTTGTAAGAGGAACATATTCTAGGCTCCATTTCATCAGCCAGGCCAATTTCCCCGTTGCTGACTTAGGTACCAGTTTAACCCAATCCTTGTGAAAGGAATGAGAACTGGAAGGGTCTACTTTTAGCATGCTGGGCTGCAGTGGGAGAAGCCAGCTCCATGGCCACCTAGGTTGAAGAAGTGAGGAGGTCACATCTGAAGAGGTGGTCTTGAGGAAAGAGCAACCACCAAGACTCACAGCAATTAGCTTGTATGCTTCCCGTTAGTGGATCGGCATACAAAGTAGGAAAATTCCAGCTACACAGATACTCAGGTTTTGCAGTAAGCTGCTAGACTTCAGAGACATTCACTTCTAAGAGTGCATTTTGGCAGTCCATCTCGTGAGCACAAACAAACCTCTCCTAACCCAGAAAAGAAGACTCATCTAGGAACTGCACGAGGCACTTTTGGCGGGGATGGTTTCTAAACAGGTTTCTGAGAGGTTTTCCATAATGTTGAAGTGATTTTAAACAAAAATGCCACATTCAGAATGTGGCCTGTAGGACAAGATTCCATTTTAAAGCAAGTGACATACAGAGCACAAATAAGAATCTGGGAATAGCAGGCAGTTGACTTTACAGACACACTTTCCATAAGAGCCTTTTACATTAAAGGTTCTCAAGTGCTTTCAACCATTTGTTGATTCCATTCTCCCAACAGCCCTGGAAAATCATTTGGTAAAATTTGCTTCATAATTTCAAACATTCTCAGGTTGAAGGAGGCAGCCAAAATGAATTTCTTATCCCCTGTGCTTACGAAAAAATACAGCATGGAGACAATGTAGCACAGTGATGAAGAAGTCAAACTTGGGTGCAGACTGCTTGAATTCTAATTCTGACACTTAACTAGCTGTCTGATGTTGGGGAAGTCAACTGACCCGCCTGGAAGATAGGAACATCTATACTGTGAAGATGAAATGAGCGGACACATGGGAAGGACTTCCCCTGCCTGGCACATAGCGAGCACTCCCAGTTAGCTATGCTGTTGTTGCCATCGTCGGCACCAGCATCCCCAACATCATTTCAGGAAAGGTTAAGAGCTCAGGTTCTGAGTCAGATTTGGCTTGGAGCTCAGCATACACAACTGAACCTTCACCAAACCATCTATTATAAAATGAGTAGGACACACTATCTAGGAAGAACAAGTAACCCAGTATTTTCAACAAACAGCAAATCAGAGAAAGCAAAGCTACAGTTTCATAGCTACCAACTGCAGTGTATAGCTCTTGTTTGTATTCTGATCCAAGCTATTAAAAAATATAAAACAACTGATCATTTTCACTTATGAAACAGCCAGCAATGTTAATATTGACTATTTTATATTAAGTACTACTAAATAGGATTTTGGTTATGTTATATAAAGACCTCTTATCTTTTTTTCCTTAATGTTTATTTTTGAGAGAGAGCATGAGCAGGGGAGGGGCAGAGAGAGACAGAGAGAGAGGAGCTGAAGCTAAGAGCACAGAGCCCAATGAAGGGACTGAAGTCCCAAACTGTGAGATGACCTGAAGGCAGATGCTTAACTGACTGAGCCACCAGGGTGCCCCGTAAAAGCCTCATATATTCTTAAGCGATGCTCTCCAGTACCATAGTCACTACCCACATGTGGCTATTTAACTTTATGTTAATTAAAAGTGAAATTTTAGTTCCTCAGTCTACTATCCAGAAGCCAAGCGCTCAATAGCTTCATGTGGTCAGTGACTACAGATAAAGATATTTCTGTCATCACAGAAAATTCTGTTGGACAGCACTGGGCTAGAGATACATATCTACTGAAATATTTGTGGATAAAATGATATGATGACTAAGACTGGTTTCAAAATAAAACAGGAAGGAGAGACACGAATGAAGGTGTGAATGAAGTAAAACTGGTTTATGGTTGTTGCAGGGGAGATACATGGTGGGGGGTTCATTAAAGTGTCCCGAGTCAATATGGCTAGGCTATAGTCCTCAGTTACTCAAATACTAATCTAGGTGTTACTGTGAAGGTATTGTACAGACATGATTAAAGTCTATCATCAGTGTAAGAGATCATCCTAGATAAACTACATGGATCTGAATCAATCAGTTATAAGGCCTTGAGTAGAACTGAGGATTCCTGCAAGAATAAGTTCGACCTGTGGCCAGCAGCTCCGCTCATGTCCAAGAGATCCAGTCTGCCCTTCTTGGCCATCTGCTCTGCAGATCTCAGACTTGCCTATCTAGCCCCCATGATGGCCTAAGTTATCCTTGCAACAAATCTCTTCATATACATATCCTACTGATTCTGTTTCTCTAGGGAACCCTAACTGATACAGTGTACTTCTGCAGCATTTGATTCTTTCACACTACCTCACACAGATACTGTGAAATAACAACTCTAAATATCTTAACACAGTACCTACCACGTAAGTCTCAGTAAATGCTAACTATTAGAGTATTATTTCTTCATTTATGTCAACATAATCTTTTTTTTTTTAAGTAGGCTCCATGTCCAACCCCAGAGCTCAATGCGGCACTTAAACTCACGACCCTGACATCAAGACATGAGCTGAGAACAAGAGTAGGATGCTTAACCGACTAAGCCACCCAGGTGCCCCCCAACATAATCTTATTTTGCCAAAATTTGTAGTTCCTAGACACAGAATACTCACATGCTATAACAACCTGCATTAGTATTTTCATTTCCATCTCACTTTATCTGGCTGACGTGACAACAGGCTCCCTTACGGGCATGGATGGAACAGTTCACAGCTCTGCACAGGCTCTTGAATTAAATGGAATCAGCCCTAATTAGAATACACTGACACATACACAAAATATCAGAGCTGAGGAAAAAGTTTTATGCAATTAAGTTTATAAGTCTTATATACAAAAGTGAAGGATTTTAACAACCTCAATATCCAACAATAGGGAACTGATTATATAAAACTGGATACAGTGGGCTAACAGATAGAATGGGCTGTTATACTTAAAGCATATTTAATGACATTTGGAAATGCTAAAAACACAGTGTTAATTTTTTATAAAAGTAGGCAATATACACAATAAGATCTCAACTTTAAAAAAAAAAACATACTATACTACAGAGAAATATACAGAATGTTAACCATGGTTATCCCTGGGTACTGAGACTGTATGATAATTTTTTTCTGTACTACAGTATAATTTATATACATATCTAAAGAATACAGTTTGATGAGTTTGACAAATATACCCATGTAACCCAAAGCCCAATAAAAAAGAGAACAGCTCCATCATTCCAGAAAGTTCCCTAGAGCCCCTTTAGAGTCACTATGTTCACAAACATCTCAGGCAACCTAGGATGATTTTTATTTTCTTTTTATATCTTTCTGTTTTCCAAATTTCCAGTATAAACATGTATGTATAAGAAGTTTTGATGTTTTGTTCTTTTATTTTAAAGAGTTAGGATGGTATACAGTTCTTTGATTTGATTGATAAGGACAAGGGAGATTAATTCATTTGCCCAGAAATCTTAGTTTACTAGAAATACTAGGAGCAAGACTGCTAATTCATAGCACTCCACAATTATTTGTGCTTTCTCTTTTCAAGCTTCTCAGTGTTTTTGTATGTCACATCATTTACCCACACAGATATGGGGTGTTGTATTTTCAAACATCTGATAGAAAAGATCCTTTAAAGTTAACAAAATAAACCAAACAAGAAAGAACTTATAAGATGCCTGTAGGTTAACAAACAGAAATTGAAAGAAGTCAAACTGAGAAAAGGTACTTCCTTCTGGTTCTCATAAAAAATGTTAGTCCCAGAGGTTCATAAACAGAAACATCGCAGCCATATACACCATACTGTAGAAATGTTACTGTCAATGCTTTCTAATGTTACCATGTTATTTCACAGTAATAACTGAAGATAAACAAAAATAAATTTTGGTGAAACAAATTTGCAAATCATCATCTCCCTGTTCTATCAACCAATACAAGTTTTAGTCACTGAAATCCTGAGACTTCTAAGGCTACAACTTCGAAAGGAAGGCTACATCTATATGAATTCTTAAAACCCCAGTACTCTTTACAGCCTTCTAAACATCAAGGTGGAGATCTGAGGGTGGGCACCCAATATTTGGCATTTTGACAGTTATAGTCCAAATAGCCAGCTACATGTCTGATCCTAACCCCTAACCCCAAATCCAAGTTGGACACAAAACCAGTAAACCAACTGTGTCCTAAGCCACAACATGGATAGAAACACTAAGATCTACACATAATTCTGAAGAAACACTAAATGAATAGCAAAGCAACTAAAATCTACATATATTTACTATCATCTAGACATCAAACTGGGCTGGAATAACCAAAGGATCATTAGATACACACCACACACACACACACACACACACACACACACACACACACACAAGCATTTTCAAAGTGTGATCCATTAAGGGGTTCAGGAGGTCAAAACTGTGTTTGTATTAATTATAAGGTGTTACTTGCCTGCTTCACTGTGTTGACATCTGCACTGATGAAGGAAATACAATGATTAGGAAAAGGGTGAGGAACACGCAGAAGGAATCAACTGAATTTTTAAAAACTGAAGAACACTCTGGCAATTCTTCAGGCAATGTGAATAATTTTTATCTGCTTATTAAAATGTGGAATTTAGGTAAGTACTAACATTTTGATTAGAGATTTTTCCCTCCCTCACCAATTCTGTCTCTTACAGCCATGACCTTCTAGCATCTTGGACCTTACACAGGTTCACCTAAGAACACGTGGTTGCTGTGTTCACATCAAATATGCTTTTGGACCTTCAGGTGGCTTTTAATTATTCATTTTTAAGTAGCTGTTCTTCTTCCCTTTTGCTACCTAAGCTTTGGATCTCCATTCATAACATAATTGATACCTGTGGAATAGAGCAAGCAACAGCAAGACTAAAGTAGCTGCAATTTAGAGAAAAGTCTGAGCGCAAGAAGCTGAGCAGCCACAATCTCAGTCACAAATCAGAGTGGAGCACAGCCAAGGGCAGCCTCCACCTCCCGGCCCCCAGCACTCGGCAGAAGTCCAGGATCACGACCACCCTAGGCTAGCTAGCCACCCAGCCATAGGTGCCCTGCTTCAATCCCTTCAAACCCAACTTAACTCTTACTGCCAGATGCAGCTTCCCAGTGCCTGATCATCACACCTGTCCTCTGACAAAAACCCTGAAGAGCGCCCAGCACTTATCACATCTGCACTATGCAGGCTGGCATTTGAAGTTCTCCAATTTGTGGCTCAACTTACCCTCCCACGTTTATCTCCCCATATGCCCTTATTTTCAATAAACTGCAATATTCGGTATTAGCCAACACATGCCACTTTTCACCACCTTTACTCACATCCCTCCCTCCATGTGAACTGCCATCCTCACTCTAGTCTCTGCCTATTGAAAGGCTCGCCCAGCCTTCAAGGTCTTCCTCAAGTCACCTCCTTCATGAAACCTTCCAAGCAACATCCCGCCTCTGTCCATTACCACATTGTGCCTGTATTATAATCATCGCCTTACTGTCACCTCAAAAGCCATGGCTTTCATGCTTTATTTCTCTTTCAATGTCTAATAACAGTCCTCTCAAATTGCTTTAAAAATCATTTTCAGATATTAAAAACAACGTGCCCAAATCCTACTTTATGGGAAGCCAGTTTTTTTAGAAAATATGATTTAAAAACACAGATCTGAATGTTTCTTGGCTACGGACAAAACCTAAAACATCTGGGAAGTCCCATGAGTTACCCTGTAGGGCAAGTTGGAGGTCAGCTAGAGGAGGCAGGTGTGTGTGTGTGGAGGTGGGGGGCTGGGTTCCAGGCAGATCTGCACAGTGAGACCGTCTGTAATTGATAGGACACTGACATTGACAAAGCACTCAGGAGTGGAGGCAGAAAACCTACCTTAACAGGGGGCTCCCAAACATATATGAGGGATTGCATCTGTCCACTCAGAACCACTCATGTGCAAGTCAAAAATGTGTTTCAAGGTATCCCCAGATAAACTATTTATCCTTTATACATAACTGGGGAGCGTCACCTCATTCAAAATGTTCCTAAACACAATATTCATACCACACACCAGGCCTAATGCTGAGGATTTTTAAATGAAGGTGTGACTAAGACAGGGTCCAAGTCCACATAAATAACTCAGTTGGGTGTAATGAGGGCTGTGGGGAGACAGAAAGAGCATGCAGAAGATTCTGGGAAGTAACTGGAGAGCCAGGAGGAGAACAGGCTCGTGTCATGAATCCCAACAGAGAAGGAAGCTTCAGTGAAGCAACAGTGGCACGGCTTCAAATGACACCGCAGAGAACCAGTCTGGCATCTGGAGGCCCCTCATCATATGGAGGGAACAGGTTCGGGAGACTGGCAGGTATGGAGGCCAGACTGAAGGGAGCTGAAGTTTGCCAAAACAGGAAAAGAAGGGGATAAGGACACCACTTTATGGGGATGCACAGTGAAGAAAACACTGAGCGTTTCTGGGTTTTTGGTTTTTTGTTGTTTTGTCTTGTTTTTCATGTCAGACGGGTAATGTGCTGATGTTGTAACAAGGTTTAAGAGTGGCACATGTCACACAACAGCGTGAACACCCAATCATCACACTTAAGAATTACAAAAGGATCGGGTTTCTGGGTTTTTTTAAGGATGGAAGAGACTTGACAAAGCCCTGGTATAGGAAGATGGGGCTTGGATAACCAACCAGTGAGAAGAGCCTTGGAAGGAGCAGGCCCCTTGTCTGAGATGAAGGAGAAAAGAAGCATGGGTGCAGCGGGGTGTGAAGACAGAGAGGAGGGAAGCACAGGGAGTTTCTGCAGACTGCCTTCAGGCTCTCCTGAGTGAACAGGGGTCCTGTGTTCAGGCCTGCAGGATGGGAAGCCCAGGGTGGAGAGGGGGAAGGTCTACAACAGCCACTGTGGGGAAAAAGGGAGAGCTGTAGAAGACTCAAAGGACTGCCACGCAGAGACGAGTTCCCAAATGAGATTGGAAAACTGTGCTGACATCTGTTAGAAGACAAGCTTTTCTCTAGCAACACTGGGGGGGGGGCAGGGGTAGCAGAGAATGTATACAGATTCACATCCAGCATTAGAGCTGGCCAATCTGGGTATGGCAGGAAAAGAGAAAATGGAAGCCACAGCAGGAAATATGTCCAGGACAGGACTGACCAGGGGATCCAAAATTCAACAGAAAAAGAAAGAAAGCCTAGAAGAAGTTGACAAGGGGAAAATGTGTAAGCAGACTGACATATAAAAATCAACTGGAGAAAGGACAGGAGGCTCCAATCAAAGAGGGAGTTATGAGTTTAAGATTTTGCAAAGTAGACAAGTTTCAGGTGATGACAAGGTCTAGGGTTTAGCCTCATCTGTGGGCTGCTATAAAGAATAGCGGTCAGGGTCATGAGGTCAAGGCAGCAGTGTGAGGGATGGGAGATAGCATGGTATAGAGCAGTGCTCCCTAACACAACTTCTGTAGTGATAGAAATGTTCTGTTTATGGGGTCCCACAGCAGCCACCAGCCACATGTGGCAATGGACCGCTTAAAATGTCCCAAGTATGACTGATGAAGTGAGTTTTTATTTACTTAGAGTTCCTTTAAACTTAAATAAGCACATGACTAGAAGCTGCCATACAACTAATGAAGATGTAGAACAATGGTTTTCAACTTTGTTCAACAGAATTACCTGGAGAGACTTAAAACATACAGCTTCCTGGGTCCCACTCCCCAGAGACTGATTTAATTAGTTGGGCATGGTCCTAGGCATCAGTATATTTTAAATATCTTTTTCTAATTTAGTTTTGTTTTTGAGAGAGAAAGCATACACATGAGCAGGGGAGAGGGGCAGAGGGAGGAAGAGAGAGACAGAGAGAGAAATTTTAATCAGGCTCCATGCTCAGCACAGAGCCCAATATGGGGCTTGATCCCGCACCCCTGGGATTATGAGCTGAGCCAAAAAATCAAGAGTCAGATGCTCAACCGACTGAGCCACCCAGGCACCCCAGTGTCAGTATATTTTAAACTTGACCAGATGCAGTCAAGTTTGAGAACCACTGGTAGAGGGGTTAAGAACACAGATTCTAGAGTCAGATGACATGAGTTCAAAACCAAATCTGCTGATTTTGACTTCTGTGACTTTGAGCAAGTAACTTCAACTGTAAAATGGGGATAATGACCTATCTGCCTCATAGGGCTAGTCTGAAGATTACATGACATACATAAAAGTGGTTGATAACAGTGCCTGGCACATCTTAGTTCCTTAAATGTTAGTCATTATTATTCCAAACAGATGTTGGAGGCTGACAGCTCAAGGAGAAAACAGTGGATGGGAGTCGCCAAAGGCCTAAATCTATGTTGAGGAGGTACCTGGAAGTCAGGAAATGACAGGGTAGAGGGTAAGAAGAAAGTAAGAGAGAACAATAAATAAAGGGAAGAGAAACAACCTGGAAGAGGCAGTAATAAATAAGGCAAGAAAATGCAGACCCTACTCTGTGGCAAAATGGGAAACTACACATGAGGAGAAAGAACATGGGAACCCATGTATCAGGAGAAGGCCAAATTTTAGTTAGGGAAGAACATGGGAAAAATGTTTAGTTCAATTTGACAGAATCCTACCTCCTCACCCAAAATGTTAACATAAGTTAATTATCAGTCAAGTAACGATTTTCATATTTCCCCCCCCTGCCATACAGTTCACCATTTATGAAAACATCCAGGAAGGACTTCCGATGGTGAAAATACCATTTTCTAATTGGGACTCCACAGGAAGAGCCACCTCTGCACAACTTAAGAGTAAATACTTTATGATTCATACTTGATCCAGTTCAAACCCGGCTTCATCAGGGTTCACGTCTTTGCAAACCATATGCCCAGACTCTATGTGCAAACCTATTTTATTTGTCCTTTTAACTAAGTCTTTTTAAGTCTTAGGGAACACTCGTGCCACTAATAAACACAGTATTATTACCTTCGGGTAAGAAAAATGAGTATTATGTGTGACTAAGGTTAAAAGTATTTTTAAAAATTTTAAGAACAGGTGGATGTGGAAGGGAAAAGTAACCACCAGTAAATGTCTTAGGTTGCAATTTTTTTTCTATTTCTCTAGAATTTCACATAATTTAATGAACACAGATTTTTACTCAAATTTCAATGTCACCACCAGATTATTTCTTCAGCTTGCAAATGAAAATTAGTAATAAAGTATTCAGTTATTGGTAACTAGGTAGACAAGTTACTAGAAGCTCAACAGCTATTTCAAAGATAGTTTCTATGCAACTCAATTGGCTGAAGTTAAGCAATACAGTGCATGTAGATTAAGTGTTTCAAATGGATCCATTATATTTATATTTTTACCAAACAAACAAAAAAAAACTAAGTCTGAAATTTCTTTATGGACTAGTTATTTGCCATGAGAAAGATAAACACCTACAACCTCTTTCCTATAAGCATGTGTCACACTTCAAAGTGACATTTCACATGGTTTGGGTTTGCTAAGTGGGTTTATATATCAGCACAAGTGCAGTTTCACTGCTGAAACACAATTTCCAATACAATGAAGTTCATTTCTAGTTCCTTATCAGGAGCCAGTTTGAGAGCACTGACAATGTAAAAATAAAAACACTCTTCTGAACCCAATCCTAACACAACTACAAGCTCTGCAGGGACTACCTTTTACAAAAGACTACCAGGCATGCAGAATTCCACTCCTTCAGCTGTTCCTCCCATAACTGCCCACTAGAGATGCTTGTCTCAGAGCTATATTGAGATCTGGTAGCTGGAAACAAAAGCATAACCAACGCACATTCTATTTGTTTTGATTCCTTCAGCAAGCAATCCTTACTTTTCTTTTAAGTTAGAGCTCCATTAAATCCTAGGGACCTAAATACCACCATCAACCAGTCTAAGTCAAGTTTATTGTGGTCAGGGGGATTGATGATGTTTTGGCCTCTCCCATCTCATGGTGGAACCAATAAATCTGTGGACCCACCCTATGGTTATTTTGCAGTTTCTCAACGCATTACCGGAGTAAACATATGTAACTACTGGGAGAATTCCCACAATGGCATCCTAACTATGGAAGATGGGCAATTATGGTAAGAATGACCAAGTGAAACATCCTGAACTTCCCTCCTCACCAGCACAGTAAACCAATAGAAATGCCACATCTGTGGGAAAACTATAGACGTTAACACTGATGAAGAAGCATAAGGCAAGCTGATACCCTGCAAACCAAACCACCCCCAACAAAGTGGGATATGTAGCACTCCTGGCTGCCCAAGAACAAAGGAAAGGACATAAAACAAAGGGTTAAACTGATAGAGTCTCCTTCAGTTTACAAATATCTTAGTAATATTACAAGAAAAAGGAGATCTTATCGATAGCCTAATCTCCAGGAACTCCCTACTGTCTTAATGAAAATGCTTTGGTAGAGGGAAAAACAACCTGAGGTTTGTTTGTTTTTTTACAATAGCTAGGCCTTCAGTAATCTGTGTCTTCTTTAGCATATGGAAATCCCTTTAAGAAACTCCCTCTTGACTTTTATCTCCCCCAACTCCACAGTATATAAGCAGTCACTCTTCACAACCTCAGTGCAGCTCTTGCTGCCCAGGGGTTCCGTCCCCATGCTTTGACAAGATCACCTTTTTGCATCAAAGACATTTTCAAGAATTCTTTCTTAGCCGTCGGCTCCGAACCCCCACCACCACTCCAAAACCCCATCATACCACCACCAAAAGCTTGACATTTTAAGAACAGATAATTCCTATCACATTCCTGTTTAATTCACCTTTTTTTGTCTGGGCAGAAAGCAGGTAGATCTTGGAAAATGGCCAGGGATTATCCTAAATCCATTCAGGCAGTGGCTCGGATGTGGCTGATTTACCAAGTTAAGTACTTTTCTGGAGCACATCTAGTGCCTGATACCTGATATGAAGCTACTAATCTGGAAAATGCTTTATCAATATGTAAAGAACACATGAAGCCATTTGCTTTTATTTTGCAAGGTCAAGAACTGTAAGAACTCTCCTCTCAGCTATAATCTCATCTACAGAGCTGTTACTTGTCTTCACATCCCGCAGACCATCACACTGGGCCCCTGCATTGATTACACCATGCTGCCAGGACCTGATAAACAGGAAGTAACAAATCCTTCAGATGTCTTAGTAAAATGCATTCAAGCTTGATGATGAAAAACAAAACCATGAAGATTCAAAGACTGCAACCTCAGTAAAGTGTCTGGGAATCCAGTGGTCTGGAACGTGTTGGAATATCCCCTCCAAAGTGAAATGCAAGTTGCTGAACCCTGAACTGCTTCCCACTAAAAAAAGAGGCACATGATTCATGGGCCTTTTTTTGCATTTTAAAGACAATGCATACCACATTTAACAATCTGCTCACTCCTTTACTATGTAACCTATAAGACCATCAGTATTGAGTAGGGCCCAGAGCAAGAGATGGTTATGCAGCATGTCTGGTCTGCAGCACAAACCACTATGCACTTGGGTCTTACCATGCATCAGATCCAATTCACTGAATCCAGTAGGATCCAGAGAACTGCAGCACAAAACTCTCAGGTTCTGGAACGAAGCCAAGTCCTCTTCTGTAGATAACAGTCCTTTTAAGAAATGACTCCTGGATTGCCACTAGGTCTTGTCAGGGCCTGATTAAAGGTTATTAAGTAACCATGTGACCTGAGCTGCCGTGGCAATCTAAATGTCATCTGACCCCCCTGGTCATAAGGTTGGGCATGTACAGAAGCAATCCATCACCAAAAGACAATGGTATGAAAGCGATCAGATTCAAGCATGACTACAAGGCACAAGAAGTTGCATGGGCAGATGGCTCAGATAGGTCTAATATCTACTCCTACTGTACTACCACACCTAGAGCCTCACAAAGAGCTCCTTATGACCAGCTGACTGAGAAGGAAACTTGGGCCTGGGTTAGAGACAGTTTGCATGGTATGCACGCACCAAGCAAAAGTGGACTCCTACAGCCTTACATCCCCAATAGTGTCCCTAAAATACACTTCATGAAGAGAAATCATCCCAGCAAATAGAACTATGACCAGTACATGTGCCTGTCCACTCCATCAATACTGAGAAATGGCCAGGATCACAGATCTACACTGAGTCATGTGCAAAGGCTAATGGTTAATCTGGACATTCAAGGACTTGGTGAAAAAACTGCATTCAGAAGAAAGGGTGTAAGAAGACCTAGGGAAGGTGCAAATGGATAGACCTTTCAGAATGAGCACAGTGTATGAAAAATATTTTTGTTCCATGTGAATGTATACCAAAGGTCTTCCAACGCAGAAGGGCCTCTTAATAACCAGGTGAACAAAATTACCAATCTGTGGATGTCAACCCCTTTCATCAGCCACCCCCATGCCTCCTCAGTAGACTTCAAGTAGAAGTGACCACAGTGACAGCAACAGAGCATATGTATGGATTCAACAACATGGACTTCTCACAAAGGCTAACGTGGCTCTTGTCAATAATGAGTACCTAATATGCCAACAGTGAAACCAGTCCTCAGTGCCCAAGATGGCAACATTCCCCTGGAGGATCAGACAACCACTCGGTGGCAGAGGGATTACACTGGATCCTTTCCATCAAGGAGGAGGCAATGATTTGTCCTCACTGTATATATCCCAGTTACACAAATGTACGTGCATGCAGATACACACACACATCCCCGTGTATTTATTTTTCTTCACTTTTCCTTTCTTCATCCTTTTCAAGAAGAATTGATCATGGTGGTTAACTTTACAGTTTAGTTTCTAGGTTACAGATTATTCCTCTGGAATTGTGAATATACTAGAGAAGATCATTCCACCCAGAGGCAAATAACTAACTGTTACCCAGCAATTAAGTTCTTAATCAGAGATCCTGCTGTCCATAGTTAACGGATTGCAATCACATGCTGGGGGGGGGGGGGGGGGAACAAGTCACCCACCTGAATTGCAAAATTTTTAAAGACTGATAATATCAAGTGTTGGCAAGTATGTGGAACAATTGGAATTCTCATATATTGCTAACTGGAGAGTAAACTGGTATATCCACTTTGGACAACTGTTTGGCATTATCTTCTAAAGTTAAACACACATGTACCCTATGATGCAGGAATTCTACTTCTAGCTATACATGTAAGAGAAATGAGTGCATATGTCCACAAAAAGACTCAGCATTCTTTAAGAATGCTCAGAATAACTTATAAGAGCTAAACCTGGTCCGTCACCAGTAGAATGGATAAATTGTACTATATTTATACAAAAGAACATCACACCGAAACGGAAAGGGTGGGGGGGTGGAGAACTTCTGCTATGAGCAATAACATGAAAGAATTCCAACGCATTATGCTAAGCAAAAGAAGTCAGAGAGAAAAGAATACATGTTGTACTATTCCATTTATACAATGTCATAAACAGGTGAAATTAATGTACAGTGCTAAAGGTCAAAGTAGTGGTCTCCCTCCAGGTGGGTGAGTTGAGTGGGAAGGGAGGTAATGTTTGAAAAGAAACACAAAGGAGCCTCCTGGGGTACCAAAAATATTCTGTATCTTGTTCTGGATGGTATTTACATAATTGTATCTACACGCAAAAATTCATCCAGTTGTATATTTAACAACTGTGTATTTTACTGTAGGTTATATATCAATAAAATTGTTTTTAAGAGATTTATTAATATGTATGGATTAGTTAGGAGAGAATCTAGAGGAGTTTTTGTGGGGGTTTTTCCAGTTCTCTAATGGTCAGTGATCCAACAAAGGTAAAAAACAAAAACAAAACAGATAATTCATCAAATTTTCAATTGAGAGCTTGCTTAGAGAAACTTCCATCTTCCTACATAGCCAGACGTACCCAATCATCTAATACAGCCAATTTCAATCACTCTGTATGCTCTCTAATATTCATATGGCTGGAATAACTTAAGTGTTTAATTTGAACCAACTTATTTCTTGCTTCAGTTTCAAGGATAAGTAGGAATAATGTCCCTGAAAGCCTTGATGAGCTAATTTTAAATGTAAGTCCTATATCATATACTACTTTAAAGTTACCCTAAATGATTATGATACAGCATCTTCACTTTCCATCTTAACATACCATGTTTCAAATCTCAAAATATCCATTTGAACTCTAGAATTACTTAAATGCACATTAAAAAAATAAAGCACTTTTATCCAGACTAGGGAGCCAATAGAAATCCAATACATTTGTAAAAGTGATTATCAGAGAAAATAAGAGCATCTGATTCTTAAAATATGTTATTATGTTGACATTTTTTTCTCCTTTCTTGACAAGCCAGGCTATCAAGGTAAACTAATTTAAATTCTTGGGCTTGTTGGTAATAACAAACCAAATGGATGAGCTTACCATTAGACTAAGGATCCTGTTTTAGATTTATAAAACAAACAGACCATTAATTTTAAAAGTCAACCAAAACATTGACCTCAGTTTGCCAAGGTTAATGTCAACATTGCTCAAAATTAAACCTTAGGGGACAACAGATAAGTCTTCAACACACAACTAAAGTTCCCTAAAGTAATCATTAACAATGGTCTTTACCCCACTCTTCCAAACATTACCCTCCTTAAGACAATTCGTCATTTCTAAAATAATAAATGTGGTAAAATGATACCAACTCTGAGGGCTCATCCCAAATCTCATCTGATGGCTCAGGAGGTTTTCAGAGCCATCTGATGGCTTAGGAGGTTACCTTTAGGAGGTAGATGCCTTTATCTGTATCTTTATTCAATTATTCTTATAGTCTAAGAGTTTAAATATTAAGTTTACAGTTTAAAATTAAACTGTTATATAATACCACTGCATGCACATTTCAGCCGTTTCTATTAAAATTGCATGTTAGTGTTTTCCCCTACTTCAATCAGACATTTGCTTCACAACCTAAGTAGTTTCAGTGGTATGTGCCTGTAAATTTTCAGAGTGTAACTCTCATAAAGTATTCAATAATGAAATTTACTTTTAAAAAAGAACAGCATGGACTCCAGGAGAGGTAATAATGAACTTGTGCCAATATTTTTATGCACATTTATTCTATGTAGAACATTTACAACATTTACAATACATTTACAATGTTTCACTTCCAGTTTTATTGTATTGATCTGGAATTGCTGCTAATACTGTTTCATTTTTTACCAATAATATTGACATTATTGCCAAATTCCTACTGGATATACGCCATGATATAAGCACATTCTCATTAAAGGTAAGGCAAATAACCTGAGAAACTCAAAGCAGGGACAGGGACGGGGGGGGGGGTACTTTTTTCACAAGTATTGTTCCCAAGAGGAAATCATACTATAGGTATGCAGCTTTTTTCCCTAAATTAGGATGTCTGATAAAATGTACCTGATTTCTTAAGAAGCCTTTCTCTCTAAATACTGACTCTGAAGAAATATCTAAACATTCTCTCACCAGACTTTCAGCACTTTTTTGTACTAATTACTGCAGCAAATAAAGGTGTATTATTTCCCAATTCATAATTCCCATCTGTATGTAAGGTTAGAGTCTCTAAGTCTATTTTCACTTCTTAAATTGAACATAAACTGTAAAATAAATATGCAATATGTATATTAGGTCTAAATATAATTTAATACATACATCCTTATATACATAGAACTTTTAGTACCTAATGTGAGCATATAGTACTACATGCTAAAGTAAAATAAATCTGAGCTAAAGAATTAAGGTAAATATCCAGAAAAACAAAAGATACCTATTTCCCATTTGTAAAGAACCTTGTCTGTCTTCCAGATAAAAACAGAGGATCTTAATAGACCTGAATTGTGCAAAAGATTCATAAATTTTATGTTTCACTTTGGGCCTAAATATTATCTTCCTCAAATACTGTAGAACATTCCTCAAATACTGCAGAAAAAAATTGTATGTAAATGTTTTAATAAAGTATTTCTCACTTAATATCAATTTACCTAGATATTAAAGACTGACTTTTTAAAAAAAATTTTTAATGGTTATTTATTTTTGAGAGAGAGAGGCAGAGAGAGGGAGACACAGAATCTGAAGCAGGCTCTAGGCTCTGAGCTGTCAGCACAGAGCCTGATGTGGGGCTCGAATCAGGAGCTGGGAGATCATGACGTGAGCCGAAGTCGGATGCTTAACTGACTGAGCTACCCAGGCGCCCCAAGACTGAATTTTTTTTTTATTTTATTTTTTTTCAACGTTTTTTATTTATTTTTGGGACAGAGAGAGACAGAGCATGAACGGGGGAGGGGCAGAGAGAGAGGGAGACACAGAATCGGAAACAGGCTCCAGGCTCTGAGCCATCAGCCCAGAGCCTGACGCGGGGATCGAACTCACGGACCGCGAGATCGTGACCTGGCTGAAGTCGGACGCTTAACCGACTGCGCCACCCAGGCGCCCCAAGACTGAATTTTTTAAATAAACATTTTTAAATAGATTTCAGTTTACAGAAAACTTGCAGAGATAAGAGTTCCCAAATCTGGCACCCAGTTTCCTCTACTGCTAACATCTGACATTTACTGTGGTATGTTAGTTACAACTGAAGAGTCAACACTGGCACATTACTGTGAACAAACTTCCATATTTTATTAGGATTTCACGAATTCTTTCCTAATGTCCATGAACTTATGCAGAATACCATATTGCATTTAGTCACTGCATTTCCTTAGCCACCTCTGGTCTCTGACAGTTTCTCAGACTTTTCTTAAGTTTGATGACCTTGACAGTTTTGAGAAGTACTGAGTTTGTCTTAGGTTTTTCTCCTAAGGTTTAATTGTGACATTATTTCCAAATGTTTAACTTAATAATTTCTTTTAAAATTTTATTTATTTAGGTGATCTCTACACCCCACATGAGGCTTGAGTTCACAACCCCAAGATCAAGAGTCACATGCTCTTCTGACTGAGCAAGCTAGGTGCTCCTTAATAATTTCTGACAGGGCAAAGTACATGGCAAAAATTTTGGCCTTTATCTCCTCATTTATTCAATAACCAAAAAAAAAAAAAAAGCATTATTCTGGGAAGAAGCAAACTATAAGTTCAAAGTCTGGGCTGCAGATAGAGAGTCTAACTAAGAGGAAACTAAAGTTGACAACGACTGGGAAACAAATCACAGGGCCCTGGGAAAGACTAAAGAGTCAAGGAAGCATTTCAGGAAAACTAGGAGAACAATAATTGGTTATCTATTCTGTCCCAGCCACCACTCTGAAGCTAGAGCTCCACTCCAGAAACCATATTGACCATGGCCACTTGCCACTCTCTTCTTTATTCCAGTTTTATTCACTGTAGTATATTTGTCAATTTTTTGTAATTTGTCTCTCCTCATTTTTAGAAAAAGAAAACAAAGTCACCACTCGGGTCTCAGCAGGAAATGTACCAACCTGAGTTACCAATGTAACTGAGTAAGACAGTGTAATCAAGGGGCCATCTGTGGAGGTGTAGTCAGAGAAACCAATGTGGCATGGCACAGTACCCTGGGGTTGGCAACAATGGGGAGCAGTTGAGAGAGCAAGGGGAGGAAGGCATTGTCAGACCCCACAGAGAACAGTGAATGGGAAAGGGCCACCCGACAGGAGATTGGGGGAATGGACATTCCACTCTTCTCCCTCCTGCCCTCCAACCCCACTAGTCCCTTCTAATAGCCAGGGTTTAAAGAAAAAAAAAAAGTGATGTATTCCACAAAGGTGAATGTCCCAGACCACCATGGCTGGGTAGATTAGGAGGGAGAATAAAAGGTCTAGAGGAGCAAATGAAATACATACAGTTCAGGAAGGGAAGCAAGACAACTTCACACCTTTCGCATGGCTATCTGCATTTTGATGTTTGTCTGTCTTATCCCCTTACTGTACTGGGACCTCCTCAGAAGCAGGGATAGTGGTTTACAGAAAGAGTCACAGATCCTGTGCACAAACCTCCTAGTAGGTGCTCAAGGTCTATCTAAAAGAAGAGATGGAATGGGCCTATCTCAGCTACTGGTCGGGATAGAGCCTGGATCCATCACGGTATGACTCTGCTGCAGAGAAAACATGGCGTGCCTTTGAGCCTGACCTTGACAGCACTAGAAACAGAGGCAGGTGAGGCTAGCCCTCCCATGCTAAAGTGAGGGCCCATCAGCCAGTACTTGCTCCACAAGTAGAGAGAAGCTCCAAGATCTCCTTCAACACCCACATTGATCACTCAGTTCAGCCTAACACCCTCATGTCAATAGAGGACAGAGTTTGTTCATGTGATCATTAGGCAAGAGTCTAGGTTCTAACAAGTAAGAATCTAACCCCTGGGATCATCCTGACCAATACTTCATAAGCTCCAGAGCTCGACCTTGAATCTACTCTTGATAGATTCAGAACAAAATAAAACTTCATTTACATTTCTCTGAATTTCTTCAAATAATTTATCTTGCTTAAGACACTGTAAAACGTCTGGTCTCTGAGACCTTCCATGAGGCACTAGTAGGTCCACGTTTATACAAACACCTTATCTTCTCTTCTCCTCCCTTATCACCTACCACTTATGTACATCTCTAAAGGTCCTCAGCACTGTGCAGCCCTGCCCTCCCTTCCTCTCTGGCCTTTCTGCTCTTGCCCTCTTTCTCTATGGAATTTACCACTCCACACTCCACACCTGGCAGGGTTGCATTACCAGCTCCTTCTAGGACAGAGCTGCCTCCTCATTTCTTCTAACTTCCTCCCCAATCAGCACCACACTGGGCAACACAGTTAAGTACCTAACAAATTCATGCATTGGATGTGCTGTGTACAGATGCCTTCACATTTTATAAAAGCACTACCCCTCTTTTCAGAGATACAATGAAAATAGGAAAGGCTAAAAGGGCCACAAGAATGACATTTACACTTCATCGTGATTGTGCTGTCAATGAAGTCCCAAGTACCTGTTTTTACAAACCCTGAACTGCCTGTTCCAAAGAACCCCAAATACCATCAGCCCAGAATCAGAGCTCCACAACAGTGTGGCAAGGAGCTATTACGTTTACCTTGCCAAGAACACAAAGCAGATGCTTCAATTTTGTTATTTACAAAAGGAAATAATCAACAATTGTATTTAACTTATCAAAATGGGCTTATACAGAGACTACTTTGGGGGGAAATAGCTCATAAAGCTTATGATACAAAACAATTCAAAAGCAATGAAGAAACAATGAATCTTTTGTATAGCCTTTAGTCTTTTGTTAATCTTATTATTACTCAATGTTACCTTTAAAGATAGGAGACTTTGAAAACAGATTGGCCTTTCAGTGTCAAGTCTTCAAACCTATCTCATCTCTCTGCTTCTACTTATAAAATAGCTCCTACTCCTCCTCCCCTTATATCTCACAGCAACATGAACTATCTCCACTTGAGGCCATTGCATTTGGGGCCATTCCTTCCACAGTATAGCTGATACTACTCCCTTCTCTGTCCTCTGCTGCCTGACTCTTCTGCTAATCCCTTTCCCTGTCACCATCTTATCCCCATTGACCTGTTCTTTCTTTCCAGCCTATGTATATATAAAACACAACACACACACACACACACACACACACACACACACACACACACCCCCAACACACACACCCCTTAGTTACTCAAACCCTTAAAAAAAAAAAAAAAAAAAAAAAAACAGTAAAAACTTTCCTGGCCCCTACCTTAGTCTCTGCAGCTACCACCCACCGCTTTCCTTCCCACATGACAGAGACCATTGGTGTTCTGGCTTCCTTCATCTTTACTTCCTGATCTTTTTTCTTGAGCCAAGGCCTGACACCACCATTCTATAGAACCTGCTCTTACAAAGGACATCTGTTTCTTACAGATGCAAAATCCACTTAAGTCATTTCAGCACATATCTTGCTGGACATCCCTGCCACATTTCCCACCACGAACCTCTCCTTCCCACGACTGTTATAGCATTACTCTCGCTTTTCTGCTTCTTCAGAAGTGCCCTGACCATTCCCGCTCACTGTCCTCTCTCGGTGTTTCTCGGCCCACCCTTAAGTATTGCTGTCCCTAATGGTTCTATATTTTGTTACTGCCTCTGCTCTTCTGCCTTCTCATCACGGTGCCTCCAGTCCCCTTCTATCCCATCCCCCAACCTCCCTGCCCTCATTCTCACTCACCCCAAGCTCTCCTTTAAACAGCCTTATCTACTTCCATGGTTCTCTCATCTTTCACTGAAGACTTCAAAGCCTTTTCTTCAGCTACCAATATATATCTGTACAGCTATTTGATGTCCAGTGTTTCAGACTCAACGTGAATGCCCCAAGGCCACCCTTCCCACCATTAGTCTGCAAGCCAGCAACCTGAAGTCATAACCTCTTCCTAACCTCTTCCTCCTTCCAACATCCAGTCATCACCAAATCTTGCAAGTTTTATCTCCTAAATATTTTATTTATATTTTTATTTATTTAAGTTCAAGTTAGTTAACAAATAGTGTAGTATTAGTTTCAGGAATAGAACCCAGTGATTCATCACTTACATATAATACCCAGTGCTCATCCCAACAAGTGCCCTCTTAATGCCCATCATCCATTTAGCCCATCCCCAGCCACCTCCCCTCCAGCAACTCCCAGTTTGTTCTCTGTATCTAACAGTCTCTTATAAAATCAGAGAGAGAGGCAAACCAAAAGGGTTTCCTAACTATCTTTAAAACTCATCCCTTCCTTTCCACACTGACTTCCTCAGTACTAGTTTAAGATCTTATCTTTCACCATTGCAAAGCCTCCTAACAAAGCTTCCTGCATCTAGTCCAAACCTCCTTTATTTCACTTCCCTGACACAGCCCTGTAAGATCTACTGAAAATACAAATGCCCCTCACTAGCCCAGTCAATACCCTTAAAAAGCCTTTCCACTAACTTTGCATACCCAGCATAAAGGTTCTCCTCTTTCAGGCTCCATCTTCTCTAGACTTCACTCCCACCTATTCTATACTTGGTCTTTTCTCGCTAGTAAAATAGAGCTGATAATTGTCACCTGCATGTTTCCCCATGCTATCTCATGCCTCTGTGTCTGCTCATGCTGTTTGATATTCTTGGAATTCTCCTTGGAACTTTCTTCCCTGAGAATCATAGTCATTCTTCTGGTCTCAGGAGAACTTTCCTCCAGGAATCTTCCTTATTGGTCTCATTAAGGGAAATCACTTGCTACCCCCAACAGATTAAGCTGCCAGGGAGCAGAGACCATATCCTATACAGACCTATTCTATGCATAGCATAGCAGAGAGGCACAAGAAATACTTGCTGTGTAAAAAACAAAAAACAAAAAAACAAAAAACACCACACCACACCACACAATAAAAGTAATTTGACTTATTTAAGCAAAAGTTACTAAGATTAAAAGCATTGAAACATTTTAGAGGCAGGGATGCCTGGGTGGGTCAGTCCATTAAACATCTGACTTTCAGATCAGGTCATGATCTCACGGTTCATGCGTTCATGAAGAGGTATGAGCCCTGCTGTGCTGACAGCTCAGAGCCTGGAGGCTGCTTCAGATTCTGTGTCTCCCTCTCTCTCTGCCCCTCCCCTGCTCATGCTCTGTCTCCTTCTGTCTCAAAAATAAATAAAACATTTTAAAAAAAAAATTTTAACATTTTAAGAGTATTTTGAATACCATTTACATTTGCATTGAATTACTGGTAAATAAAGAGGACCAAAAGAAAAATTCTTAGAAGCTTTGTTGAGCCACAGGAATATTATCTTTCCCTTTATTATCATGGCAAATAAAACAATACTAAAAATCAGGTTAGCGTGTTTCATTGTTTCCATTCCAATAGATTTTTCAGAGAACGGTTATTTTTCTTATAGATGTTCTTGAAGAAATAGCTGTACAGTCAGATCCAGACATGGTATTTCTTTAATTAATCAGAAAATCTTATGAATGTACTTGGGAGTTACTTTTAAAATACCTGTAAGTCCTGTCACCTGTGTGGCTCAGTCTTTAGGCAACTGACTTCAGCTCAGGTCATGACCTCACAGTGAATGAGTTCGAGTCTCACCTTGGGTGAGCTCAAACCCCACTTCAGATGAGCATGGGCCCTGCTTTGGGTGAGCCCTGCTTCCCCCTCTCTTGCCCTCTCTCCCCTCTCACTCTCTCTGCCCCTCCTGAGATTCTCTCTCTGCCCCCTTGCTCACTGTGCCCTCTCTCTCTCTCTCTCTCTCAAAGAAAGAAAGAGCTGTAAGTCTTGTGATTTTTTTTTTTTACTAAATGACGATTTATGACATGTTCCTACTTTAATGTTAAGAAATAAAGCACCTGAAATCATGTCTGAAAAAGCTAAGTAAATTCATTTACGTGTGTCTCACTACTTGAGAAGCCAAGGTCTCATACTACTTACTTGCATCCACACAGCACTGAGTGCAGACTGTACGTAGTGTGGGGCTCAGTGACCACTTATTTCTATCATGAGCAGTGTGCTGTGCTAAGTATCTTTTTTTCATTCGTTTACTTAATATTTACAACATTCTTAAGATACTTGTTTTATCTACATTGTATGGCTAAAGAAATATTGTGTAACTGAAGAAATACTGAGGGGTCCCCAGCCTGCTACTGGAATTTGCTAGGAGGCAGCAGGAATGCCTGTCATCTGGGAGTTCCCAGTGTTCAGGGTAGAAGGAGAGGACACAGAGCACAGATCGCTTGGCTCCACTTTAGCCTGAAGCAAAAGCCACTGCCGCTAAAGGCTCTCTGGCCTCTAAATTCTGATGAACGCCCCAGGGCACCTGCTCCGGCTCCCTGCCAGCTCTGGGTTGTAGGTCTCCAGAACCGTTCCTGCCTCTGTCCCGGCTTTAACCACTTTTGTTTCTCTGCAAAACTGATAACTTGTCCATCTTTCAGGAATTACTCCAAAATTTTAATCTGTTAATGGCATTATATATCTTTCTTGAATTTTTAAGGATTATTTTTTTCTTTAAAAAATTGTCATTTTTGTAGCATTGGTCAGCATATGGATGGTAACGGATGTGCTCATTTTACCATATTTATAAGATGTCCTAATCAAAGTAGACATTTGACTGATGATAAACAATCCAGCTGTCAACCTGATCCAGATTAAATAAAAATATTCATGGATTTTTTTAAAAAGATTGAGTTTTCAAGTTACAAATCCTCAATTTAAAAGTGAGTTATGTTCCAAAAGCTTGCAAGCTGGTTGTTTAGAACACAGATTTTTTTTTCCCTGTCAGAAATGGTTTTATTCTTTCATGCAACACCGATCATGGTCTAAGCACTATTTTAAATGCAGATACTGTAATCAATAAAACAGACAAGGTCCCCATCTATTATAATTTCTGTAATTTAGGAAAACTTTGGTATAAACAAAGCATATTTTGTGTGTGTGTTTACATAGTAAGACTTTACTGACACCCTAGCAGTCATTCGTTAACACTTCAAGTACTGTTATCAGGAGTTCACACTCCTGCTTAGCACTTTAAATATCACTATTTTAAAATACAACAAAAGGTTTGTTAATTAGCAAAGGGATTTTTTTTAAATTTATTTTAGAGAGAGAGAGCATGTGCAAGTGGGGGTGAGGGGCAGAGAGAGGGGGAAAGAGAGAATCTCAAGCAGACTCCATACTCAGCATGAAGCCTAGTGCAGGGTTCCACCCCAAAGCCCCGGAATCATGACCCGAGCTGAAATCAAGAGTCAGATGCCTAACCATCTGAGCCACCCAGGTGCCCTGAGCAAAAAGATTGTTAAAAATAACTTTCATTTGTGAAAGGAACAGAGTTGAAGATAATGAAGATAAAGGTTGGTTAAGGCTGTACAAACTCCCTGTCTGCAAGAAGACATAAAATATCTGGTGAGACCAAAAATCTGACCCCCTTGCAATGTGCTGCTCAAGATCTGGAACCTCTCAATCCTGCGTCTCTCCACTCCTCACAGACTCTGTTGCGTAAGTCACAGACAGCTGGCTGGTCTGTCATCAGGTCATATCACATAACTATTTGGAAGGAAATCAGCAGAATGGTCAGGAAAGGCCCTTTCAGGAAAGGATATGTATCTGAGCTGAGCACTGCTCATGAGAGGAGAACTCTCCAGGCATAATAAACTACAAAGGCAAAGACCCCAAAGTGAAAAAGAATAGGATGCATTTCAGAAATGAAAGACCTGTGTGGCTGAGGATGGTTTACAGAAGGGAGCAGCACAAGATGGGACTGGAAAGAACAAGAAAGAGCCAGACTGTATCTTATGCATCTTAGAGGTCTTGGCAGGTCATAGCAAGGAGTATGGGCTTTATTCAAAGTATAATGGAAGCCACTGAAGAATTTTAAGAAGCTGCCAGCCTCCAATTCACACGTTACGAATTTTAAGAAGCTGCCAGACTCCAATTCACACATTATGTAAGAAAGAAAGAAAGAAAGAAAGAAAGAAAGAAAGAAAGAAAGAAAGAAAGAAAGAAAGAAAGAAGAAATAAAAGAAAAAAATCACTCTGGTTACTAAGTAGAGAAATGAACTGTAATGGTCAAGGAGGTGAGCAGGGGAGACAGGTAGGAGATTATTGCAGCAGTTCAGGTCAGAAGGTCGGAGACGAGGGGCGCTCTGATGGCTCAGTCAGTTAAGTGTCCGACTTTGGCTCAAGTCATGATCTCACGGCTTGTCAGTTCAAGCCCCACATCGGGCTCTGTGCTGACAGCTTGGAGTCGGGAGCCTGCTTTGCTTCTGTGTCTCCCTCTCTCTCTGCCCCTCCCTGACTTGCATTCTCTCTCTGTCTCAAAAATAAACAAACTTTAAAAAAAAAATTTTTTTTAAGAAGATCAGAGACAATGGCACTTGACAAAGAGGTGGAAGTGGAGGTGGTGGGAGATGGGCAGATATTTTGGAGGAGACAGAAGTGACAGGACTTGGCAGCCTGCAGTTGCTCACTAACCCTTAAAATACCTGACATAACACCAATATGACTAAGCTGCTCTTTTCTGGAGCAATACAGAGCTTAACAGTAAGGAATAATGATGTCTTTTCCCAAAAATATGTATTCAGATACAAACTCAGCACCCCAGCATAGAGGTCCCCACATCGCAGGCTGAGCAAGACACTCAGGGACTCTACTCCACCCATCTGCCCAACAAAGGAGGGGGAGCAAAGATGCTCCTACTTCCTGACCCTTGGCCTGTGGCAAACATTAGTCAGGTCCTGGACAGTGAGAGGGGAGAGCTGATAGGACCAGTGTCTCCAGGGTCCCTGCGGGCCAGCTCCCTGTCACCACAGTCCCCTTTTCTTTTCTCCTGAGATCCCATGAGCCAATCCACGTGCATCCCTTTCTACTGCCATCAAGGGCTGTTTGATGTGGCTGCTTTTCCCCTGTTGCCCAATCTGGAATTGAATTCCTTTTCATATGTCAGGTGTGCACAAGTGGCAGCCATCTATATTTTATGTCCATTTAAAATAAAAATAGGAGGGTGCCTGGATGGCTCAGTCGGTTAAGCATGCGACTTCAGCTCAGGTCATGATCTCGTGGTTCTTGGGTTTGGGCCCCATGTCAGGCTCTGCCATCGCAGAGCCTGCTTGGGATTCTCTCTCTCTTTGCCCCTCCCCTGTTTGTGCGCTCTCTCTCTCTCTCTCTCTCTCTCTCTCTCTCTCTCTCTCAAAATAAGGAAATGCACTTAAAAAGTTTTATTAATAAAATAAAAATAGCTACTTTATTGAGCACTTGATGTGATAGGCCATGTTAATCTGATTTTCTGGAGGTGATCCAAAAACTCCTGAAAATAGTTAAATCTCTGACTTTGAGAACAAGCCTTTTTAAAAATCTGGAAACCATAGTGTGATGTTCAACATTCAGGTTCTTTCGTCTGCAGAACGGTGGCTCTCAATTAAAAGAGTTTTAGAGCTTTCAATGTATTAACTCATTTAATCCTCATACAAATCCTATTCCCATTTTATACAAGGAGAAACCAAGGTACAAAGAAGTTAAGTAACTTGCCCAGCTGGCAAGCTGCAGAGCCAGGACCAGAACCCAGGCAGTCTGGTCTGCTCACAGTCCCCACGCTTTTACCACTTGAGCTACCCTGCTTCTCGAGTCCGGCTTCCAAGTCCTGTGTTTCAGGAATAAAATCAAACAACTGCAGTCAACCACCACAGAAAGGTCCACAATTCAATTCAAAGAGAGCATCCAGCTTTTACATTTTAATGGAGAAAAGCCGCAGTGAGTGTTTATGTGGTTCCCATAGTGCTGAAATTACAGGAGTTTGTTTGCATCAAGTTTTGGATCACCTCCAGAAAATCAGATTACCATGCGATGAAGAGAAAACATCCATTTTTCATTTAATATGTGGTAAAAGAGAGCAACTCATGTATACACTTGTCAGCTCTGCCAGAGCGCAACCCCGCAGGGTAGGAAGCACCCAACTTCTGAGAGAACATTCCAGAAAGGGAATCATTAGTGTGGAAGGAGTGCTCAATTCAGAAAGAAATGGGATTCTTCAAAGGTCAGAAGCATCCCCATGGAATAACTCAGGTCCCCAACAAGACTATTAAACTGGTGTGACCAATTGTAGCCTTCAAGAAAGGAGTTCATCTATGTTGACAGCGTTTGGGAATGGAAACAAAAGGGCTGAGAATGTTTTCATTATCCCAACAGTTCTCTGGCTTAACCTTCCAAAAATGAACAGAAGTGCTTCCTAAGTTTAGAATTCAGAGCCATGGGGTTCTCATCACCCAGAGCTCCAGACAAAAAAAAAATAATAAATATATATACACACACCCTCATATATATATTTCTATATATGAAATAGCAGTATTCAGTGAAATGATTACTTTGATAGTTAAAGATGATGAAAAGGTATAGTCTTCTAAATAAAAATGATTCATACTCTAAAACATCACATTAGTCAGGTCACCTAGGTTACATAACAGTAAGTATAAACATCACTCAGACACAGCAGTATTATGCCACCCAGGCCTTCATGGTGCATTTCAAAATAATTTCAAAGTAACCCCACTAGGAGAGCCCTACAAACACACATCCTTGCTGTTGGGACTTACCACAAATGTAAGCTTTCTCTAGAATCCCACTGTTTTCCTTAAAAATTACATTCTACTCTATTTTTTTAAATGTGTTTTCTTTTCTTTCTTTCTTTTCTTTTTTTTTTTTTTTTTTTTGCAAGGTAGTTTAAAGTGATTTTTCTATCAGGCAAAACAGGTACCCAGGAAGAAGGGCCAAGCTTACCTGCAGCTTTTCACATCCCCCCACCACCACAGAGAATGGAAATAGATAAAACTCTGGTTTTGAGAACAAGGCTTTTTTAAAAATTTGGAAACCACAGCGTGATATTCAACATTCAGATTCTTTCGTCTGCAGAGCAGTGGCTCTCAGCTCTCAGCTGCATGTTACAATCACCTGGTAAGCTTTTAAAAAATACCAGTGACTAAGCTCCACTCCAGACCAAGTGAATCAAAATCTCAGGGTGAAGAAAGAAACCGTCATTTTTGGTTGTTGCTTTTAGCTGCACTGGGTGACTTTAATGGGCAGAGAGGGTGAGAACCACTGCTTAGAAGATGCTAAAGAAATGTAAGGTCCCAGAGTGATGCTGGAAACCAAAGCCAATCCCTGGGGTCAATACGCTTGCCCTTTCTTCCTAACAACCCCTTGGAGACACAGATAGTAAATAGGTGACAACTCTCTCCCATCCTGTATCCAGTGGTATCAAAAGCAGTAGGTTGACATGAGATCCAGAGTCTCAAAACATGATACAAAAATGTCCAGGTTTCAATTAAAAAATCACTCTTCATACCAAGAACCAGGAAGATCTCAAACTGAATGAAAATAAGACAACCAACAGATCCCAATAGATCAACCTGACAGATGTTAGAATTATCTAATAAAAAAAGTTTTATTATTTTTTTAAAATTTATTTATTTTGAGAGAGAGAGAACAAGAGAGAGAATGAGCAGGGGAGGGGCAGAGAGAGAGAGGGAGAGAGAGAATCCCAGAGCAGAGCCTGACACAGGGCTCAAGCCCATGAACCATGAGATCATCACCTGAGCCAAAGTCAGACATTTAAGCAACTGAGCCATGCAAAGTGTCCCATCTGAGTAAAATTTTAAGGCAGCCATGATAAAAACTCTTAGAGGAGAATTTAGGAACATGCTAAATGAACTAGAGGAAATGCCATCATGTTCCTCAAGCCTTCGAAGTAGGTTCATCACTGGCCCAGACAGAAGTATGCAGGTCTGGGCTGTACAGATTGGAAAGTTTGTTTAGTGAAGGATCCCATAGGGCACTAACCCAGCTGTAGGCTGGCCTCTGGTTTCCTAGTGCCTGTGTACTGTAATTCACCTTTGGCTCAATGGATCTAACTTTCTGAATGGGACTGTTTAACCAGTTAAAGATGAAAACCCACAGAGGGGAGCTATACTAAACAGTGTCTGTCTCCCCAAGAGGTAGGGTTAGGAAGAAGAGACAAGCTGACTGACCCCAGGGTTGGCTTTTACTTGACATGGAAACTATGAAACCAAGCAAATATAAATTGGATTTCATCAAAATTAATCTCTTCAAAAATTCTGCTCTGCAAAATATCCTCTAAAGAGAATGAAAACACAGAAAACTGTAGACAGAGAGAAAATATTTGCTACATATCCAAATAAAGGGCTAGTATCTAGAATATATAAAGAATTCTCAAAACTCAGCAACAACAACAAAAAAAAACAATACATTTACAACATCAGCAAAGATGTAAAGAGACATTTCACCAAAGAGGATATATAGATCACAAATAAGCACATGAAAAGATAATCCAGGAGCGCCTGGGTGGCTCAGTAGGTTGAGCATCTGACTCTTGATTTCGGCTCAAGTCATGATTCCAGGGTGGTGGGATGGAGCCCCATGTTGGGCTCCATGCTGAGCATGGAGCCATCTTAAGATTTTCTCTCTCCCTCTTCCCCACTCCCCCTCTTGCTCTCTCTCTCTCTCAAAAATAAATAAATAAATAAATAAATAAATAAATAAATAACCCATATAATTAGCCACTAGGGAAACGTAAATTAAAAGTACAATGTACAATGAGACACCACTATGTACCAAACACAATAGCAAAAGTAAAAAAAATAATAAAGAAAGAAATAAATAATGATAATGCTTAATGATGGTACAGATACAAAGAAATTGGGTGGCTCTGCTCTGGGATTCTCTCTCTCCCTCTCTCTCTCTGCCCCTCCCCTGCTCATTCTCTCTCTTGTTCTCTCTCTCTCAAAATAAATAAATTTTAAAAAAATAATAAAACTTTTTTTATTAGATAATTCTAACATCTGTCAGGTTGATCTATTGGGATCTGTTGGTTGTCTTATTTTCATTTACGTTGCTGGTAAAACTGTGAAGTCATACAGACTCTTTGGAAAACAATTCGGCAGTATTTAAAAAAAATTAAACCTGCAACTGCCATATGACCAAGTAACAGCACTCTTCAGCATTTATCCCAGAAAAATGAAATTTTATTTTCACACATAAAATTTAACACGAGTATTTAAGGCAGCTTTATTCATAAAGCCCAAAACTGTAGGACAGTTTAAGTGAATGGCTGAACAAACTGTGGTCCTTCCAGATCACGGAACACAGCTCAGTAATAAATACTAACACATGCAAAAATCTGGAAGTTCTCTAGAAAATTACACTAAGTCAAAAAAGCCAATCTAAAAGGTGTGATTCCAATGACATAACATTCCTGAAATGATAAAGTTATCGAAATAGAGAAATCTAGAGAAAAGATTAGTGGTTGACAGTTTAAGAAGAGGGTAAAGAGGCCGGGATGTGAAGAGGCTGGGATGTGATATGGCTATAAGAGGGCAATGTGAGGAATCTCTGTGGTGATGCTCTGTATCTTGACTGCATCAATGTCAGCACCCTGGTTTTGATTTTGTGCTATAATTTTACAGAAAGTTACCTTGGAGGTAAACTGGTTAAATGGACATGGGATCTATGTATATTATTTCTTAAACTACCTGAGAATTATCTCAAAATAAAAAGTTTAAATAAAAAAAAATGCTACTGGGCCACTGAACCCTGACCACAGCACAGAGTCAGTAGTTGGAATTGACCTTTTTTCACGTTCCAGATTTTTATTTACTGGCCATTTTTAGTTCCAGTATTTCACACACAATTCATGAGGCCCAGCAACCTAATTTTATTCAATATGGGGCACTCTGTGGCCTTGCCAAGACTGATTATTTTGTTGGTGACATTCAACATAGTATTAGCTAGCAAGCACACATCACACACACTACTGCCTAAAGTGACCACTTTCTATGCCACTACTTGCTTTCTTCTCTTCCACCTCTTCAGAGAAAGATGCTAAAATACTTAAATGCCCCTTTCTAGTCCCATGACCTTTCCAGTGCTGTCTTTCAGAATGACATTTTCACATGAACTGGATATAAAATCACCACTGCCAACTCCTCAGCTTTCATATTACAATATACCCACTTCTTTAGGCAAACAAAAAAAGGATATTACTCTACAGTGTATTTGGGACAAGAATTCTTCCGTGGCTTAATTCACATTTGGGTTCAGAATGCACAATTACCAGGTCCAAAAACGTAACAAATTGTAATCTTCACTTTCTACCCACAAGTATAGTACCTAAGACTTCCTCAGACAGGAGAATCCAGGCACCTCATCTGCAGGAAGAAACTTATTTCAACATGGAAAGGTGAAAACATATCCTGAATTAAAAGGTCTCCAGGGATGGAAAATCTATAATCCATTCTGATACTTATTCTGATATTTCACAAACTTCATTTATCAACTCATGCTACCTTCTGCATCACATCTTGGTAAAAATTACGTCTGTTTCCCCTCATGATTGTAGGAGTTGATCTATACAAAATTTCAATCACTCCTAAGAATGCCAGGTTGTCTAAGTCAGAGAGTGTAGAACATTTAACTTATGCAAACTGAGCTAGATCAATCTGAGAAAGAGACAGACGGTCAAAGGGAAGGAAGTATCATGGGCCATTCCTGTTCCCTCAGTCTCAGTTCCTGGGCGCCTCTCTTAAGTACGTGTTGAAACACTGAGTTTGATCATAGTGGTTTAAGTGCATTTTATTTTTGTACAACACAAAAGCTTCTCAACACAAACTCCTTATTTATCTGATGCTCAATAGAATGTATAGTAATTGTTCCAAATCAAGAGTAAACATGGGCCATGTTTAATGGCTAATAGGGCAGTTTCCGTGGTGGAGCCTTCCTAAAGGGTTTAAGTCTATTATTGACCAGCACTGTTTTTACATCTGGGACTGACTTTGGAAACCATTCCACTGTGATATGCTCCCGTAAATGCTTACCCTTCTCCTGTGAATTGGATGTGTGCAGAACTGTACAGGAGTGCATGTACATGAACGCCTTTACAAAGATGGCGGAGCACATTGTGCTAGCACCAAACCAGTGTTTCCTCATCTATGTAGACACTAATTCTCTGAGGGACTAGCAACTGGCAAAACCAAAGCAGCCCACCAGCTTTCAATGGGCAGTAACAGAGGCAAAGGAACATACACATTTCCCCTCAAACATTTAGAATTTTACACTTAAAATTAGAAATTTAAGCACTTCCTTTTATGTAATAAACCTGTAAAACAGAATATGTTCCCTACATATTCTGAAAACCTAGGATTTCTTTATTACAAAACAAGGTGCTGTATTCCCACAAATAAATTAGGAAATAATAGCCAAATGCTTTGGGAAAAAAATGAAGGTCTAAAATTATCTTTCACAAGGACAGGCTTTAATGAAACAAAAGGTGAGGAACACAAAGGCCAAGCTGAAGAAATGCCAACAAAGAACAGAGCTGTTTGCAGGAGAAGAGTCTGGAACAATGCACTGAGACCATCCTGGGAGTCTGTCCATAAGAAAGAGTAACAGAGAAGCACTGAAATGTTCACATGCCTCGCCACTCCTACTTCCTCATCTGTAAAGGAAGAGATTTTACCAGCAGCAAACTGTAGACCATCTACTCTTAGAGAAAACCCAACCACTCTGAAAAACCATGTGTAGCATTTCCCAAACTAATGCAGACTTTGATCTCAGGCCCACCCAAAGTCACGAAAAATTCTCTAGCAGTTAACATGACAGTATCAAGATAATTGCTTACTGGAAACTTTCCCAATCTAAAACCAATCACTTTTACCAAAATAGGAGTTGCTACTATAATTCTATAGGACCCAAAGAAGGCAAATTGAGCTGCCTTTTGCTCAAAGCACTGACCTACTCAAATTTAAGAAGACTATTTGTTTTTTAAATTGAAAGCCATACAATTTCTCTATTTTAGAATCTTAGGAGCATAAAATTTGAGTCAAAATTGAATCTGTTCTTCTGAGCAGACTAACCATCATCACCTGAAGGAGAAGTGGTATGTCATCAAAAGTGTCCTCTCTAATGGAAAGCTTAGTCCTAGTCCCAGAGAAGAGTGCAAGAGCCAAGAATCAGACAGAAGTAACTAAGAGGGTCTCATACCAAATTAGGAAACTCAACATGAGTCTATGCTATGGAATCCTAAGAAAAAACCAGTTAGATTAAGAAGTGACTGAAAATAACTAAAGATCAGTAAAAAAAATTATCAAAGGGTACCTACTTACCTATGTTTAAATACAATGCTTCCTCTCTCCCTATTTATTCAATAAAATTCTAATTCTATTAAAATGTTTTTCATTAACAAATTACTTAGTTGTTATAACCTTATTCATGATACTCTGTAAGATAGGAATTGATAGATAGGAATTGATTGTGGATGCTTACTTTTTCTCATCCATATGCTACTACTTGAAAATTCTTTGACCAATGGATGAATCTGTGGGAAAACTTCTTCCTTCATAAATGGCATATTTAAGTTCCCAGAAAAAGGAACTTTTTCAAAGGAGAAAAAACAAAAAAGACTCTAGTTTCAGATAGTTCAATGTATATGCTTTCAAACTTTCAAAAACCAGTAAGTCTCCAGTTACACAGCTTATTGCTAAGCACAGGAAAAAGACTAAAATGCCCCCAATTAATTTCTGATGCTAGCATAACCTCAGTACCAAAACCGGTCAGAGAAACCATTCCCCTACACATACAAAGACACATGAACACACAACTCAACCAAAGGGAAAGAAGAGGGAAGCAAGGATCCCATTCACCCAAAGGACACAGATGTTTTGAAAAACTCCCTCAGACCATTCTGATACTCTGTCTGGTTGAAAGGAAAAATACATTAACACTCCTTCATAAATCCCTTACCCAAAACTCATGGGGCCAGATGTATTTTCAGATTCAAAAACTTTCCAGAAAGGCACTTCTGGGCATATTCAATATACTTCACATGCCTTCAGACAGTCTTGGGCAGCTAGGATATTTCTCCAGCAAAAAATGCATGAATATATACACTAATGTTATAAAGACTTTAAACTGCCTCACATCAGAGGCAATTTTCCTCAAATATATCCAACACGGGGCAGGTTTTACAGTCAAATGAGTTATGAAAAAAAAAAGTCTACATTTTCAGAACTTTTTGGATTTCAGAATTATGGGAAACAGATTGACCCATTAAAGAACATTCCATAAATAATTACTGAATGCCTCCTATGAGACAGGATGTACTTGGCATACATTATCTCTAACTCTATCACCCTGCAAGGTTTTAAATTTTTTTTTTCAACGTTTTATTTATTTTTGGGACAGAGAGAGACAGAGCATGAACGGGGGAGGGGCAGAGAGAGAGGGAGACACAGAATCGGAAACAGGCTCCAGGCTCCGAGCCATCAGCCCAGAGCCTGACGCGGGGCTCGAACTCACAGACCGCGAGATCGTGACCTGGCTGAAGTCGGACGCTTAACCGACTGCGCCACCCAGGCGCCCCACCCTGCAAGGTTTTAGAAAGGAGTTTCAGAGAGGTGAAGTGACTTGCCCAAAGCCAGTTACTAAAAGAATCAGTACTTGAACCAGTATCTGTTCACACTCCATCCACTATGCTTTATACATTCAGGTTCTTGACTGCAAGTTATAGAAAGCAACTCTAGCAAACCTAAGCAGAGAAGCAATTTATGGAAGTGTAGTGAGATCTCACAAGATGGAAAGGCAACCTGGAAAAACAAGTCCACAAAATGAGTAAAAGCTAAGGAAGGCAAGGCTACAGAAGCCATGACCAAGGCCAAGTCCTCAAATCAAGATGCTTCCATTGTCATCTTCTCCACTACTGCTGTCTTTATGCTCCTATCCCAAGATACACATCACCACTGGACTCTTGACAACCAAGCACAGAGTGAAAAATTTCTAAATCGTCCCTTGGTCTTTGTAAGAGTCAAAGTCCCAGCACTTTGGTTAAGCAGCCACATTCTTCTGTGCTTCCAAAGTGTGAAAAAGGCACTGTGTCCCACCAATTCCACACAAAGGCGGGTGTGAAATGGTGCTGGGGAACTGGGTAATTTACCTATAAGGGAGGTGACAATGTAGCATTCTAAATAAAATATTTGTATAACAGGGCACCTGGGTAGCTCAGTCGGGTAAGTGACTGACTCTTGGTTTCAGCTCAGGTCATGATCTCATAGTGGGTAAGATGGAGCCCCACATTGGGCTCTGTGCTGGCAACACAGTGCCTGCTTGGGATTCTCCCTCTCTCCCCTCCCCTTCTGCCCCTCCAGCATGCTGTAAGTAAGTAAGTAAATAAATAAATAAAATTTGTATAAAATATTCAATGGCATGCAATAAAGTATGACTTCTTCCAGAAATAAATTTTTATAAATTTATAATATGGTAATTCATATCAATTACTCAAAAAAACATTTTTAAGAAGTCATTTGGTGCTTAAAAAGATATGTGATATAATTTAACATCCATTCTTGATTTTTAAACTCTCAGTAACTTAGGAAAAGCAAGTTCTTTCCTTAACTTGACATTTTTCACCTCAATCTAATCCTATTTAAAAGATCAAGGCAAAAGGCCTTTCAATTAGTCACCACCATTTCTCCATGTCATTAGAAGGTGTTCTAAAAATAAGGGTTGTAAACTGTCATTATTTAGCAGGTGATATGACTACATAGCTATAAGGAAGATGGAGACTACAACCCAGAGTGGAGGCTAAAATCTACCCTTGGGAGTGGCCTCTGTATGAATCCTGCACGTATAGGTCAAGCACCTGGCTTTTCTTGGAGAAATTCTGACCCAGTGGAGTAATACAAATGCAGCTATTGAGTCTTGATGTCAAATATTCTATTTTATAATGCAGGAGTATCTCTCGAAGAATTGACCTCTTTTGAATGAGTGGTTTCTTTTGAAGGGATTAGAAACTTGATTGGTGTCCAGGAATTCAGTGAAAGAGGAAAGGAGAAGGGACTCTCACATGGGCTTTGAGAGTCAGCTAATAAAGAGTGTATAGGAAGCATGTGTGTCTGATACAGTTGTCAAATCTCCTTTCCTGTGTTCTGTTTTTGTTGTTTTTGTTTGTTTTGTTTTGTTTTGTTTTGAGACAGAGAGCATGAGCAGGGGAGAAGGGCAGACAGAGAGGAAGAGGGAGAAGGAGACAGAATGAGAGAAAGAATCTTAAGCAGACTCCACAATCAATGCAAAGCCCGACACAGGGCCCGATCCCACCACCGTGGTATCATGACCTGAGCCAAAATCAAGAGTCGGATGTTCAACTGACTGAGACATCCAGATGTCCCTCCTTTCCTTTCCTGCTTTTTAATTCTTTTAGATTATCCTCAAACCTGAATAAAATCACATTATACTCAACACAGACTTGAATTAAAAGCAACTGAGTAAAAAAGGGAGAAGGCTTTGGGTCAAAGCTGAGACTTGCAGAAGCAATGACAAAGCAGTTATAAGAAGCCTGGAGTGACTCTGGAGAAGCTAGAAAGAAAAGCCTAGAACAAGACCCAATAAATGCCAATTAAGAGAAGTTAATTTCCAGGATCAGATATTTCTCTGGTGAATTCAACCAAACAATTTAAAAAAATTAATACCAATCCTCAAGCTCTTCCAAAAAGTTGAAAAGGAAGGAACACTCCCAAACTCATTTTACAAATCCAGTCATTACTCTGATACCAAAGCCAGATAAGGACACTACAAGGAGAAAAAAAAAAAAAAAAAAAAACAACACTACAGATCAATAGATCAATATCCCTGATGACAGATGCAAAAATTCCCCAAAACATTAGCAAACCAAATTCAATAGCACATTAAAAGGATCATACCGCATGACCAAGTGGGATTCATCTCGGAGAAGGAGGGTTCAAAATGCACAAACACACAAAAAGTAAGAACCACCACATTAACACAATGAGCAATAAAAATTATGACCATCTCCACGGAAGCAGAAAAAGCTTTTGAGCAAACACAACATCCCTCTGGGATAAACACCTCAACAAATTGGGTATAGAAGGAGCACACTTCAACATAATAAAGGCCATACGTAACAAGCCTACACCTAACAGATCAACATTGCAAGGCTGAAAGCTTTTGTCCTGAAAGGAACAGGGTAAGTAAGAGTGGCCACCCTCACTATATCCTCACTATAGAACTGAAAGTCCTAGTCAGAGCAACCAGGCAAGAAAAAGAAAAGGCAACCAAATTGCAAAGGAAGAAGTTAAATTGTCTTTGTATGCAGAGCATATGATATTTTATATATACATATGTATAATATACATATATATGTATTTATATAATTTATATATATATATATATATATATATATATAAAATTCTAACGACTCCAAAATAACCGTCAGAACTAATGAATTAATTAAAGTTGCAGGATACAAAAATATTTAAAAATCTGTTGTTTTTCTATACACTAACAGCAAAATATCTGAAAAACAAAACAAAAAAAATAACTGTGAGAAATAAGCCCACCAACCCAATCAAAAGTGGGACACAGAGACTCAGAGCATAGTGAAGTGAGGCTTTAATCAACGTTCTTGCAAGAGCGGGTGTCTGATGGACAGGCACACTCAGGGCAGTTACAGCAGACAATTTACTTCCTAGTATGCAAGTCCCTCATTGGCTGAGTACTACAGAGGTTACAGTCTTACCTACACATTGCCTCTGCCCATGTAAGGTAAAAAGTAGCCTGATTAGAACAAATGTACATTCCCTGAGGTGATACAGAGACTTTCAGTCCTTCCACCCTTTGTTCTTTGGCGCATGCTCATTGCAAAGCCTGAGAAACTAAGCCCGTGAGAAGGAGAGGGGGGAAAAAAACCGGGATGTGAAGTGTCTAAGGGTTTGGGACTCCATTGGGGGCGGGGTTCATACATATTTCCAATAAGTTGTAATCTGCTGTTAATTAGACAGCACAGTTTTTATTTTGTATTTCTGAAAATGAATCATCACCCTTACTTCCCACAATAACATTCACAGTAGCATTAAAAGGAATACAATACTAATAAGTAAATTTAAGGAGCTAAAAGATCTGTACCTTGAAAACTATAAGACTTTGATGAAAGAAACTGAAGAGGACTCAAATAAATAAAAAGATAGCCTGTGTTCATGGATCAGAAGAATGATTATTAAAATATTCATATTACCCAAAGCCATCTATAGGTTCAATGAAATCTCTACTAAAATTCCATTGCATTTTTCACTGAAACAGAAAAAATAATCCTAAAATTAGGATGGAACCACAAAAGACCCTGAAAGGCCAAAGCAATCCTGAGAAAGAAGAACAAAACCTGAGCTATAACTCTTGTTGATGTCAAACTATATTACAAATCTATAGTACTCAAACAGTATGGCATAAAAACAGACACATAGATCAATGGAACAGAATCAAAAGCACAGAAGTAAAACCTCACATGGTCAACTAACATTTGACATGGGAACCAAGAATACTCAATAAGGAAAGAACAGTCCCTTCAATAAATGGTGCTGGGAAAACTGGATAATCACCTACAGAAGAATGAAGCAGGGCCCCTATCTTACACACTCACAAAAATTAACTTAAAATGGATAAAAGACTTAAATCTAAGATTTGAAACCATAAAACTCCTAGAAGAAAACATAGGGGAAAGCTCTTGACATAGGTGTTGGCAACAATTTTTGGATAGGATACTAAAAGCACAGGCAACAAAAGCAAAAACACGTAAGTGGGACTACATCAAACTGTGCACAGCGAAATAAACCACCAAATGAATAAAAAAGAAAACCTACCTCAGTGACAGAAAATATTTGCAAACCATCTATATGTTAAGGGGTTAATATCCAAAATATGCAAGGAACTCATACAACTCAAGAACAAAACAGTTTTAATTTTAAAAGTTTAAAAATGGGCAGAAGATCTGAATAGACATTTTTTTCCAAAGACACACAAATAGCCAACAAGTACATGAATCAGTGTGCAACATCACTAATCATCGGGAAAATGCAAATCAAAACCACTGTCATCTCACGCTATTAGAAAGGCGATCATCAAAGAGACAAGAGATAACAAGTGTTGGCCAGAGGGTGGAGAAAAGAGAACCCTTGTGTACTGTTGGTAGGAATGCATATTGGTATAGCCATCATAGAAAACAGTATGAAGTTTCCTCCAAAAATTAAAAATAGAACTACCCTATGATCTGGTGATCTCACTTCTGAGTATCCATCTAAAGGCAATGAAATCAGGATGTCAAAGAGAACTCTGCACTCCTATATTCACTGCAGCATATTTATCATGGGCAAGACATGAAAACAACCTAAATGTCTATGGATGGATGAATGGATAAAGATGTGGCTGCTTTTATATATTATATATACACACAAACATACTACACACACACACACACACACACACACACACACACACACACTAGAATATTATCCCGTCATGAGAAAAAAAGGAAGTCCTGCCATTTGTGACAACATGGATGGACCCTGAGGGCAATACACTGAGGTAAGTCAGAGAAAAGAAAGACCAATACTGTATATCACTTATATGTAGAATCTTTAAAAAACTGAATTTGTAGAATCATGGTTTCCAGAGGCTGGGGAATAGAGAGAGAGATGTCGGTCAAAGCGTACAAACTTCTATTTATAAGATGAGTAAGCTCTAGGGATCTAATGTACAGCATGGCAACTACAGTTAACAAAACTGTATCATATACTTGATAGAGTGGATTTTAAATGTTCTTACCACACATACACTAAAAAACCACAGTAATTATGTGAGGTGACGTAGATATTAACTAATCCTGCTGTGGTAATCATCTTGCAATATATAATTTATCAAATCATTATGTTGTACATCTTAAACTTACACATCATATGTCAATTATATCTCAGTAAAAGCTGGGGAGGTGGGGTGGGAAGTCAACACTCTCCTCAGAGGATCCTCAGTGTGTAGGAGGGTAAATGAACACCCTTCACTTACGTAGGAGGTGCCTTCAGTTTCATGTCATATAGATATTTAAGCAATGTAGGACTCCAAAGACTGGAAAACTTGGGATATTCAAGAAAACTCAAAGGAGCCAACTAAAGACTTAGAGCAGCCAATAATCAAATTTGGCATAATAGCGAAATAAGGGGCATCTGGGTGGCTCAGTAGATTAAGCAGTTAGGCATCCGACTTGTGGCTCAGGTCATGATCTCGAGGTGCATTAGTTTGAGCCCTGCATCAGGCTCTGTGCTGACAGCTCAGAGCCTGAAGCCTGCTTCAGATTCTGTGCCTCCCTCTCTGTCCCTCTGCCTGCGTGCACACGTGCTCTTTCTCTGTCTCAAAAATAAATAAAAACACTTAAAATTTTTTAATAAAAAATGGAGAAATAAAATTAAAACTCTTCTCTAGTTTTCATATATGCCAGCAATACTCTGCTTTCAAAAAAAATGCAATGAAATAAAATTTGCATTCAAAAGGTAACCAAAATGTGACTTTAGGAATAACCCTAAAAAGGAAGATGCAAGATTTCAATGACAAAAGACTATTAAACTTCACTGGAAGATGTAGAAGAAAATTTGAATGGAGAGTCATAGCTTGTTGCTGAATGCCCAGTCTGAATACTTCATAGTTCTTTCAAAACAAAATTACAGGTTTACCACAACCAGATTTAAAACCTAATGAGAATCTTAAGAAAGACAAAGTATTTTAAGGCCTAAAGAAAACAGAAAAAAGAAACCATGAGGGAACTGCTTAAAAACAATTCAAATAAGTTAGGAGAGTGGGTGCTGACTAAATCAAGAGTAAAATATATTTTAAATCAACAGTAACTCAGACAATTAATGATACAGTAACAGACTGATCATTAAAGGGGAAAAAATCTGAACTAAGTCCTATGTATAAGACATTAACATTTGATTTAAACAAAGTAAATGAAGAAAGAATCAACAAATTATATTGGAATAGTTACTTGTCAATATATAATTTGCATCTACATGTATCAAAATAAATTCTAGACAGACTAAAACTCAAATGCAAAAAAGAAAAAATGAAGACAGCCATAGTAATGAAGTCCTAATAGATGCTATACCATGGTTGAATTTTGAAAACATTATGCTAAATGAAAGTCTCAAAGACCATTTATTGTATGATTTAGCCTATGTAAGTGTCCAGTGTAGGCCAACCGATAGGGAAAGGAAATTAGTGGTTACTTGACCAGGGGTGGAGGAGGATTTGGGGTGATGGCTTAAGAGTAAGGAGTTCCTTTTCAAGGTGATAAAGATGTTCTACAGTGAATTAGGGTGATGGTCACACAACTCTAATGCTATAATGTGGGCACTGTATCACAAAGCTGTTACAAAAAAAGATGAAAATGTAGATGACTGCTCCGAAAGAAGATTTTACCTTAGAAACATTTTAAAAATCCAAAAAGGAAAATAATCATAAATATAATTCAATAAAAATTAGAATTTCCTGGCATGCCTGGGTGGCTCAGTTGATTAAGCGTCTGACTTCAGCTCAGGTCATGATATCGTGGTTCGTGACTTCGAGCCCCAAGCTCCAGCTCGGAGCCTGGGTCCTGCTTCAGATTCTGTGTCTCCCTCGCTCTCTGCCCCTCCCCTCCTCGTGCTTTGTCTCTCTCTCTCTCTCTCTCAAAACTAAATAAACATTTTTAAAAATTTGTTTAAAAATTAGAACTTATAGGGGCACCTAGGTGACTCAGTCAGTTGAGCCTCTGACTCTTGACTTTGGCTCAGGTCATGATTTCACAGTTTGTGAGTTCGAGCCCCACATCAGGTTCAGCTCAGAGCCTGCTTGGGATTCTTTCTCTCCCCCTCTCTCCACCCCTTTCCTTCTTGCACCGCTCTCTATCTCAATATAAAAAAAAATTTTTTTTTAATTAGAACTTCTTTAATCTCAGTTTAAAGGCAAAAAATGGTAAACACGTTCACAATTAACATGTAGATCACGGCTAACTCTAAAAATAAAAAGATAACCCTCTTATAAAAGTCAGTAAAATCCCCATTTAGGGCTTGAGAACTTTCTGTCACAGGCAAATATGAATTTTTTCCTTCTCATGAAAACAGATGGGAGTGGAAAGTTTATATTACCTGGAAGACAGTATTGGTACTGTCTTCATTTTCAAACTAAGGAAGAATGAGTAACCTGTCAAAACCTTGTTTTAAGCACCTTTGTTTACTGAAGAAAAAGAAAAGTCATGAAGGATTTTGTCTGGATTTGGAGAGATTTCAGCATGGACAGTAAATAAATTTTTGTTGCGGCCTCAATAATACACAGAGCTGCCCTATCCATATGCTAGAGTGTTATCTGGGAAATTCCCTTTGTGGTTGGTCTTCATCATTGCATGATCCCATGACCCCTCAGCACACTGAGGCTTCCCTCGGTGGGAAAAGGCTAGAAATAGCACGTTCGATCCTTGATTTGGTTTCAGTTTTACTTTCTATAAACAGCTGGTGATAACCTTGCTGGCAGAGGCTGCGTGGCTCTAGACACTATCAGTACCCTCCACAGGCTAGAACTTGAATGTGACCAATCCTGGCCAGTGGGAAAGGAACTCTGACTGGGATGTGGGGCTTCTGGGGAGAATGCTCATCTCTGATAGAAAGAGACATGTCCCGGGGCGCCTGGGTGGCGCAGTCGGTTAGGCGTCCGACTTCAGCCAGGTCACGATCTCGCGGTCCGTGAGTTCGAGCCCCGCGTCAGGCTCTGGGCTGATGGCTCAGAGCCTGGAGCCTGTTTCCGATTCTGTGTCTCCCTCTCTCTCTGCCCCTCTCCCGTTCATGCTCCGTCTCTCTCTGTCCCAAAAATAAATAAACGTTGAAAGAGACATGTCTGTAACAGGGCCCAAGGAAGAAACACATAATAGACTAAATTTGGGTAATTTTTAAAAAGTCTAACAAAGGCATAGGAAAGCATGGGTAGGGTAGGGAAAACCATCACAGGTAACACAGAATCCCAAAGCAAAATCCCAAAATCCAAAGCTTTTATCCACCCCAGGCAATCATGAGAAAAAGGGTGAGAAACTCAAAGAAAAGCCACTCCAGAGCCCTGCATCATTAAAACCTCTGAACCAATCCTTAACTGCCAACCTCCAGACTTGTTATTTTGGCAGAAAAATAAACCCTGCTACCTAATGCCAAAAACATAGTCAATTTTTAAAAAAATGGAAGAAATAAAGAGAAAAAAACCCATTGACCAGTCTCTGTATTTTCATCCACTGAAGTTATCTCATCTATACTAAAAGAATTAAAACTATAGCCTAATCCAGCACATTTTAGAAGACCCAATGGGTCAAAGGACACAAAACTCAAAAGAGGAAAACAGAAATGGGTAATATCCAACCTCACAAGTTTTTATATATTGAAATTTGTATTTCTTAAATCTTCAAATACATATCACTCAGAGATAAGTCTCCAATTTCACAAGCTCCCAGTGGGTGTTCCAAATTGGGAATGTTCCTGAACATAATGTGGGCAACATGTATTGATTTATTTATAACTAGGTTGTTACTCCTTTCTTCTTCTGATCTCTACTATCTCAGAAATAGTTGAAGTTGTGAGCTCACAGTTAGCCAAATGATTAACTTTTTAATATGGCTTAATTAGTCCTTTTAATTACAATTATTTCTAGCTACTCTAATAAACAATTCAACCCCAGTATTTTACATTTTTAAAAGGCATGATGGAATGAAGCAAAGCCTTGTATCTCTTCCTGTCTTTAGTCAGGTATTTAATAAGCACAGCTGTTTGCGCTAATACCCAACGAAGGCACTATCACCCACGAAGGGGCGCCATATGTCAAATCCTGGAAATGCACAGTGAAGAAATCAACAGCCTCTGAAGCACTAGCCTCGTAAACCCAGCCCATAAAAATGCTCAAACCTTAAATGAAATATTGTTACAGCAAATTACTTCTGTCTGATCCTAAGTTATTCCCAATGGGACAAACCTTCAGTAATAAATTTTATTAGCTTAAAAATTAATAATGTTGATTTCAATAGATTTTAAAAGGCATACACATCTAACAGTAATTATTTTAAAGAAGACAGATTTCTGAGTTCATCTATATGACACAATATTGATTTAAAAGAATGCTTGGGGCATGACGTTTTCTGGGTAATTGAGTTTTCCAAGTTGTTTTAATCCAGTAAATGATTGTTGGATTTCACTGTCAGGCTCTGAGCTGTGAAAGGCTTAAGAGATTGGACTGAGAACTAACTTTAGGACATACTACAGAAATAGAGTTTTTAGCTGAATCTCTGATATTGGGGTGCCTGGGTGGCTCAGTCAGCTGAGCATTCGACTCTTGGTTTCAGCTCAGGTTATGACCTCACAGTTCGGTTCATGAATTTGAGCCCCATGTCAGTGTGGAGCCTGCTTGGGATTCTCTCCCCCTCTCTCTCTGTCCTTTCCCTAATCATGCTCTCTTTCTCTCTCAAAATGAGTAAATTTTAAAAGAAACAAACAAACAAACAAACAAACGTTGATATCAACTTTCTTTTTAGTCCTGTTTTTAGGATCATAAGTACAGGATACATCTCAAAATTGAGGTTATAGATTTGTTACATTGACTGGGTAGTTGATTAAAGGAAAATACTATGGTCAGGACATTGGTAGACTATGCTCAGTGGGAATGGAAAGGGATTCTCCTACAAGAAGCAAATACAATTGAGTTACGGGGGAAACAAACAAGATGATGATCGACTCTTTCCCTCTGCTACCCACTCCACATTGACCTCGCCCTTGACCAAGCCTACCAGCGGGTCCCGGATTTTGCTAAAAAGACGATGAGGAAAAAATAAACACAAACCATAAAAGAAGGCACCAACTGCTACCTGGGTACCTTGAGTGTATGTGTCCACCTGGCCTCACATCTGATACGAAAACCAAAAGCCTATGGAAAAGATCTCCCTTTCCACTGAGACTAAAGAGGTCATAAAAGGGCTGAGGTTTTGCAAAGACAAAGCCACCCAGTCACCAAGGAGAGCAGGAGCCTTGGGAGGAAGGCCTGAAGGTTGTCTGCCCTTCAGCTCTAGCAGCAAATGTTCCTAAGGGACTGGTTTAAGGTCCTGCAATGCTCAGGGTGCAGTGCCATTAACACTCTCTCCACTTGGACTCTACCTGATAACTTTGCTCAGAAAGGTCCCTAGGCTGACTCTCATGGCACTGGCTTGGCCACATCTAGCTTCAACCAGTGATTAAAGCAGCTGCATGAATGTCTGGCACCTGATGCTGATCATGCCCAACACAGGTACCCTCCCCGAGCACATCCAGACCACCATCCCAACAAGATGCCCCAGCTGCCATTAGAGCCAAGGCTCTTCCACCACTCTAAGTGTCTCATAGGTAAAGAAACTGCCACTACAAATAAGTGTCAGACTTTGCTGGACTGGACTACTAACTGAATTTCTTACCAGGTGGTAATATTTTAAAGAAACTATGTTAAATAATTTGTGAATTTTCCTTTAAGTTGCAAAATAACATTTAGATTTATCACAAAGTCCTCCAAAGTGCATATTTAGAAAGCTTCCACACTATCTGTGAATGAGACTGTAAATGAGGCAATTCTGTATATTGTACGTTTTGCTAAAATGCTGACATTATGATACGACCACCTTCAAGAGAAAAATTTGAAATTCCAGTTAACGCTAAGAGATTTATTCAGAACTCATTAAATACATTCTTAATCTTCCACCTTCTCTACGTAGGCAATGTAAAAGTTACCCACCCAGTTTTTAACAACAATAATAAAGGGGGGAAAAGTAAAATTTCTCAATCTTTTATCACTGCACAAGGCCTGGCAGAGGGAAATTTTAAAATACCAAACCCCAAGAGTTTATCTCTAGGGGCCATACCCCAAGGAGACTTAGAAATTCAAATTGTTTCAGCAGAAATTCACAGATCATTAAATTAATTCAAAACTCAACAGGGCAGCAAACTAACAACTTACCCTTACTGTATCTGGTTACAGCCTGTGAATTCTCATAAAAATAAATCTCCTTCCTCCTGACCATATAAAAGGACAAGCTGTCGAAGACCGTAGTTTAAAAGTGCAGAACTGATGCCAGAGTCAAGCCTTAAATACACAGATTTAAGGGAGGTGAAGTGGAGGGGAGGAGCCTGGAGAGGCTAAATCTGGAAGCAGAGATCTACCAACCCACCTGGCTTGGGTTCCTGGCTCTCAGGTCCTGGGGTGCAGCTGAATCACCTAGGGGAGGTTTTTTAACTTTAGCCAAGCTCAGATCCCACACAGACCACTTGAATCAGAACTTCTGGTTGGTTTCAAAGTCCCCCAGGTGACTGCACTGTGCATTCGGGGGTCAGCACCACTAGACTGAAGGAAAGAGAAGGTAGGATGAGGAACAGACAGCGGTGTATAGGAAAAGCGCAAGCCCACCGGCTGCCCTGACACAAGATGCTGCTCTGTGCCCCACCTCTCTCAAAGACCTGGTCCAGCCTTCTCATCCACCTGGTCAATTACCGTGTGCAGGCTCAGCTCTGGAGCTCTTCTCTCCCTGTGCTCTAGCTCTCCAGCACTGTGTGCTATTCACAACAGCCATCTTTAATATTCAAAAGGCATCATGGTTGGACCCAGGAAAACAGAGCAGGAATGTGGAACACTGCCAGTTCGGGACAGCTAGGGGAGTCTCCAGGCTCATTACTCTTCCCTTTTAGCCCCTTGCTATGAGTTCTTAAATGTAAACACACACTTAAGAGTAAATTATTGGCTTGCGGGCCTCTGAAACAGTTGGTTCTTTAATTTAATGAGCTATAAACTTATATACTAAAGTAACTTCATACCCCAGAAGAGAACTGTTTGACACGAAAAAAAAAAAAATGTCTGGGCCTTAGCAGGACGTTCAGAGCACAAGAGAGGAGGGAAAATAAAATAAAGCACAATAATTTAAAAATCAAAGTTCTCACATTTTCTAATATGAGAAATCAATTTTGTTCAAACTTGTTATTTCCCTGTATTAAAACTGGATTTGCATTGGCATTTAAAATATTTTTTAAAAAAACTAATGAACTCTATACCACTGATGTTGTGTAATAAGCATTTACTGTCATAAATATTATCACATTGATCCTCATAACAATGCTAGAATTGATAGCAGGTGTTAAACCACCAGTGATTTACAAAGGAGGTAACTGAAGGAAACTCGGAGGCTAAGCAACCAGTCCAGTTTCACACAGTAAGGAGAGGATGGGGTCAAGATGCAAAACCAGGTCTGTCTGACTCCAAACCTTGTAACTCAGCTCTGATAAGTGAATTCTGCATCTCTGTTTAAATATGAAAAGATGCCACTGTTAGAAAATCATTTAACACTTTTACTATATTGTCTGCATATTTTTAATTTTATTTTTACTATATTGCCTCCATAAGCAGTTTCTTTCCAATATATACTTGTTGTTTTAGAAAGTCATATTGAGTTTTTATTTTAGTTTTAAACACTCAGACATCTATAGGACACTAGAGGACAACTATGGGGCTCTACTGCTGTATAACAAATTATCCCAAGATCTACTGGGTTCAAACAACAAATGTTTATTATCTCACACAATGTCTCAGTTATTTTTTTTTATTTTCTTATTTAATGTTTATTTAGTTTTGAGAGGAGAGAGAGAGAGCAAGCAGATGAGGGGCAGAGAGAGAGGGAGACGCACAATCTGAGGCAGGCTCCAGGCTCTGAGCTGTCAGCACAGAGCCTGACACAGGGCTCAAACCCATGAACTGTAAGACCATGTCCTGAGCCGAAATCAGAAGCTCAACCAACTGACTGAGCCACCCAGCCACCCACCAGTTACTCTTCATAATGCCCCTATAAGGAAGGCAGGTAAAAAATTAAGGGACTAGAATTAAGTAAGCCCTTATCATGGCTGGAAGTGGCAGATACAGTATTTGACCAAACCTCTCCTAATTCAATAACCAAAGCATGAACCATTCATTATTCTACAGAGCAGCCTATCTAAAAAATAATTGGCTCTATGAAACAAAAGCCTCAAATATCTCCAAGCATTTGGATCTAGAAATCCCCCTTCTCAAGTATTCAGACTGGAGACAAAGTAAGCTAAGCCACTAAGCTAAGGAATGCACGTGGCATGTTCACACAATGGTGTATAAAACCAACTGGCCAGAGCAGAATATTTAGACAGAATAGGATCATACAGTTTCAAAATGGAAGCATAGTTTTAGACATTACTTAGTCCAATCCAACCTATTCACTGTACAGGGATAATTATCCAGAATGAAAAATGTCAAACTGTTTTTCTCCAATATGGAGAGACAAAAGAGGAATCCTTTTATAAACAAATGGCTTTTCCTTTTCTTTTTCCTAAAGCTGTCCAATTTCTATCCCCAGGAGTTAATAACCCAGAAGGTCTATCAGCCTCTGTAATTAATGGCCCCATAATAAATGCATTTTTAGAACTTGGGCTTGCTTGCTTTCATGTACAGTCCTTCCAGCAGACCTGTCTTTGCCACAGACTCGGTAATCAGATCAACTAACCAGTGCAAGTGCTCATAAAATCAGACTGTTGACTTCAGTTCATATGTTCCAAGTGAAATGTATATGGGCTTTAAAGCATGGGCTTCAAGGTGGCTCATCCAGTGCGTCAGAGACCTCTCCACCCACCCTCCACTGTCAGGATGTTTTCTGGAAGAAAGAAGGTAATGGGAACCTATCCTAGGAAAAGAAAGCAGAGGGAAGGGGAGGGACGGGGAGGAGAGGGAAGGGAAAGGGGAGGTATGACAGTACACCTTGATTAGAGCCAATCAGAAAAATAAGGTTAGCCCATGTTAAAAGGAGATGTTCATTCAATAAATATTTACTACAAGCCCACTATATGCCAGACATTGTAGTAGGTGTTGAAAAGACCTCTGGACAAATCCTAAAAAGAAGATCCCTTCCCTCATAAAGCATACATTCTAGCAGAAAAAGACAAGCAACAAGCAAAAACAGTAAGTAAACTATACAGTATGTTAGCAGGTGGTAGGTATGATGAAGAGAAAACAGCAGAAAAGACTTAGGGGAAGTTGAGTGCAGAGGGTCAGGGAGGGCCTTAGAAAGGAGACATCTAAGTGGAGACTTGAATGGGTGAGGGTAAGCCATGTGGAATTCTGGGGGAAGAGCATTCCAGGCAGAAGAAACAGCAGGAGCTGAGGCCCCAAGGCAGAAATAAGTTGCAAGTTTGAGAAACAAATAGACTATTTCTGACAACTTCATGAATCTTAAGTCTCAGAACTCAGAATACTTAAGATCAATCATTTTATTGTCTGTCAAGAATTTTCTTAAAAAGATAAACCTGATGCTTTTCATGCTTAAAGGGGATAGCCAAAACAAAATAGTATTATTTTGAAGGCACATTTCCCTAGAAAGTGGATGCCTTTTAATGAGCACAACTATGTAAAACTGCCCTGACTTTGATCTCAGGTAGGTCACATTCAACAAGACACCAACTAAAGATACAGTCATAATTAAGTAAATCCGCTGTTCTAGGTAATGAACCTTGGTATGTAGGTCCCACCTAGAGGCAGATGGATATACAGGTGAGAGGACAGAAGAAATAGAAGTCTAAATCCATTTTCTTCCCACCACCCCCAGCAGGTATGTCCACCCCCATCAAATCAAACATTCTAAACCACCAGCTTCCACCAATATTCCCCTCCATACCCTCCTTGCTTATGACAGTAACATACCACCAACAATTTCACTTATCCCCTGACTACACTCCAAACACTAGGGGTTCTCTGCCCTAGGGCCTTTGCATACACTGTTCCCTCTGCCTCCACATTACCACCATTCAACCCAAATAGGACTTCCTCAGGAAAGCTTCCCCGTCTTTCCATCAGAGTCCCTGTTGCACAGTCTTGTGTCATCACCATTTCTTCCCCACACCTGTGCACTCACACTCCTGCTCTCCCAGTAAGCTGTAAGCTCCACTCCGGGAGGGGCCATATGGGGTGGCCTCACCACTGCATCCTCACCACAGTCTAAAACTGTGTGGTTTCTTTCTATCCCACTCCACGGTCACAGCCCAGCTCTCATCACCTCACCACTATTGCTTTCCCAGACCCCAGGTTCCTCTCACTGCAATCCAGCCTGCAGTGGTAGTTACCTGCCAGCTTACCTCTCTAAAATCCCGCCAGGACTCTCCCCCATTTTGACTTATCACACAGCAGGTCTTGACTCCCCTTCACTGGTTTTCAGGTTCTTCCCTTATCAAATAACACCAAATGGAGGCAACGCGATTTTCCCCTTTGCCTCCAGAGTCAGCCAGCCGCCTCATCATCTCAGCTGTTCCACTGGGCAACTCCTCCCTTTCTGTATATCTAAAGCCCACTTGGGGCGCCTGGGTGGCTCAGTCGGTTAAGCGTCCGACTTCAGCTCAGGTCACGATATCGTGGTCCGTGAGTTCAAGCCCTGCGTCAGGCTCTGGGATGATGGCTCAGAGCCTGGAGCCTGCTTCCGATTCTGTGTCTCCCTCTCTCTCTGCCCCTCCCCCGTTCATGCTCTGTCTCTCTCTCTGTCTCAAAAATAAATAAACGTTAAAAAAAAATAAAAAAAATAAAGCCCACTTATCCTTGAAAGTAAAATTCAAAATTCAAGACACACTTCTTCATGAGACCTTCATGCTCCACACTGCAATATCTCACCTCCAGGCCTTGTCTACATTTAACTATTCTCTTATAATTTTACATATGTTCGTTTGTATCCCACACAACTAGCTGGAAAGGAAAGTTATTAACCTTTACTGGATGTCACTGGCTGTCAGACATTTCATGAGATATAAAACATCTGGGTATAGGGGCGCCTGGGTGGCTCAGTTAAGCGTCCAACTCTTGATTTCAGCTCAGGTCATGATCTCAAGGTTTGTGAGATCGTGCCCCACATTGGGCTCCGCATTGACAGCCCAGGGCCTACTTGAAATCCTCTCTCTCCCTCCCTCTCTGTCCCTCCCCCACCCTGCTCAAAATGAATAAACAAATTTTAAAAACATCTGGTACATAGTAAATACTGTTAAAACTTTCATTCAATTACTGACTCACATTTTTTTATGGACAACCTTTAACTGTGTATGGTCTTAATGAAGCAGTCTTAAAGAAGAAAATAATAAAATCCAGAAAAAAAGGGAAATTTTTAAAAATTATTTTTTTGAGTTTATTTATTTTGAGAGAGAGCACATATGTGAGTGGGGAAGTGGCAGAGAGAAAGGGAGACAAAGAATCCTAAGCAGGCTCCACACCATCAGTACAGAGCCTAATTCGGGGCTCAATCTCATGAACCCTGAGATCATGACCTGAGCCTAAACCAAGAGTCAGATGCTTAACCAACTGAGCCACCCAGGCGCCCAAAGAGTAATTAAAAAAATTAAATGCTCATGAGTCCAAGAAAGAACTGCTTCCATCTCCTTTCCCTACTAAATCAATCATCCAAGTTGTTGAAAAAAAGAAATGTAATTGATTTTCCCGAGCCCTGTCCACTTTAGGAGGGGAACTGGAAAAGCAACAGTAATCTGTGAAGCCTGAGTAATGAAAAGTTGATTGTTGCTCCGGACTAGATAAACCACAGACATGACCTACAGGCTTGAAAACCAGCACCTGTCACCACAGCCACATCAGACACAACCCATCAGTCTTTCAGAGCTAGAAGGAAACTCAGAGATTTATCCTCATGTTCAAATGCTTGTATCAAACATGCATTTAACATACTCATTACCCAGGATCCTTTCCTATCTCTTACTCAGTTAAGAACTAGCAGTTTCTGCATAAGAGGAAACTATTTCTCAGACAAGGGGGTCTCATTACTTTTGAAGATTTTTAAAATTTTTTTTAACATTTATTTATTTTTGAGAGGCAGAGAGAGACAGAATGTGAACAGGGGAGGGACAGAAAGAGAGAGAGACACAGAATCTGAAGCAGGCTGCAGGTTCTGAGTTGTCATCACAGAGCCCGACAGGGGGCTTGAGCCCACAAACCGTGAGATTATGACCTGAGCCAAAGTCGGACACTTAACTGACTGAGCCACCCAGGTGCCCCTGAAGAATTTTTTTTAAATGTTATCCCCGCATGCACTGACACAACCAGAAATAACCAGATGCATGTATAGCAAATGTGCATGTAGTTTGTATATGCTATATTCTCAGCCCAAAAGTTTTAAGGGGGAGTGTAAAATGTTATCAGTAAGCATTATAAAAAATCACAGATGTTTCCAAATATTTGGATTCTCACTGGCTCTTACTCCCTTTTCTGCCTGCACTAGGAATCGAACACAAGAAATACAGCCAAACTGACCCAAATAGTGTCAATGAATCTTCGATAGAGAAAAGACTAGCCAAAATGAGAGCCAAGCTCTTTGACAAATACATGCAACAAGACTCAAAATACGCCAGTCAGCTTAAGCTATCTTAGCTCATCATCATTTTTGGTGGAACATGCTTAGAAAACTAACAACTCAGCATGTCTAATAAGCCACAGATTCCACTCAGAGCAGCAGCATTTATTACACATGTGGGGAAATGGTCATTTTGTTGTCACTTTGTGACCCCAAACTCAGGCAGAAAGCACAAAATTATCTAACCATTTGAGGACAAAGGCAGAAATTTGTCCTCTGGTAAATACCTTTGTGTATTTGTAAAGCCAAATAAAGTATGCCTGCCTTTTGCTTTGTGCTGAAAACCACACCACTCTTTGTTGGGAACATGGCTTTGGTCAACTCAGGAGTGACAGTGACAAGGGGAAAAGCACATGGCAGACCCAGGAAACTGCAAGCAATTCAGCACAGAAAATCACCACCCTTCCCCTAGGGGGAAAAGTCCTTATGTCTCTTTCAACTTGTCAACGACACCAGATGGGAAGCAGTTTAAAACATGTATGAATTTACAATGAAAATTTTTAGAAAAATAATTTGTTGAGTAAAGCAAGGTACACCTTATTGAATATGCACACCAGTTTTCAGTTGCCCTGATCTTCATACTTAAAAAAATATATATTGTCTCAGGACATAAATACTGTTCATCATATGAAAACAATATTTAAAAGGAAGATAAGTGGCTTCCTAAAGAGCAGTTAGTCATATATTTATTCTTAAACACAACTGACCCAAATATTAAAATGGTACTTAAATGTTAGGTCATTATCTTTTTCCTGCTGGTGGGCATATATGTGCACATATTCACACACATGGTTCAGCATTTTCAAGCAGGAGAAAAACTCAAGATTTTTAACCTGAAAGCATACAAGGTGCCCAAGTTTTTTCACCCCAATTCACAGGACCTAAGGGGACTCATCTGCTGTCAGCCTAGGGTCTAGTTTCCTTTATAGTCATTCTTTGGGAGTCCCCATCATGCCTGTGTCAATACTGACGTTTCCATGACATTGTCACAGCCTTCTCTACCGGGGTGTCTGTAATAGCTTAAAGCAGTCTAAGGAAAAGTTCTTCAAGGTTTATGGGACAAAAGATTCTAGAAAATAATGATTTATTTAAGTTCTCATGATCCTCAAAATAAGGCTATTAAAATCCTTACAAAGACTAAATTGTAATAAGCTCAATTGTCATCATCACTGAAATTCACAAAAAAAAAAAACCTGCAAGCTTCAGTTTTGACTTGTAATTTTAGTCCTACAAAGAATTTTAATGAGTAAATCCTGCCAGATTTCCAAACCGAAGCCTCATGTGTTTGAAACACATCTTCATCAAGTGATCAAGATTATCTAAATTGAATTTAACTCTTTATGCTTGGGTAGGCAAACTGACTACTACATTACCATTAATGCAAAGGGATTTATTTTCAGCTACGACCTTCAGAAGTCTGAAAAGCTGCACATGAAGATCAACCTCAAAAAAAGAGAGGGGGTGGGGAGGAAGCTGGTAGTTGGTTTCAAAGTGATCTCTGTCCAACCCAATAAATCAGTTTTCTAGTCAGCAAATGCAAATACAAACAATAAAAAGCCTTTTCAGGGAAACTGTAATTTGACTTATTGTTTAGAACTGTCTAAAGACACTCTGAGTCATCATTTCACTTCTTTTTAATCTCCCATTAGGATTAGCACTATATGGCTACGTAATAATAACAGCTAATATTTATTTGGTATTTCTCATGTTATCATATGCTAGGCACTACTCTAAGCCCTTACATGGATTATTTCACTCAAACCTCATAGCCGTCTATGAAGTGGGTAGTATTATCATCTTCACTTCACTGATGATGAAACCAAGGCACAGAATTAAATAATTTGCCAAAGTCCACTAGTTAGTAAATTGACACTCCATAACACTTCAGCATTTTGCAGTTTTTTCAGCCATTATCCTCTTTGAACCTCACAATGCTTGTGATACTGATGGGATAACATAGCATCAGTTTAATTTTACAAATGAAAAGTCCAAAACATGGACTTTTCCAAACTAAAAATGAAAGAGCTGGAACAGGAATCCAGGTTTTCTGAGTCTGTATTCTTTCCTTCTCCTACTACACAAGCTGCCTTTTTTTATTGTAGATATTCAATAAAAATATTTTCATCAAGCACTGATCACTTTTCAAAGTTAAAATTCTAGATTTCTCGGGGTGCCTGGGTGGCTCAGTCGGTTGAGCGTCCGACTTCGGCCCAGGTCACGATCTCACGGTCTATGGGTTCGGGCCCCGCGTCGGGCTCTGGGCTGATGGCTCAGAGCCTGGAGCCTGCTTCCAATTCTGTGTCTCCCTCTCTCTCTGCCCCTCCCCCGTTCATGCTCTGTTTCTGTCTCAAAAGTAAAATAAACGTTAAAAAAAAATTAAAATTCTAGATTTCTCAAAGCATAATTCTAGCTCCAGATGATTCTCGTGATATCTAATTCACCCTTTTATCTCCAGCATCAAGTACAGTGCCTAGCACGCAGTAGACTGAGTCTGAGTATTCTCAGATACCCTTCTTCCTCCACCAAATTTATTCCTCTATGTTCATGCTAACTTGCCACCCTAAACTGGCTTCAGAAGCACAGTCTATCCCCACAAGTCATCACTATGAGGAGACCAAAGTCTACAAAGAAGTTCACAATCTCTTTTCCACAATCCAAAACCCAAAAAGCTATGAAAACTCTGTATTTTAAGTTTGATGCTAAAACCCATTGGATAACTATGGTAATCCACCTTCAAGAAGGCTCCCAGCAACCCCTGCCTCACAATATTCACACCAAAGTTGATTGGTGTGACCAACAGAGTATTGCAAAAGTAGGAGGATGTTAAAAAGACTGTGGCTTCTATCCTGGGCTTTCTCTCTCTAGGATCACTCGCTCTGAAGGGAAGCCAGCCACCATGCTGCAAGAACACTCAGGAGCCGATGAAGAGGCCCTTGTGGTGAGGAACTGAGGCTTGCCAACATGCACGAGAGTAAGCCTGGAACAGCTCCACCATCCCAAGATGACTGAGGCCTCACTTACAATTTGCATACAACCTCATGAGAGACCCTGAACCTGAATCATCCGGCTAAGCCGCTCCTGGATTCCAGATTCACAGAGTCAGTAGGTGATAAATGTTTGTTCCTTAAGCTGCTAACTTTTGGATATAACATGCCACACAGCAATAGATAACTAACACAGGGACAAAATCTGTTATATGCTGGCATAAGGCTACTTAGAGTATTTATATGCCCCCCACACACACACACACATCCACTTATCGTGAGTATCCAGAAGATGAGCTGCACAAATGTTAATGTTCTTGTTTTATGAGGTGCCACCCCAGACCTGCCAGGGATGATACAAGATACATGGTATATACACCATATCACCTAGCTGGAATCTGAAAATTTTCAAATCTTGACACCCCCCTGGCCCCAAAGGTTTCAGGTAAGGTACTGTGAACCTGTATTCACTTTTTTTAAAACCCCTTTTTTTATTAACCCCACCTTGGCATATTAGAAACATGATTTCTTATAAGAATTTCTTTACCTCTTAGAATCTCCACCACATAACTCAATACTTGGTTACAAATTCTTTTCTTGGGTCTGTTGTTTTATAAGTTAACGTTTGTCTTTCCTCCTAAAAGCTAAACTTCTTACAGGGAAGAGTCCTCCCTCTATTTTATCATCCCTGCCAGAAATCCTGGATGCTAATGGGCACACAACAAGCTCTGAATGAATTCTTGTAGAATTGAGTTCACAAAGCCATACCGACAATTCCAGACACATGGTATTAGTCCAGACCCCACCTCCCCATACTCTCACACTCAAAAACTATTTATCTTTAAATAACTGTCCCAGAACATGATGTAAAAACAGTGTCTGAAAGAAAAAAAAAAAAGCTGGCTCTCTGTGGAATTCTGGAAAACTTGCACATCCTCCAAGTGCCCTTGTAAACAGCTGCAGATGCATGAAATAATCGTTATCAAGGGAAAAGATCTATTAGCCTCCTGATGATTGGCCCATCTGAAACCTTTCAACGAAAGAGCAATTTTACCTTTCTGCTCTCCTCCCTTGCACCCGCCCTCAGGCAGTAAAGATGGGTCACTGGTAATCAGTTTTTAATTTTCCTTCCTAAGGAGATAATCAGAACGGAGCTGTAAGAACTCAGGGCAAAGCTTTACAAAATAAAGACCAAGGAAGAACTATAGACCTTTTAGATAAATAAGCATTTTTTTAAGCCAAAATAATTAAAATGCAATGTAGTAAGTGTTGCTCTGAAAAGAAATTCCATGTAAGCAAACTCTTTTCTAAACTGGAAAAAAAAAAAAAAGATTCCTTGAGACAAAAGGGTCTCTCCTTCTTATAATCTACCTGAAAAGAGAGCCACAAATCCACATGCCAAGACTGCAGAAGGAAATCAGGCCAGACTGTACGCCTATAAAGATTTAAAGAGAAGGAGAGAGGGAAGAGGGAGGGCTTGGGAACATGGGAGGAGATGGGATTGGCAGTAAACCTAAGTGATTTTCAATCAGTTCTGACCTCTTCCTTTATAATCAGCTCCCAGCCCTTCCCTCCTTGCATGCGGCAAAGGAATGAGGGGCGGGTAAGCACCGAGAAAATGACCAGATGGGAAACCAAGAGACAGGGTTCTAGGACCCTATGCTGGGCTCTGGCAAATCGCCCCTCATTGGTCCTCTGTTCCCTCGCCTGTAGAATCAGAGGACTGGGTGGAACAATTCCGAACGTCCATGCCAGCCCTCTCTATTCTAAGTGAAATCCGGTCTGCTATAATTCACGCCATCTCTTACACATTCTCCCCCTGGTGTCTGCTGTGTTTTCTGGCAGCATCTTGGGGCTGCATGAAGTGAGGCCACGTGACCACACACAGGTTAGGTGCAGAGAATCAGACGGCTGAACTGTTGGGCAAAAGAATGAGTGGCTGGCAGGAAAAAACAATGACAGGTAGAAATGGGTTTGTGTGAAAAATTTGTCCTGCTATGGCATTACCTAGATTCTAGACACTTGAGGTGTTCTTCGCCAAGGAACTGCCTATCGCCAGCTTATCTGTTGGGATTTTTCAACTGTTTCAATACTACCAACTTTCAAAGTGTGCAATCCAGACACAACTGTAAAGCGCACCCGATGCCAGTTTCAATACCACTAAGATTTGCTACAATTGTCCTTAGTCATGGGGGATGTTAGTCTAATTCCATAAAGCCATAGTTGCTTCCTAGGCTTGAACCTGCACTCCTGCTAGGAATCCTAGAAGTTCAGGGTCAAAAGGACGTCACAAGGGTGAGGAGAGGGTATGTGTGTTCAGAAGTAGTCTTGAAACCATCTACATCATTTTCCTAGAAGGAAAACCTTGCACAGAACACTGCTCAGGGCAAATCTCTAGCAATCTCTCAGTATCTTTCAAGGTAACAGATAAAATCCACACACCTATTTAAATATTAGCTCATCTAACATGCTATACCTTCACCTATCAAAACTAACAAAATTGGGGCACCTGGGTGGTTCAGTCAGTTAAGCTGCTGACTCTTGATTTCAGCTCATGATCCCATGGTTCGTGAGTTTGAGCCTCACATCAGACTCTTCATTGACAGCATAGAGCCTACTCAGGATTCTCTCTCTGCCTCTCCCCGGCACCACTCACGTGTGCACTCACTCTTTTTCTCCCTCAAAATAAATAAACTTGAAAAACTAATATAATTATTCATAAAACATGCAAATACCCTTTTTCTAGTCCTCTATCAAGTGGTTTACAGAAAGAGTATACAAGAATCAAAGGCAAATCCTTTATACACAATGTAAATAGCAATAGTCAAAGGATGCACAGAACAGTTTTTGGAAATCTAAATATTCAACCAAGGTTTCAAGTTATAAAAGCAGTAGCTGCAACTTCACTAAAACAATCCTTCTATCAGCCCTTCAAATATGACAAATATTTACTGAGCACCACCATGTGCCTGACACCCTTCCAGATTCTTGAGGATTTTATAGTGGATAAAACAGACAATGTTTTACAGCCCACAGGAAGTTTACAGGATATTTTTTCAAAAGTATTACATATCAAATTTCTTTTGAAGGGAGTTCTCTGTGTCTCTTGGACTTAGATGCTGCTTCCTTCCCCAGATTAGGAAAGTTCTCAGCTATAATTTGTTCAAATAAACCTTCTGTCCCTTTCTCTCACTCTTCTGGAACTCCTATGATACGGGTATTATTTTGTTTCATGGAATCACTTAGCTCTCTAATTCTCCCTTCATGGTCTAATTTCCTGTCCCTCTTTTTTTCAACTTCATCATTTTCCATAATTTTATCTTCTATCTCACCTATTCTCTCCTCTGCTTCTTCCATCCTCACGGCCACTGTAGCTAGTTTATTTTGCATCTCATTTAGAGCATTTCTTATTTCATCATGACTATTTCTTAGGTCTTTGATCTCTGCAGCAATAGATTCTCTGCTGTCTTTTATGCTTTCCTCAAGCCCACTATTAGTCTTGTGATTGTTATTCTAAATTCTTGTTTGGATATATTGTTTATATCTGTTTTGAGCAATTATCTGGCTGTCACTTCTTCCTGGATTTTCTTTTGAGGAGAATTCTTCCATTTCATCATTTTGGCTAGGTTTCTGTCTTTCACGTGTTTTAATAGCTTGTTGCATGTCCTGCACCTTCGAGTACTACTATATTAAAAAGGGGTCATAGACTGTCCAGGGTCTGGAACTTCAGGGAGTGTTTTTGGAGTGTGTTGTGCACTCTCTGTTGTTGCGTTTCCACTGCTCTATCCCACTGGTCAGTCCTCAAATTTGCTTTAACCTGGAGTGTTTCTTTGATAAATGACAAACACCTACCTTACCAAGGAACTAATAAAAGATGCATAAAAATAGGCATGTAGGGGCGCCTGGGTGGCGCAGTCGGTTAAGCGTCTGACTTCAGCCAGGTCACGATCTCGCGGTCCGCGAGTTCGAGCCCCGCGTCAGGCTCTGGGCTGGTGGCTCGGAGCCTGGAGCCGGTTTCCGATTCTGTGTCTCCCTCTCTCTCTGCCCCTCCCCCGTTCATGCTCTGTCTCTCTCTGTCCCAAAAATAAATAAACGTTGGAAAAAAAAAATTAAAAAAAAAAAAAAAATAGGCATGTAAATCAATGGAACAGAATTGACAGTCCAGAAATTAATCTCCACGTTTACTGCCAATTGATTTTTTGGTAATAGTACCAAGACAATTCAATAAGAAAAAATAATCTTTCCAAAAACAAGCTAGGACAACTGGATACCCACAGATCTATCTATATCTGTGAATCATGGACCTAAATGTAAGAACAAGGCTATAAAACCCTTAGCAGAAAACATAGGAGTAAATCTTCATGACCTTGTGTTAGGTGACAATTTCTCAGATATGACTCCAAAAGCACAGGAAACAAAAGAAAAAATAAACTGGGCTCCATCAAAATTAAAAGTTCTTGTACATGAAAGGACACTGTGAAGAAAGCAAAACAAAAACCCACAGAATGAGAGAAAACATTTCTAAATTAAATATCTGATAAGAGACTTGTATAAAGGACATATACATCCTTTTAAAAAAAAAAAAACTTTTATACTCAATGTTAAAAAGACAACCCAATTTCAGAATTTGGCAAAGAATAAACATCTCTCCAAAGAAGATATACAAATGGTCAATAAGCACATTAAAAGATGCCCAACTTCATTATTCACCAGGAAAATACAAATCAAAACCACAACGAGATAACACTTTACACACAATAGGATAGTTACAGTCAAAAATACATATTATAACAAGTGTTGGTGAGAATGTGGAGAAATTGGGAACCTTACACGTTGGTAGGAATGTAAAATGACACAACCATTATGGAAAACAGTTTGGCAGTTCCTCACAAATGTTACACCCATCAATTCCTAGGTATACATCCGAGAGAAATTAAAACCTATGTCCACATAAAAACTTGAACATGAATCTTCTCAGCAACATTATTATACTAGCCAAAGTCCATCAACTATTGGATGGATAAATAAAGCATATCCATACAGTAGAATATTATTCAGCAATAAAATGACATGAAATACTGATACATTAGGAATGAACCTTGAAAGCATTATGCAAAGTGAAGGAGCCAGTCACAAAAGACAACATACTACATGAACCCATTTCTATGAAATGTCCAGAGTGTGGAAATCTATATAGACAGAAAGATTAGTGGTTGCCTAGCTAGGGGGTGTGGGTGGGAAGGTTAGAAAGACATATGGAGTGGACTGCTACTAGGTATGAGGTTTCTTTCTGGAGTGATGAAATGTTCTAAAATTGCGGTAATGGTTGCACAACTCTGTGGATATATGAATTGCACACTTTAAATAGATGAATTGTATAGTGTGTGGTTTATATCTTAAAACTGTTTTTAAAAACTTAAATTAAGAAATTAAGCAGTCAAGCAGGTGCACTATTTGTACCCAGGGAACCTGGGCAGTAAAGAGTAGAAAGATGTCTTTGCTTCCTCAGGTTCATTCATTTATGTCAATCTAGAGGTATCTTTTCTTATTCATATTAACTCGTGGATACCTACTACTCCTTAGGAACTGGGCTTGACTGGAGATATCCCATAAAAAAGACTTAGTCCTCTCTCTCAAGGCTTTCCATCTCTAATACAACAGCTACCACTCATCAGGCACGGAACTAAAGGTTTCACATGCAGTATCTCAGAATAAGGTGGAAGGCCTACCCTAATTTTCAGATGAGGAAGCAGACTCAGAGAGGGTAAATGACTGGCCAAGTTTATAGCTTGAACAAATGGGAGGGAGACCCGAAGCCACATCTACCTAGACAAAGCCCATGCTCTCTTCACCTTACTATATTCCTCCCAGGGTGAGGTGGACAGGACAGCAGAGGAACTGCTGCAACGAAATGCGGGCTTGATCAGGATCAGAAGAGGGCCTCTCCTGTGCTACACCAAGGAGAAGTCTTCAGAAAAGGTCATTGCTCATTGAGGGCTGGGACTTCAATCAAACAAGAGGAAGCTGGGTGGGGCTTTACAGGCTGAGAAAAAGACACAGGCAGGGGAGAATGTGGAGCATTCAGACTTGGAAGCATCTCAGTCTGGCTACAATACAAAATAGGTATAAGGAAAAGGTGGGAGAAAGAACAGAGGGAGGTGAGTCCAATCACCAAAGGGCAGGAATGCTGCCCTGCGGCCACCATGAAGGAATTTAAACCTGAGCTGTAGGGGTCGAGATGAGAAAGACCACCCTATAGGTAATCACAAGGAGTTAATGCTAGAGACAAGGGCGGTGGTGAGAAGCCTTCTGCAACTGTCCAGCTGACACCTGAGACAGGTATAAACCATGGCAGGAGTAATGTGAGGAGGAGAAACAAATCTGGAAGATGTTCAGGAGTTGGGAATTCCAATGCCTGGACGGATGTGGAAATTTAAGGAGAGCATGTGTGCCAGAATCCTGACCCAAGGGATTGAGTGAACACTGTCATGGCCAACAACACCCACAACTCCCTCCTTCCTTCCTGACTGGGCCTCTCCCCCACGAGGTCACTTGCCTCAGGGAAACTGATTCCACCCCCACCCTGCCCCATGGAGGATACAGCACCCCAAAGGTTATCCCATTGCCATTATGGCTCAAGAACGACCACAAGACTCCTTCTGCTAAAAGGCACAAGGGGAAGTCTGCTGAGGGACTTCTGGAGGAAGTGTCTTCTCTCCTAAAAAATAGGCCATCTCTACTCCTATCTCACATACTGCCATGTACGATTATCATCTCCACAAACGTCTGCTACCACCTGCTGATGACACCCTCCCAAGATGTCAGAGCACAGAAGGGATGGAGAGAAGCTGGGGCCTTGATGTCATCAACCCACCCTCAACTCCTATCCTTGTCCCCAGAGTCCCTGATAGGTGAGCAAACAAATTTCCTCATATTAAAGCTGTTTGCAGTCGGATCTCTGTAACTATAAACCAAAGCATCTTAACTGGTAAAGACCAAGTGTGGTCTCATTCATCAAACTAGGCAGCACAGAAGGAGCAGGACTAGCGGGAGCAGAGGGGTAGTGATGATGGGCTTAAGCATCTTGTGTGATACCCAGTGGGCAATCAGAAGTAAAATTCAGGTGAGAGGAAGGAAGTCTGGCCTAGGGGTACAGATGTAGAGTTTTAGCCTTCCAGTGGTAGCTGAGGCAATGTGAGGCGAAAGAGATCTGACAGATCACTTGTATATATGAATATCAACCACCCTATTCCCCAATTTCTAACACCCACCCACCCCCTCAGAGAGACAGCATCACTTTGGGCAGGAACAAGGGGTTAGATATCACAAACTGGAATTCACAAAGAAATTTATTAGCAAATAATAGATAGTGCATAATAATAACTATCATTTATTGAGCACCTTTTAATCCTATGTGCCTAAACTTTTTTCTCAAATTCTACAGTCATCCAGCAGCTATCATGCCCCCCAACTTACAGATGAGGAAGCAGAGCCTAGTTCCAGGGAAGAGTCACGTGGCCAGTCACAAGCAGAGCAGGGTTTGAACACGGGATGGGGGTGGTGAGACGGGAGAGGCTGAAGGTGGTCACACAGCATCCAGGTTAGAAGCCTGATTCATGTGTGACACATGAGGGCCATGACTACATTAGGATCATTAAGTATGGTAGAGAAAAACCAGTTTTGACAAGTGATAGTTAAGGTGACAGAGGCTCCAAGACTGCCTCTCAAACTCAGCTCTGAATGAAGACCAAGGTGGGACCCAAAACTCAAACAGTCTTTGTTAGGCTAGCCCAGGAATCTGACCCTCTCTCGGGCCACTGTTTGTCTGGAAAGCTGTATTCTGGGACACCATCCCCACAATGCCAGGAACCCCTGGCATCATAAACTGTGCTTTCTCATGTTCTTACGCATGTCATTTCTAAATAGTCTGTTGCTACATTTGGTTCTGTCTTCGGTCTTGGTCGGCTAATTCCTCCCCCACTATCTGACCTTTTGGTTATTGTCCATGGGGGCTAGCACTCAGCACCTCTTGGTTTTCCTTGCCTGCCACCATCTCCCTTGTCCTAACTTCCTCTTGGCATCTCAATACCCTTAAAAACAAACTTCTCACACATTTGGAAGCCACTGCTAGGCCCTTTCATGTCTTCAGGATTATTATTAGGAAAGCCTCTGGGGGAGCCATCTCAGCCTTTGGGGAATCTCCTAAGCAAAATGTTTAGTTAGAGTAATGGATTAACAGTAGGCGGCACTAAGGAACAGTGGCTGTTCCACTTAAACAAACAAACAAGAACTACATACATGGCTCAGAGGATGCAAGAATGCAATCCACATTTTTTAGAATGGTACAGACTCACCAAAATGTAGTTAACAGGCTTTTCAAGTCATACACTAAACAGGCTGGTTCCTGACCTTAACGCACCTAGGCTATACCTAAACAAGTGATGCCTGGTCAATCTTAATACATGAAACTTAGAAACACATCTTGTGATGCAGAAGAAAATGGCAGTTACTCATTACAACCCAAAGCAGGCTGATGAGGAGCACTGAGGCTGAAATATTGCAGACAGCTCAGACAAAGCAGTCAATCCCAGAGAAGCTGGAGAGGCATGGTAAATCTGACCTCTGACTTGTCGTGTTTATATCTGGTCTGCAGAAAAATACACTGTGCATAGGAATTGAAAACTTATTTGTCATAAAAACCCAGTATTTGAGGCACCTGGGTAGGCTCAGTCATTTGGGTGTCTGACTCTTGATTTTGACTCAGGTCATGATCTCGCGGTTCATGACATTGAGCCCTGCATCGAGCTCTGCCCATGGAGCCTGCTTGGGATTCTCTCTCTCTCCCTCTGCCCCTCCCCTACTTATGCTCTCGCTCTCTCTCTCTCTCTCTCTCTCTCTCTGTCTCTCTCTCTCTCTGTCTCTCTCTCTCAAATAAATGAAACATTTTAAAAACATAATATTTAACTTTTGACACTGTCTGTGCCAGTAAGCCTTACAGCAGTGTCAGATGAGGTTTACGCAGCTTCAAGAGTAAAATGGGTGGCATGGCAAGATTAAAAATTACACAATGGCCCCTGATTGTGTAAACCCACACCGTGAAACCAACGGACTATGTCCTCACGTGGTGTACAGAATACGAGACAAGAAAAAGTAACTAATGTGTGAGAATCTATCTTCCACTCTCGAAACATGCCCCTCTTCCAAAAGACTCAAGTTCTAAGTGGAAAGTTTCTTTATTTTAGAAATAAAGAAAGAGAGAGACGGAAAGACGGAATACTAACCTCTATGATACAAAAAAGGTATGATTCGGGTTTTCTGAAAAAGCCGCTCATCAGCTGTTCGGTGTGCTGCATACATTCAGTCCACAGCACCATCTCATTTTCCACCCATTATCAATATAAAAATTAGAGTATCTTGGCAACAGACTTTTCACAGTGAGGTTTACTTTATTCTGAGACCTTTTCTAGTAGAAATAAAATGGCAAAGGAACCTCATTATCCATAAGATTTTCAATGTGTCCTGTTCCAGCTGTAACATCACTCCTTTCAACTCTCTATTCAAACGACAGTTAATAAGCATCTATTGCATGAGGTGTGTAGCTCTAGCTGCTAGGGGACCACAGGTAGGGGCTCACAGGCTACCGGAGGAGACAGATGTATCCAGAAATAATGCTTGCAATGCGCTAAGTGCTATTACAGGGCGTATGTGAGGCCAGGACTAGCACTTAAGTTTGCCTGGTCAGCCTGGGTTGAAGGCTTTCTGGCAAGTAGGACACTTGATTCAAGTCTTAAAGGATGAATCCAGAGGAGTGTGTACTTAGGGAAAGGTAAAAGGGTACACCACTCAGCAGGAATCCAGTGCCTAAAAAGGCACAAGAGTCTGGTACATTTGGGAAAGGGAACATTTCCGTGTACCCACAGACCAAGTCATTTGGGTAGGCATTCAGAACTGCTAAAGGTCTAGATAAGGTAGGGTGCTAATGCAAACAATGCAGTTTGGAATTTATGCCTTTTGCCCCTCAGGAGACATTTGGTAACAGCTGGGGATATTTTTGGTTGTCGCAAATGGGCAAGAGGTGCTATGGGCATCTCGTGGGTAGAGGCTAGGAACACAGTTATCCCACAATGGACAGGAAAACCTCCCACAACAAAGAATTGTCTAGCCCTACACTGAGATACAACTTGACACAAACCATCAGAGAAGAGTTTCCCATTTTCTTTGTAAGTGTCTTAATAAAAATAACAAACTACTGTCCATCTGGCTGATCAAAAGAAGAGTCTGGACCTCTGTCTCTACTATTTAGATTTAACTTTATCACCACCTACTATGGTCAGAATGTTTGTGTGCCCCTAAAATCCATTATGTTGGAAACCTAACCCCCAAGGCATTAGGAGTTGGGGCCTTCAAGATTACTGCTCTTACAGAAGAGGGCCAAAAAAGCTCCACAGCCCCTTCTGCCATGTGAGGGTACACAAGAAGTTTTTCACCCAGAAAAAGGCCCTCACCTGACCATGCTGGACTATGAGAAATAAATTTCTTTTGTTTATAAGCCACCCAGTCTACAGTATGGGTTATAGCAGCCCAAATGGATGAAGACACCACCCATGCTCAAGAGCAACAACAGCTCTGTATTATCATCATCATCATCATCATTATCATTATTATTGTTAGTAGACTATGTCCAACTTGGGGCTTGAACTCATGACCCCAAGATCAAGAGTCGCATGTTCCTACAACTGAGCCACCCAGGCACCCCCTAACAGCTCTGCATTAGTTGAAGTTTAGTTCAAAGTCAGTTCAAGTTTAGCATTACAGAATTCAAGAAAAATTATATTAACAGGACTAAAAAAAAGTGTGGTCCACCAAAAAACAAGGAAATTAGAAGCACTTGCAGAAGGACAGCCATTAGCTGCGAGAGCATTCACAGTTTGGGGATCTTGATAAGGCTGTATTGTAGAAACGCAATTTGCTAAGAAAGCAGAACTTATGTACTCTCAACAATAACAAAAAGGTAATTTATGTGAAGTAATGGATGTGTTCATTACCTCTGTGGTGGGATGGTGGGAATCCTTTCACAACTTATATTCTACAAAATCATGTTGTACACTTTAATTTCATTTGTCAATTATACCTTAGTAAAGCTGAAAACAGTTTGAATAATTTTAAAAACAAAAAAGAATTTTTGAAGGAGGATTAATATAGGAGTCCATCTTAAACAGACACAACATGGACATTCTATTTGAATTTCAGAATGAAGATGCAGTGTCAGTGAGGGCTACATCTAACCCAGTCACATCTAATTTACCAACCAATCAAGACCCACAGCCAATCTCACATTAACAGTAATGTTGGTGTACGATTACTTGCTTCATCTTATGTTTATCAGGTCCCTGACTCTGTATCTTATGAGGCTGATGTTAAAAGATACAGGTATTCACCTATATACTTAATATGATTTATGAACCACTACTGCTTTTCACTGTCTTCTTAATCTTCTTAGGCGTTTTCCTCGCCAGTCCAAATGGAGTAAAAATTATAATTCTCGGTAACCGAGATGCATATAATTTAAGTCTCCACTTTCTGTTTTTCTAGTTTATTAGGAAGTTTCTGATTGAAGCATCAAAACTGACTCACAATATTCCCTCAGAAACCTCAGGATGATTAGGAAGTAACTTCATTTAAAAGTTAATGGGTAAACTGTACCCTTCAAATGTGTGAAATTGTATATCTCAATAATGCCTTTTAAAAAGTTAATGGAATTTCCATCTTGCTGTCATATTGGTTTCATTAATTTAGTCAAATACAACAAGAGAAAAATGAGCACCTCAGTGTTTATTACATTACTGCTCAGAGCACGACAGCCTCCCTGAAACAAAAATATTAATCCAGTTCATATTTGTAGCAGCAACTTTGAGGACTAAATTTCTAATCAAACCTTGTGATTTGTTTTTCCCTGAAAATCTTTTGCTAATCAAATGTCAACTTATACCAGTAGTTTGAGCCACAAATTTTGCTCTCTCAGACAACAAAAAGAAAGATCCTTACTTCCCCCAGCACAGAGAGCGACAAAGGACGTAACAAAAGTTTCCCTGAGCAAACATTGCTCCAAAAAACCAAAAGACCAACCACAGCAGAAATACTTACTTAAATAAACAACAGAGATAGCAGCATAGAACAAATAGCTAAAAGCTATTGTGTGGGGGTCAACACACCACCAATAGCTTTCAGTTTATATAAACCTTATTTATAAGATTCTTATAAATCTTAGATAGGGCTCAAACTGCATGCCAAAGACTTCCAGCTTGTCAAGGTGAGGTTACCTCTAAAAAAAAAAAGAAGCAAATTTCTCCATAATGTTAGTATGAATATGAATACAAATATATTATGTTTTTAATAGAAAATTATTTTCCATTTAATTGCTATTCATCTTGACATAGAAGACGTGTAACCATCGTCTCAAGGCTGAAGTGCCTTTCCATGGGAACAAACACATCAATTTTTTTTCTTGTTGATGAAAGACTTTGATCTAAGTTGCAGAAAATCACTTCATAACTAACTTTGTAATGTGGCGCTTAAACAAATCCAGAAAGTGTTTTTCAAAATGGCACACAGAAAATATGTTTTACCACGCTTCTCTATTTCTTCTACTTAAATTTACTATAATTAATCTTTTTCTAAACTCACAATACATTATTATAATAGCAATACAAGCAAATTCTTAAGTGATTATTTAATAATCAGTAAAATTCCTTCCATGAAGGAATGAAATAGGTAAGTAATTTTAATGCAAAATTAATGGTCTTTATTTCATTTGAGATAGAACATGGAAAAGGGTCATCTCAAAATGTTAGAAAATACTTTTTAAAAACAAAAAGATTTTTCTATTTTAATTTCAGGAGGGAAATGGGCTAATTGATGTCATATGCTTAATTTTGACTTTAATGATAATAAAAGTTTTCAAATGTACTTTTCCAAGGGGAAACACCATTATAGTTATTGGCTATTTCATTTAGATTTTAGTTTACTATTTCACTCATAGCTAAAGGAGTTAAAAAGAAAACGCGATGTACAGAATAATAATATACACATATCCATTCAACGTTTGAATACCATCTACACGTGAGATGCTGTTCGTACATTATTCCATTTATAAATACACATATGTGTTTAATTTAGTACATACCACAAGTAGATAGGTGCTTAACACATGCATTTCATGGTAGCCTGGTAGTTACAGATAATGTGGTTAACTTCAGCAGACAACATCTGTGTTACACATATGGCCATCAAAATAATTGTGGCATGCTTTTGTGACACTGAAAGAGGCCAAGCCTGTTGCAAAATGATTACTTCCAACAAAAGCCTGCTTAAATTATTGTTTAGTTAAATGGCACATATCCAAAATAACAGCATTATAAAGTTGCTATTGCCTTTGAATCACTCACCAATTTTCAACGTATTTGTAAAACAAGATAAGCACCATCAGGTTATAAAAAGCAATTATGGATCAGGATTTTTTTATTCATGTTTCTTTGACAAAATTATTCCATTTGATCCCGAGCCTTGGCTGCTCTCTTGACAGAATAATGTACATGCTCCACAGCTGACAGGGATATGGCTTTCATGATTAAATAGGAAGCTCACACTCCAGATGACTTTATAGACTTTGCACTTCAGAAAGATTTCTTTGTTGGTTTAGTATCAGATCATCCGTTATCTTTTTCTAATGGTTTCTTTCCCCAAGCCAAAGAGAATCTATGTATTATCAAAAATTTATGTTTTTTTTTTTATTTTTGCTTATTTGCACAGTACACCAAAGAATGTTACATCATCTTGAAAAGGTCTTTTCCTGATTTCATGGGGGTGGAGGGGTGGAACATAAAGAAAAGGTGAAAATATAAAATATGAAACACCCTTTTCCAAGAGTCTTTTCCTGGCTTTTAAAGGAAACACCAAACGAGAATCTGATTGACTTTTGCTTTTTATAATTACTGGAAAACAACTGCTCAAAACAATTTCCTAAAGGAAGGGTTAACTTTATCTTGTGACTTTAATTGATCATTTTTGCCCCCGCCCCCATCTCCAGCAGAAGAACGACACCTGTGAAATTAGAATTCTGTACACCAAGAATGGTAACATCAAAGCTGAAGCTTTTAGCCAGGAACAGTTACTCTGGAGTGCATAAAGCTATGTGAAAACTCATTCACACAAGGAAATGACCAGGGCCTACGCCATTAGGATTAACTTCTGACATACAAGACTAGAAGAGGATACTGGCAGCTTGAACTTCTTTCTCAGACCTCCAGCATTACCAGGATGGAGAGTGGGGGACAATAGCGGGGGGGGGGGGGCGGTAGCCCCTCACCAGACTCAGCTGCTAAGGTTACTTAAAAAGCTCCCGTGATTTAAATACGGAGAAAGAGAAACAAAACGTTCCGAATTCCGATCACTTTTTGGTAACTACGTGCTTGCAAGAGCAAAACAAGCGCGCAGGCGCGTCGGTCAGGTTGTCAACCATAAACATAAGAACTCTTCAAAATTAAGGAAGTGGATCTCTGCAATCTCCCACAGCCTTTTTGTTTGGGTTCTCTAGGTTAATAGTAGTGGTTCCATTTTAATGACCTACAGAGAGGCGCAAAGTTATTTACCGAGTCGCTTTGAGAGATGTTTACTTAAATATGGGGATAAAACCAGTTCGCTTGTGGAACTGGAAATTATCTTCCGTCCAAACGTAGCATTACTCATCTACAAACCCAGGGAACACAATCACAGCCACCCAGTAAATGTGTTTCTGCGAGTCAACTAGATTACTTCCCCAATGACACTAACAGAAAAAAGCCTCAACAAAGCCACAGGAAATCGTGCCTTCAACACTGTATTCAGCCTGTATATTCAGGTTTGCGCGTCTTTGGAGCTGCGGGGGCCTTAGATGCTTTTGGAGGAAACCGGTCCCGGGAAGAGTTTGGGTCTCAGTTGCAGGACTGTGGGTTGCAGCTGAGAGTCGATGAGCGAACACCCTTTGAGACGTGAAACTTACTTCCCTTTATGAAGGGACTCGAAGTGAATCCACCCCGACACGTCCACACTCCACCTGAGCGCAGGGCAGCTGCGGCTCCTTCCCACCGCGCAGAGAGCAGTCGCCGGCCGAGACCCGTGACAGCCCTCAGACAAAGCCTAGGACCCCCGCGCCCGCCCGGCTGCCGATCCCCGGAACACGCCCCCGGCCCGCGCCTACCTTGATGCCCTGCTGCTGGGTGGTGAGGGTTAACTTGGATTCATTCAGAAGCAAAACTTCGCAGTAAAATTCTTCTGGAACAGCGCAGAAGCAGCCCATGTTGACTGTGGCCGTCTCCAGCCAGGAGAGAAAGCTGCGACCCAGGCGCCGAGCCGCCCCCTCCCCTCAAGCGCGAGGCATTAATTTATTGTCCGCGCCGGGGCCAGGGCGAGGGGACCGGTTCCCGGCGAGGTCCAGGGCCTCGCGGACGAGCCGCCCGGCGCCGGCTGGAGGGAAGGAGGGCGGAGAAGCCCGGGAGTCAGCGCCCGGGAGCCGCCGGGGAAGCGCCGGCGGAACTGAGCACAGAGGGCGGCGGCGCGTCCCCGCGCATCCTGCGGCTCGGGCTCCTCCGAAGGCGGGGGCGCCGCGGCCCCTCCCGCAGTCCTGGGGACGACAAAAGTCGTCTGGCAATGGGGGCAAGAAGCAAGAAAAGGGAGGAATGAGAGCTCGAGGCCCTCCCCAGACGAGGAAGCCCTTGGGAGCTGTGCAGCCCCCTCCGCCTGTCCCCGGCCGGAGTGCTACCTAGACACCCGGCCTCCTTCCCCTGCGGAGTCCCCGGAGGGCTCCCACTTCCAGCTCCGACCCCACCCCGCAGCCCCCAGTCCGATCCGCCGACTGGGGAACACTCGGCTGTTCCTTTGTGTCAGGGGTACCCGCGACGTCCCAGTCCCACGGCAGGGCCAGTGGCGAGGATCGTCACTCAGTCTACCTCGGCCACCCGGAACCCCGAGAAGTATTGGAAAGGGCAGCGGGCTCCTTACCAAGACCGGCGAGTGCAAGTCAGCTCGTGGCGGGACGCGGCTCCCGTCTGGGGACCGTGGAACTCATCACGGGGGGTTGCGTGTGCCTAAGTTCAAGCTGGCCCTCCGAGAACGCCTTTGCTGCGGCGGCGGAGCGCTGCTCCTCCGGGATTTTCAGAGAACTGGGGAGTCAGAGGGCTTGCGGGCGCGCCGGCGGGCGGAGAAGCGGGCGCCCAGGCTGGGAACGCGCTGGCGGGCGGGTGGGGGTGTGCCCTGGGCGCGCAGGCCGCGGCGGCTCCCGGGAAAGTTCTCTTGGCTGCGCGAGGGGTGGCGCCCCGGGCGGGAGCAGCCCAGGTGCAGCTGGGCCGGGCCCGAGTGTCTGCAGAGAGCCCTGGAACGAAGCTGGGGCCCAGAGGCCGGGAAGGGGCGCCCCTTTCCGGGCGGGGTCTCGGCTGAGAGCGGAAGGCGGAGCGGAGGTGGTCCAACGGCGAGGTGCGGGCAGGTCCGCACCGGAACCCGCGCGCACCACCCCGGCCGCTCGGCTGTTCGGAGCCCTGGTTCTGATTGCTGTAGCCGTTTCCCGGAGAGACGGAAGGTTGGCTCTAGGAAGGCCGGGCGCAGTTCTGCTCGGACCCTGGCGTTCGGCGCTCCCAGTCCCACGCCCTCCGCACGGCGGGTCGTGTCCAGGAGTGGCGGGCACAATAGCTCTGAGGCTGCAGTGACCCCTGGTGGGTCCTCGAGTCCGTGCACAAGCAGCCGAGGCTGAGCGCAGGATGAGGCCGGGTCCCGCTGGACTTCGGAGCAGGTGCAGTCGGTGCTCTCCAGCTGGGAACCAGCAGCGAGTTAATGCGAGCCGAGAGGACGTGGGCCGGGGTTGACGGTAGGCCTCCCAGAAAACTTCCCTACTTTATATATATTGTTAGAGCAAGAGCTTTGGCATCAAACATAGTTTTGAGTTCCCTCCTCTACCACTTACAAGCTAAGTGGTCAAAACTCACAAAATTTGCTTAAAACCTAGGACATTAGTAACTTAAAAAAAATTTTTTTTAAGAAAAAAAAAACCGAGTAGAATGGAAATGAACAATTTGCAACTTTAGAAGGAGTTTCCTTCCATAGTGATTTTCCACAAAGGACCTTCTAAGGCTTCTCCTTTCCTGATATCTCAGCCCCTTCTAAACATGAATTACCACAATCCCCAAAGTGCAATAGATGAACCCTCATGTTTAATGCGAATTTTACCTAAAGCTAAGAACCAAACCCTGTTGTATCTTCCAAGCCTTCTGCGAAATTGAAGCAGGTTTTGAATTCCTAATCAAATTCTGTGTCCAACTTTGGGCTGTACTGTCAATGTTTTGCCTGACATGAGCCAACACATTATTTTGAATTTTAGCGTCTTTACCTCAGGAGGCTTTTCTGTAACAGAACGTTCCTGACATAAATTACCAAATGTGATTGAAAGGCTTCATAACAGACTTCCATTCTTTACCACAATATCCAATAGGGTCACCTGTGCTTGCAAAAACAAAAGATAAAGTGCAAGTTGCAATCACTTGTTTTCCAGTTTAGAGTTTTGTTGCTACCTGTTTTATGCCCTTTGACTTTGTTTTGTTCTGGTTTTACCGCCAGTGGTAGTGGAAAGGCTGGGGGTTTGAGGTGGGGACAAGGATTCTGTTCCAGGCCCCTCAGGAGGGAAAGTACAAAGCTGTGAAGTCTTATGACAGCCCTTTCTGAGTGAGGCATTTTCTTTTCCATTTCTTTGTGAGAGATTGAAGAAAAGAAAAAAAAATCTAACACAAAATTGGAGTGTCCTAGAGATAATAGGAAGATCCCACGTGTTGTTTTCTTTTTTTAAAACAGCCTTATTGAGCTATAATTGGCATACAGTAAACTGCATATATTTAAAGTTTATAGTTTGATAAGTTTGACATATGCATACGTGAAACCACTGCTACAATCAAGATAGCAAAGTATTCATCACCCCTAAAGTTTCCTCCTGTACCTTTATAATTTTTCTCTCTCATTCCTCACCACATCTCACCTGCCAGGCAACCACAGATCTGCTTTCTGTCAGTATAGCTTCTCTGCATTTTCTAGACTTTTCTATAAATAGGATAATAGTGCCAGCTTTTTTTTTTTTAATCTGGTCTGTTTTCATTCAGCATAATTGAGATTTATCCATGTTGTTGTATATATCAGCTGTTCATTCATTTGTATTGCTCAGTAGTATTCCTTAGTATGTATAAACCACAATTTGTGTATCCATTCATTTGTGTGCTTTTCAGTTTTTTACTATTAGAAATAATACAAGTATTACAAATCCTGAGGCTATAAGGATTGTACCAGTCAGCTCAGGCCACCATAACAAACTGCCACAGGCTGGGTGGCTTAGACAACAGACACTTACTTTCTTATAGTTATGGAAGCTGGCAGTCCAAAATCAGGGTGTCATCATGGTTGCTTACTGGTAAAACCTTTCTTCCTGGTTTATACATGCCTGCCATCCCACTGGGTGCTCACATGACCTCCTCTTTGTTGGGAAGCATGATAGTTAGCACAAGCCTACAGTGTCTCTTCTTATAAGGACACTAAACCTATTATATCAAGACCCCACCCTTATGACCTCTTTTAACCTTAATTACTTCATTATAGGTCCTACCTCCAAATATAGTCACATTGGGGGTTAGAGCTTCAACATGTATATTTGGAGGGGACATAGTTCAGACCATAGTGAGGATCCCTGTCTTTGTATGGACATGTGGTTTTATTTCTCTTGAAATAAAAAAAGGGTAGACTAGTTGGATCATAAGATCTACAAATCGCAAATGAGCACATGAAAAGATGTTCAGCGTCATTAAGGAGATGTAAATTAAAATCACCATAAGGCACCACTACAGACCTTATAGAATGGCTACCATACCACCATACCAGTATCAGTAAGGATGCAGAACAATTTGAATTCTCATACACTGCTAGTACGGATTAAGATGGTACAATCACTCTGGGTAACACTTTGACAGTTTCTGAAAAAGTTGTACATAGACCTTCCACAGGATTTTGGAGGAGGACTTTCTCTGCCTAGCCAAAGAAATAAATTAACAAGATACTATTCAAACACATTTTTCCCCAGGAAAATAGTATAGTTTTCAACATGTGCATAACATAATACAGCCCATTTAAAGCCTTGTGCCAAAGCCTTTGATCTCTTTTCAGAGATTTTTAAGAAAAATACTTTCTTTGGTCAAGATGACATTTTGTCATAATAAGCCTATGTAGATGAGTCAAATGACAAACAAGTTCATAGTAGATATAATATTATGGAAATATGTAGACCATCTGTGAAGGACTGCAGGAATTTCCATCCTGGAAAAAGCAATTTCACTCTACATGGAGCAAGCTCCCACCCCTTGCTGAAACATGCGCTGCAAAATGCCAGACAGAATTCTTTTTAAAGCACCATATTCCTTTTAGGAAGATGTCTTTAAACAGTCTATGTCTTTCATCATCCTTTTTAATTTTACATTTTCCAAACTTCAGAAAGTTAACTGTGATTTGCAAAAGGAAAAAACACCATATAAAACACTGACAGTAAATAATTTAATTACTTAACTACCCGAAGGCAATGCAGCAGAATCACCAGGAAGACTTATTAAAACACAGATTGCTGGCCCCGCCCCCAGAGTTTCAGATCCAGTACCTGTGAAGTAGGGCCTGAAACTCTGCATTTTTAACAGATTCTCAGGTGATGCTTATGGTGCTGGTTTGAGAACCACTGCTCTAGAGCTTATCTCTCCAATAAATAATAAAAGTTGGTCCTAATTACCTATAAATAATTTTTTCAAAGGGGGTGTCTCATTCTGTACCTCCCTATCAATCTATCCCATTCATCAAAATAATGCCTGTCAAGGAAAAGAGTATTGAAGACCCTGCCAAGTGGCTATATCAGAAAGAGTAGTTTTTAAGGAAGATAAAAATCCCTGTTTTAGTTTTTGACATACTACTGCCTATTCTATTTGAACACCTTGCTCATTTTTCTTTCTAATATAGTATGTGCTCAGGCACATCCCGTTTTTAAGACCATCCTGCCTTCTGACTCACTTCATATATATGTCGCTAACCAGCCATTCTCTTCTCCTAAAGCCTTAGATCCCATTTCCTGAAATGCCTCAAGGGTGTTACCCACATTTCAAGAGAAGTCATCTCCTAAAACAACAGTCTAATCTGTTTCTTCATCTTTGTGATCTCCATATAAATGTTCTTTGGGGTTTACTGAAAATCCTTATTTTGCAGTTTTTAATCCTTGTTGGTGAATGCAGTGATATGGTTTGTATTTAGTTTGAATGGTTTGGAACTTTCACTTTGAAAATACCCTAGTTTCCCTTTCACTGTTCATATATATGCTATTTAAAAAAAAATGGGAGTGGGAAAGCTAGTTGATAAGTCTAGTCCCGTTGGGGACTTTTTTTTTTTTTTTTTTTTTTAGTTTTTTAAACAACCGATTAACATTCTTTGCCTATTGGATTGAGAGAGATCCCAAGATGGCCAAGAGTGGGTAAAAAGGGCACTTCGATACATTGTTGGTGGGGTTGTAAATTGATTCAGGCTCTCTGGAGTGCAATCTGTCATAAATACAATAATTTAAATATGTGTACACTTTAAACCAGAAATTCAACATCTAGGAATTTAGAGATTTACTACAGCATGTTTATAATATTAACACTCTTTAAACAACCCACATGCTCAATAATAGGGAGTTGTTATATTAATTCTAGTGGATGTGTCTAATAGAATTTCCAGCAGCTATTAGAAAAGATGAAATGGATGTATATAAACTGACATGGAAAGTTATCCAAGGTACACAGTGAGGTAAAAAAAAAAAAAAAAAAAAAAAAAAAAAAAAAAAAAAAAAAAAAAAAAAAAAAAAAAACAGCTTATATAATAGTGCATATAGAAAGGTTCATTTTTGTTTTTTAAAGAAAGTTTGGATTTTTTCACAATGAGCATTAGTTTAAATGAAAATAGATTTTTTTATATTAAGTAAAAGAATGTCATTAGTGGTTAACAAAATTAACCTTCTTTTAAAAATGAACTACTTTTTTTTGAGGCACCTGAGTTGCTCAGTCAGTTGAGCGTCCTACTTCAGCTCAGGTCATGATCTCTCAGTCCATGAGTTCAAGCCCCACAACAGGCTCTGTGTTGACAGCTCAGGGCCTGGAGCCTGCTTTGGATTCTGTGTCACCCTCTCTCCCTCTCTATCTGCCCTACCCCCCTCCCCCCGTTCACACTGTCTCTCTAAAAATAAATAAACATTAAAAAAATTTCTTTTTAAATGAACTACTTTTCTAGGTTCTAACCTGGACTCTAATGACTATTTTACCTGCTTTGTATATTCTTGTTCATACCCTGAATAAAGCATATCAGGTTAATTTCATTAACATCAATTTAATGACATGGATATTTATCCACCTATAGAAATTTGAGGAAAGAATGGGGAAATTAGCTTTAGTTATCCCAGATTTTTTTGATTTTAGGTCTAACTAGCCACATGATCTTAAAGAAGTCCCATCATCTATGCCTCAGAATGTTCTTCTACAAAGGACCTGGGGCTTGTATTCTGGTCCTTCTAGATCTTCATGCCCAGCATGCTGCTTTCCCATCCCTTTCTTCTGGAAACAACACATTGCCTTCTTGTAAGGGTGGTATCCCAGGGAAGGAACAACCCAGTATAACATCTGGCAAAAAAAAAAAAAAAAAAAAAAAATCTGAAGAAGTTGAGCTCTGAACTCAATGTCTGGCCTTCTTATTCTGACATTAAGAAGTTGCCAAGGAAAACTGAAAACAGTCATTCACCCCAGGGAGGGAACATGGATGGTTGGTGGACAAGAACAAAGTAGAGACTTACCATTTTTTTACGTTCCGCTCTGTACATTTGGAATTTTGAATCCTATTATTCTGTACATGTATTACCTAGTTAGTACATAAATAAATATTTTTAAATAATTTTTTTAACGTTTATTCATTTTTGAGACAGAGAGAGACAGAGCATGAACAGGGGAGGGGCAGAGAGAGAGGGAGACACAGAATCTGAAACAGGCTCCAGGCTCCGAGCTGTCAGCACAGAGCCCGACGCGGGGCTCGAACTCACGGATCGTGAGATCATGACCTGAGCCGAAGTCGGACGCTTAACCGACCAAGCCACCCAGGCGCCCCTAAATAATTTTTTAAAAAATGAAGTGTAGTTTATTATCTCATTTCCTTGTATGGGCATGCATAGAATAAGGACTAGATTTATGTATGTGAAAATATCAACAGGGGTGCCTGCATGGCTCAGTCGGTTAAGCCTCTGACTTTGGCTCAGATCATGATCTCACGGTTCGTAGGTTCAACCCCACATCTGTCTCTGTGCTAACAGTTTAGAGCCTGCTTCAAATTCTCTCTCTCTCTCTCTCTCTCTCTCTCTCTCTGCCCCTCCCCTGCTCGTGCTGTGTCTCTGTCTCTCAAAAATAAATAAATGTTAAAAAAAAAAAGTTAAAAAAATATGAACAGCAATTATCTCTGTCAAAGTGTGAGTGAATTTTGTCTTCTTTTCTATGATTTTGTTTATTTTTTATAAATTTTCTTCCATGAATATTACTCCTATGGCCAGATAAGGTTTTGTTTTTTATTTTAAGCATTAATTACATAAAATAAAAAATGTAAACTAAAGAACAAAATGGGGACAAATTAGTACACCAAAACAAAGGGGAAGCCATAAAATCTCCATTAGCAACCATGTCACCTGACACAGGCAAGTGCTGAGTAGATGGCCTATGAATCACTCACTTCAGCCCCTGAATCCTCATGCCTTCTCTCACTGTGAGCTGTTTTCTCAGCTTAAAGCCCCCCTCTTCCTAAAACCCTCCTCTCTCAAAACCCCCACCTGCTCCCCCGCTTTCATCCATTTGCTGCTGAGGGATCCACTTTGCTCTTCCTTCTCCATGGAGCTCCCTTGACTCCCAAGTTTGTTTTGGGTCCCCATCCAATCTGCATTATTACTACCCCCTTACCCGATTGTAGTTCCTGAAATCAGGACCATGTTTGGCTTGATCACTTTTGTTTCCCAAGCATCTGTTAAAGTGCTTGACATAGACTCTCAATAAATATGTGTTGAATGAATGAGATTACTTGTACAGGCTTTGTTTCTGGCATGCTACATGCACATTTCTTTTGAGCACTGTCACCTGGGCTCTATCTTGATTCTGTTCTAAAAAACTCTTACTTTCCCAGCTATCCATCTTCTTAACCAAAAGCAACTTTTGCTAATGTGGTAATAAAGAGTTGGAGTAAGCATATAACCATTGCTATATACTGAAATGTGCATGTTAGCCTAATGGGTTCTCATTGCCCTGTACATCACTGGGTTCTTTGGTTGGCACTTAGATATCTGAAGTGTTATGAGATAGTTCCTTATTTTCTGTAGAAATTAACTTGGATGAGCAATTATGGCAATAGTAAACACTTTAGACCTTGGTGCAAACTTATAGACCAGAGTTTGCACTCAAGTTGTAGTGAATAAATACTGAATGCTATTAGAAGTTGCACTTGAGCTGATAACCGAGATATAGTGATAAAAGAGTTGCAGTAATCTGTTCCTTTAGAAGGCTGTGTTGAGTTGCCTAAAATGAAAAGCAATCTCTATCTAATAATTCATTCAGTCTGGGTTTAGAGCATGCTTTATTGATATTATATAGTTATTGTCGGTGACATTATGAAACAGCAGCAAGTCATACAATTACATAGGACCTGTAGCATATGAAATCTGGAAGAACTTTTAATGATCACATAATCCCACCCACTAATTATTTTACAGATGAAGACTGAAACACAAAGAAATGAAGTATATAGCTCTTGGCAGAGTTGAGTTTGACCACAAGACTCCTGCCCTTAAGTCTTAATTAATTAATTTTTTTTAAATTTATAACTTTCCACTACTTATAATATAACCCCAGCCAGAACTCTAGGAAAGTATGAAATTAATTTAAGCTTTGGGGTGTGTGTGTGTGTGTGTGTGTGTATAAAATACATGTATCACTAGTGTATATCTGAGTATGCTTAGTCCAGGCATAGATAGGATAAAGTAATATTTAAGAGATTTATATCCAATAATAATTAAATTACTGTATTTCATTGAATCTAAGATGCCACCAATTACATTAACAACTTATTTTACTGCTAGGAGAGAAAGAAAAACTGTCAGCTAATTGAAGATACTATCAATTGTAGGAAATAGCCCAATTTCAGAAATATTAACATGAAAAAAATGTCATTTTGAAAATTGAAGAAGTATGGTGTTTGTTAGGATTGTGTTTATACTATTCTTTTCTCCTAAAGTAATATATTTAATATTGTTAATGTCTGTATATTTATACCATGTTCATTGGTAAATATAAGTGGTGGACACAGGTACAAATATTTTCATGTAACAGATGCAGATAAGAAAGAATGCATGTATATAATTTTTTTTTGTAAATCAAATGATATCAGGGTGCTTTTAAAAATCCAACTTAAACCAATCTTTAAAATCGAGTTTATTGCCTCACTAACTATAAATTTCAAACAACATCCAAGAACTGACTCTGATTCTGTCTGTCCTTTCACCTCTACCACCTCCATGTATTGGTCTTGAACTCAGCCCAGCTTCTCTTGAAGCAGTCAGATGCTGGAATAGTTCCAAGACTCACATCTGGTATCCACACTACACACAGCAAAGGGAGCCAACCTTCCTAACTCTCTTAGTTGGAGGCCCCAGGTTCACTCTGATTGACCAGCTTGAGTCATAAGCAGTTCCGTGGAGTCATTAGAATATGGATTCCAGAGTCAAACAGACTGAGTTAGCCTCCAGCCCACCTCACTATTTACAAACTCTGTGCCTCAGAGCATCATAGACAAGGGGTTATATTAGCACCTACATGATGTGGCTATTGTGAAGATTCAGTGGACTAATGCAATGCTGAAAACAGTGCCTTGCCCTTAGTAAACACTATGAAAGTGTTGTTTATGATGATGATGAAGATGATGATGATGATGTCATCCACCCCTGAAGCAATGACAGTGGCTAAAGGAGACTTGTGCTGAATGGCTTAGCCTAAGTTAAAAGATACCTCCAGAGTGATAGGCAGAATTTGCTTCTGTGAAATCACATGGGTCCCCAAATAGGGGCACTGGGAAGGAATGACTAGGCAATGAGGCATAAGAACAAGTAGAAGTAACCTACAAATGTCCATTATACAAATCATAGTTTAAATACACAGTGCTGGGGTGCCTGGGTGGCTCAGTCAGTTGAGCATCTGACTCTTGGCTTTGGCTCAGGTCATGAGCCTGTTTTATGGGTGTGAGCCCCGTGTCAGGTTCTGCACTGGCAGCACAGAGCCTGCTTGGGATTCTCTACCTCTTGCTTTCTGTGCCCCTCCCCCACTCACACTGTCTCTGTCTCTCTCAAAATAAGTAAATGAATTAAAAATTTTTTAATAAAATGAAATAAAGTAAATACACAGGGTTGTTTGACAAGTCATACTCTAAGATGAAGACCATGTGTTCAAGGTAACTAGTTATTCTGTGCCTTTCATTTTTGACAAATATGTCTTTCCATTCACCAGATTTCCATGTTATATAAATTAGACATTTTTCAAATGCAGACTCTCCTTGTCCTCGCATATTTCCATTCATTTTGCTACTCAGTACTCATTGACAGTCCACCATGTACCAGGCTTAGCAGTGAACAAACCGGACGTGGTCTCTGATCTCATGGAGTTTGCAGTGTAACAGAATTCCAGCTCTCAGCAAGTATTAATCTTCCTTTAGCTACATCACTATTACATAAAATAGAAGTACAAATAGGGCCCTAGAAAATCAATATGTGAATTTTTTTATTGAGTAGTTTATTTTTAACTACAGTATTGTAAATACAAATGCATTTTATGTGTCCATCTTCTTAGTAGACTATAAGCTGCCTGAAGGCAGAGGCAATACCCTATTCATTTTTTTATCTGTAACACCTAGCATACTGCCTGGCACACCCTACATATCTGCAGCTTTTAATTAATTAATTTGGTCTATACTCCAAAGCAATAGTGTGTATGGCTAGGGTGGGTAAGAGGTAGAGAGGCAATCCCTGAGTATCCAAAAGATAGTGTTGATTTTGCAATTTATGATAACTTGAGGTTAAAGTTTTCCTTCCTATTATCTACATACCAAAGCAAAATATGGCATATAATCCACCTCTGAAACTAAACCCCAATTTTCATTTGGGAATTTTCTCCAAATTTCCTTCCAAGTACATACGGCCATGTGGGTCAGACCTGGCCAATGAAATGTATGTGTTAAGTATTAAATGATACTTCCTGAGAGTCTTTTAAAAGTCTTCCCAAAAGTCTTTAAAAAGAAGGACCGAGACATGCAATATCTCTGTCCTCCCTCCTAGTGGCTGCAATTTGAATGTGATGACTAGAGCATAAATAGCCAGCTAAAGATGATGGTAAGGGAAGAAGAAAGGAGCCTGTACTCAGCGAGCATGAAGGCACAACACCAAGGTTGGCAGCCTATCTTTGGGCGGCTGCTGCTTCTTCTTCTTCTTCTTCTTCTTCTTCTTCTTCTTCTTCTTCTTCTTCTTCTTCTCCTCCTCCTCCTCCTCCTCCTCCTCCTCCTCCTCCTCCTCCTTCTGTATTTATTTTTGAGAGAGAGAGAGAAAGAGCGCGAACAGGGGAGGGGCAAGAGAGAGGGGGACCGAGAATCTGAAACAGGCTCTACGCTGAGAACAGAGAGCCAGACGCAAGACTAGAACTCACAATCCGTGAGATCATGACCTGAGCCGAAGTCAGATGCTTTAACTGACTGAGCCACCCAGGTGCCCTGGGCTGCTTTATGAGAATGGAAGAAAGAAATGTCCATCTGTTCACATCCTTGTTGTTTGTTTTTGGGGGGTTGCTTGTTTGTTGTCTCTTTGTTATAGGTGACCAAATGTAATCCCGGTTGAAATCCATACCCATATACTTAACTGTGTAAGATAGCAAGAAACCGAATAACCTCCATAACCTTGTTAAGATCCACTTGCTTATGTGCTATATGCCACTCTTGAAATAATTTTTGTCTATTACTGAATGAAAATATTTAACTTCTCTGATTCTGTGTATCCTTAAATTAGTAAACTTCATTTTTTGAAAATCTATAAATGAATTTCTTAATTCAGAAAGAGTTAAGAGGAAAATTCTTCAAAGAAATTAAGAGGAAAAGGGATTTATTCACCTGCAAAAGTCACCGTGGCCACCTCCAAAAGCAGCCTGTCCTGTCTTTGCCCCTCCTTTGGCTACTCTGGGCTTGGGAAACAGGAAGGGGGTCAGAAGGCAAAAGTGGGGTGAAGGTATACTGCAGAATGACTCCTTCTCTGAAGTCATTGTAATTAACTTTTTAAAATCTACAGCCCTATTCTCCATGCCTTGTTATATAATTAACCTCACCTGAACTTCTAAACTCTACAACAAAGACCAGACCAGTATTATTATCCTCCTGATGTTTAGTAAACTCAGGCTCGGGGAGGTGACAGTACCTCCCAAGTAAATGGTGTTGCAGGGGGAGAAAGTCTGTTCCACTAAGTCATGCTATCATTTGTCCACACACCACTTTCTTGAGTAAAAGAAAAAACAAACAAACAAACAAAAAAGATATGCTTCTCCTGCTCAGTCTGATTTAACAAAGGCTCCAGTGGGACTATCTGAAGTTGAGTAATCAATATCTATTCTCTTTTTCCTTTCTTGGATTTTAGATTTCGCAAACGGCCTTTGGTGGAAGAATTGGTTTGGGGGGGGGGGAGATTAAGGCATAAGCAAGAGAGCCTTATTGATATTTCAGTCTCTCCCCAGACTACACTCCTGAATGACTGAGGCCCCTGCCTGCTAGGCTGGCAGATCCCCTGACTGATAGAAGCTGCCAGCACACTTCAGCTGGCACCCCAGCAAACATATGGTGTCAGGGTCAATATTTACCTTCATTAAATGTGTGCAGCACTTCATCTATTTATTTATTTATTCAGCAGGCAATTAGGCTTTACGGAACAAAATCCCTTTGTTCTCTACATGGGTTACTGAATATCAGAGCCATGGAAAACAGCTTTTAGACAAGACCATCCAATCTTTAGTGTGCAATGTGTGCATGCATTTGCTTCCCCTATGAGAGGAAAAAGGAATACATACACACATGTATGCACATAAAAATAGATTGGGAATATGTTATTATTATATATAATATGTAACATTAGAAAGCATATTATTAATATATCCTATATATTATTTGGGAAACATTATATGGTATTCTTTTGAATTAGGCATACACCACATCAATATGTGTTTTTTGGTAACAGAGGCTTTTGCAAACAGAAAGGATTATTTGGGAACATTGCTTTAAAAAAATAAGCAATGTATTGAAGTTAAAAATGAAAAATCTAGGTCTTTCTTGAGATTTTAGTTCATTTACAAATCTTATTGTTCTGTTCATAAAAGTAACAAAGTTTAACAAGTACTTTAAGGCAGTTTTGACTAATGTATTGAATTAATATAAAAACTTAGTTAATAAAAAATACCCTTAAACATTTTAAACTGTATTTATACATTTTTCTGTCTTGAGTATTTCAGTTATCTTAAGAACAAGTAAAACCTTTTTAAGAGCCTAAATTACTCTTTTTTTTTTTTTTTTCAACGTTTATTTATTTTTGGGACAGAGAGAGACAGAGCATGAACGGGGGAGGGGCAGAGAGAGAGGGAGACATAGAATCGGAAACAGGCTCCAGGCTCTGAGCCATCAGCCCAGAGCCTGACGCGGGGCTCGAACTCACAGACCGCGAGATCGTGACCTGGCTGAAGTCGGACGCTTAACCGACTGCGCCACCCAGGCGCCCCCTAAATTACTCTTAAACATGGATGTTAAGCATGTTTTTCTTTTTTTTTTTCTTTTTTTTTTTTTGGATGTTAAGCATATTTTTAAATGCCTTTAGATTTCTAATATGGTTTTTAAACTTAGCAAGATATTCTTATATTTTCCAGCTTATAGTCACAAGTTTAAATTAATTATTCACTTACAAGTTTACATTGGAAACAAGGCTGCTTGTTTATTCTAACAGACTCAATTCCCTTAAATATTACAAAGACTTAAGTACCAAATATGCACAGGTCCCTTAGCACAAAAATCATTGATTCCCGGTTTTTGCTTCTATACCTAATTCTAAATCTTCCTGAGGTTAAAATATGCTTTAAAATTAAGGACATATGGGCATCTGGGTGGCTCAGTCAGTTAAGAGTCCAACTCTCTTGATTTTGGCTCATGACATGATCTCAGGGTTGTGAGACTGAGCCCTGCGTCAGGCTCTGTGCTAACAGCATGGAGCCTGCTGAGAATTCTCTCCCTCCCCCCTCAAAATAAATAAGTGAACTTAAATAATTTAAAAAATAAAATTAAGGACATAAAATCAGCCCAAGTAATTTTAGAGTTACTGTCTGAGCATGCTCACGTTCCTTCAAGATCACAGAAACTAATTGGGACATGAGGTTAAGGGTTAGAAAGATGCAGCACCTATGGTCAGGCAGAGCTCTTTCTCACTGTCACTATGTCAAGTCTAAGTGACTGGGCTCTTGTCTCTCCTGACCCCACAGGGTCGTGGGCTCTTGACAGTAGACGTGCTAGAAACGTTTCTCCCTTTTCTGGGGTCACCACACCTGGCACTTGAGCCAGTAGCCTGGTAGAAGATTTCTCCCTCTCCTTCAATTCGTAACCTATCCAAGCAATGACCAGATTCTTTCTATGTCACCTACAACCTCTGAAATCCATATCACATCTGCCCTGCCTGTCCTTCCAAGCTTCCTCATTCGCCTTGCCTCTCATTACTCAGTAGCCCACTCACCAGTCTTGCCTGTGCCAGAGGCTCTACCTCAAGCCACCTCCTTCAATCATGGCGATAACAAACACCCCACCACCACCATCCACCACCACAGCCATTTACCAGCACCTTCTGCAAAGCAGGCAACAAGATGGGTGCTCCACCTGTGTTATCCCATTGTCTTTCACCAGGGCCCTGCTTAAGGTTTGTAAGATGAGTAAGTTGAAGCTCAAAGAGTTTAAATAAGTTTTCAAGGTCATACAACTAGTGTGGAGATAAATCAAGATTTAAAGATATAAACCCAATGCTTAGCAGTTCTCCAAACAAGACTCGTCTCCCTTCTCCACCTATAACACTCCTACTATTTTTCAAAACTATATCCATGGATCTCTTCCCCTGGGAAGACTGCCCTACTCCTGACCTAGTCTACTTTATCTCTGCCCTGGTTTGCCCCAGCACTTTCCACATCCCTTTATCAGAGCACTAAGCACACTTTACTATAAACAATTCCCTGACGCTTCTTTACCTTGCCAGCATCAAGGGAAATGCCTGACATGCTGATAATGAGCAGGCGGGGGCGGGGCATGCCTGGGTGGCTCAGTCAGTTGAGCATCTGACTTCAGCTCAGGTCATGATCTCATGGTTGGTTAGTTCGAGCCCCACATTGGGCTCAATGCTGTCAACATGGAGCCTGAGCCCCACATTGGGCTCAATGCTGTCAACATGGAGCCTGCTTCGGATCCTCTGTCCCCCCTCTCTCTCTTTGCCCCTCCCCTGCTCACACCCTCTCTCTCTTAAAAATAAATAAACATTAAAAGAAATAAATGAGCATGGAATGGGGACAGGAGGAAGCAAACAAACGGCTCCTCAAGCACAGATTTTAGAGACCAGAAGACTCTATTACTTACTAGCCCAGTCACCTCAGGCAAGTCATTTAACCTCTCTGATCTTATTTCAATGATTAAATATGAATAATAATTCCTCTTGCCAGGTTTTTGTGAGAAAAGAATTAAAACAAAGAACACTAGCATACTGCTTGACAAAAAAAGCCCAATAAATAATAGCTGCCATTATGATATCGTTATGGTTCCTGACCACCATTTCTGAGTAGTTGATGTGAATGATGTACATAAAATTGGAGTGTCTTGGGGCACCTGAGTGGCTCAGTCAGTTGAGCATTGGACTTCAGCTCAGGTCATGATCTCATCGTTTGTGAGTTCGAGCCCCACATCAGACTCTGTGCTGGCAGCTCAGAGCCTGGAGCCTGCTTCAGATTCTGTGTCTCCCTCTCTCTCTGACCCTCCCCCATTTATGCTCTGTCTGTCTCTGTCTCAAAAATAAATGAACATTAAAAAAAAAAAAATTGGAGTGTCTTGCAGACAAGAGCCTGGTCTCCCTGGGAACCAACAATAAATTTGTGACTTCAGAATGTGTTTCCCATCTCTAGACATAGCTTCCTTTCAACCCAATTAGAGGACACTGAAAGTCACCCCTTTCCTATGGTTTTTTTTATTTTTTATTTTTTACTTAAAAAAAATTTTTTTAACGTTTATTTATTTTTGAGACAGAGAGAGAGAGAGAGCATGAACAGGGGAGGGTCAGAGAAAGAGGGAGACACAGAATCCGAAGCAGGCTCCAGGCTCTGAGCTGCCAGCACAGAGCCTGACGCGGGGCTTGAACCCACGGACCACGAGATCATGACCTGAGCCAAAGTCGGATGCTTAACTGACTGAGCCATCCAGGCACCCCTCCTATGGTTTATGCTAATTGAAATTTGGACATTTACTGAGCTCCAACTGGATGCCAAACACAGAGCCTTGAGGAAGATACATTGATGAGGAGCACAGGCCTCTGCCCTCCAGGAGTTGTTTCTAGGTTTCCAGGGAAGAGACTAACTAACACCCACTCAGTGTAGACACAGATGAGGGACATCACTGGGTCCTGTGGAGTTGGGAACATGCAAAGGGGTGAAGAAAAAAGACATTCAGTGGAATCAATGGGTAATTCATGAACTCAGGGCAAGTCTGGGCTGTGGAAAGCCCAAAGCAGCTATAGTATGAAATACTGAGATTGAGGACCAAGCTGCAGAGCTCTTAACATGTAAACTTTCTGTATTTGGCTGCCACAGATTGATGTAACTAAGTCAAAGCCCTTAAATATACATAGATTCTGCTGCTCCATACAATGAATTCTGTTCAGGGCAGGAATCAGATTGTGATAGATTTTGAATCTCTGTTTTACTTTACCCTCTTCTAAACTGGTTTTTTTTTGGGGGGGGGGTGTTATTTCACTGGATTCTCATACTGAACTTGGTATTCGGGAACTTCTCCTGCTGAGCCAGGTTAATACGGCTTATCTAGATGATTGCCAGTGTTGTGTGATGTGACAGGCCTGGAAGACCCAGATTCCAAAGCTCTCCATCTCTAAGAAACTTCACTGTCACTAATATATCCCTTTGGGTTAACAACCAACTCCAGAGAGGTCACGTGTTAAGTTGCTGTCTTATATATTTTGGTGTGATCTAGTTAATTATCTTTTTAATCAGGTGAAAGCTCAAAATATACTTACTGAGCATCTACTACATGACAATCTCGAAGCTAGAGGCTGGATCACAGTAGTTAGTAGGATGCAGTAGCTGCCATCTAGTGGCTCAAAGCTTAGAGCCTAGCACCCTTTGAAGCCTATAGCAGCTTTGCTGAGGGAGGGAGGCAGCTTTGCTGAGGCCCCGTGGTAGAGAGTTCTGGGTACTCCAGGGTAGTATGGGGCCCAGACCACAAAGGTAAGGAAGAACTCAGTGTGAATTTGAGCTATTTCACAAGTTGATCTAGGGCAGCCTTGTTTCCTGGTCTTCTCACTTCTGTCTTGGAGACATCTGCATTAAGCCATGCTAATCTGTATTGTTCACATAGGTGGTCTGTTGATGTCACATTCCAGGTGCTCTGACAGTACCCAGGCCTGTTGCCCTAATGTCCGACCCTTATTTTCTTGCTTCTGGACTTGTCTCTTCACCGCCAGTTACCTCATCTCCCTGCCTCCAGCCCTGTGACTATCCACCACCCTTTCTATGTGCAGCCAGAGTGTCCTTCAGAAACACTAAACATGATCTTCATCACCTTGTTGGCCTGTTTATTCCACTCCCAGAATAAAATTCTGCCAGGGCTTTCCCCTGCATATTCAAGCTCCCAAGCATTTGCTGATTCTCACCCTGTGTACTTTTCCTACCACATGCTCACAAACCTGTGAGTTCTAGCCAAAATGAACCACTAGCCAAAGGAGGATATGTGCACTTTTATTTTTAACAGATTCCACCAAATTTCTTTTCCCAAAGATGTAGCAACTATTTCTCCCCATCCTCACTAGCCCTTTAAAAAAAATGTTTATTTTTGAGAGACAGAGCACAAGCAGAGGAGGGGCAGAGAGAGAGACAGTGACATAGAATCTGAAGCAGGATCCAGGCTCTGAGCTGTCAGCCCAGAGCCTGATGTGGAGCTCGAACTCGTGAGCTATGAATCATGACTTCGGCCGAAGTCTGACGCTTGCTTAACTGACTGAGCCACCCAGGCGCCCCTAGCCCTTTTTAATTTTGCCAACCCGATGTGTGAAACGTGATATCTCATTGGTGTTTAAATAAGATTCCCCTCACCTTTAGTGTAGCTAGACATATTTTTTTGATGTTTATTTATTTTTGAGAGAGAGAGAGACAGAATCGGAAGCAGGCTCCAGGCTCCGAGCTATCAGCACAAAGCCTGAGGCAGAGCTCAAACCCATGAACTCCGAGATCATGTCCTGAGCTGAAGTCAGACGCTTAACCAACTGAGCCGGCCAAGCACCCCAGATGTATTTATACACTTATTTATGATTAGGATTTCCTCCTCTATAAATTGCCTGTTCATAATCCTTGCTTAATTTTCTGTTAGAGTGTTTTTACCACTATATTAATGTGTAGAAGCTCTTTGTGACATGTTTTGATTTCCTAGTAAACATAACAGCTAACAATTATTGAGTGCTTTTATGCACTGTTTCCCCAGTCAGTAGTAGATCTTTTTAATTTTGTTCATGTTATATTTTTCTAAGTATAAATCAGTAAATGTTTAATGAATAGTGGATGCATGAATGAATGAATAAGTTGAATGAATGAAATGTGTAAATTTTATCTGCCCCCAAAGACTGGGTTTTTGATCAGAAGCTGTTTCATCTTAAGATTCCTCTGTATTCTCTTGTGCCTCTTTATCTCCTTTCCAGGTCCTTCCAACCACCACTCTCTGCCTTTTGTTTGGCCAGGTAGTAGGTACACCAGAGACACTTAATAAATGCTTTCAGAATGTCAATGCCTTTCTCTCCCTTAAATGTTGACCTTTGAAAAAGAGCTCAGGGAACACATTCGAAATGAGAGGCGAAAATGGTTTTTGTTTTGTGAATTGTATGCAGGGTGCAGTTATTAGTTACTTGAAAATGATATGCCTAGTACATAAGGATGTGAATGATCTTGGCAATGAGGCAACTAAAATTTTAGTGTTATTTCTTTAATTCACTGTATCCTTCTGAGAGGAGTTTAAAATCCTTTCTGGCTTATTTATAAAGCACCAGCCAGCTTGCAGAACTCTACAGAGAGATTTCTTCCCTGTTCTAGCTTCCAGAAAAAGGAGCACAATCCATGACAATTGGGCAAAGTAGAAAGGCGGAAAAATGTTAAACCAAAATGAGAGAGATTTTACCCCCAAAGCATGAATTGGATAGTTTTCTTTTAATTTTAGAAGAGCTTTGCATTTGAATTTATACCAGCATGCCCCAGTGTAATTCAAGATTAAATTATTCCTTCATGATCCCACCCCACTCCTGCTGCTGAGACTACAAAACAACCTCCCTGCTTCCTTCTTGCTTCCCCCCACCATACGCACACCCAGTTTTTCTTTAGCAGTCCTTTTTCGTAAATGACTGGGAAATTACACTCGGTGCATTTGGGACACTTTGTGTGTTATCCTCAGATAAAACACTTAAGTGTTTCATTTGGAATCAAACAGTTTCCTGAGGAAATAACTAAAATCATAGAATTGTTGAATAAGCTGATAAGCAAAATCAGGTTACCAGGCAAAAGTCATTTTATTTTTTTGGACAGAGAATCTAAAGCAGCTTTTAGAAAGAAAAATATAAATAAATAAATAAATAAATAAATAAATAAATAAATAAATAAATAAATAAATAAATAAAGCAGCTTTATAAACACACACAAACAGAAAAGCCTCCATCTAGAAATCAACCAAAATACCAGGCTTAGGCAATCAGAAAGTAAAGGTTTTAGTAAAAAATGAAGAGCAGACCAGGTTCCATGATCCCTTCAGGAATAACTACAAACACTGCTTCCCTGGAGATGGATCCATGGCATCTGGCTTCCAAGTGCACCTGTCTCCTGGCCAGAAGCAGAGGTCTAGACGAGATGATCAAAACACTGTCTATAACTTATTCTAGCCTGAGGATGATCATTGACATTGGACTTTGGTGAACCTTGAACAGGATCAATTCGTTTGTTCATTCATTATTCAATGAATATTTATAGTGCACATTCTCTAGTAATATATTATGGAGGTGGAGAGGAGGAGGAATGGTCCCTATTTTAAAATCTACTAAGGGTGGCCAAGTGAAATGCCTGCAGAAGCCAGGCCGGTAACATAAATGAGTCAGGCCGGGTGGGAATTGTGAACTGAGGTAGACTGAAGAGTAGAGGCTCCATCAAAAAGGGGCTGCCTGTATTCAGTTCCATTGATTGTTTCCATAAGAGAATGTGAGCTCAGTTTCGCCACACTTTCCAGTTTTCAAAAAAACAGTCCTCCAATCCCAATTTTATTGTGAAATTTCTCCTTTTTTAAACATTGGCAACAAAATACAAACTTTTTAAAATTTATGTCACCAAAACAAAACATGACTACAAGGCAAAATTGGAGCTGAACAGCCAGTTTACAACCTCCGATGCAGAACAGTATATAGTATTTTAAAACATGAACAATGAATTTCACAGTGTTGCCATTACCCTCTCCCTCTCCCCTCAGCTCTTAGAAATAAATGAAATGTGGATAGCTACTCTTAAGATAAGTTTGACTTAAAACCAGCTTTTTTAAATTGCTGGAATATAATGCTATAAATCTTTCCCCACCCCGCTCCCCCACCACCATTTTGAGTGTCTAGGATTCCCTCTGCAATGACTGAAAATATGGGAAACTTTCTTTTCATTATATTTTATTTTTTAAAATGTTTATTTATTTTTGAGAGACAGAGAGAGAGAAAGAGTGCAAGCATGGGAGGGACAGAGAGAGAGGGAGACACAGAATCTCAAGCAGGCTCTAGGCTCTGAGCTGTCAGCACAACCCAACACGGGGCTTGAACTCATGAACCGTGAGATCATGACGTGAGCCAAAGTCAGACACCTAACCAACTGAGCCACCCAGGTACCCCACTTTTTTTTCAAGAAAGAGAGAGAGAGCAGAGGAGAGAGGCAGAGGGAGAGAGAGAGAGAAGGAGAGAGATAGAGAGTCTTAAGCAGATTCCATGCTCAGTACAGATCCCAACTTGGGGCTCCATCTCATGACCCTGGGATCATGACCTAAGCCAAAATCAAGAGCTGGACACACAACCTACTGAGCCACCCAGGTGCTCCTGAAAGTATAGGAACCCTTCTAACCAAGTGTCCTTACTGCCTACACACCATTGGACCTCCTGTTGTCCACCACACACTCTGGGGCTATCTCAAGATCGAGATGCTCCCCCTTTGCATATCTGAAACTCAGGGCCCTCTGGTACTCTGAATCCTCACTGATTTTTTGAAGGGAAAGATAACTGTTTCCTTTTTCGGTGGATCCCCATCGTCTCTCTCTCTACTCCTAGACAGGCTCCCATTCTTGGTCTTCACGCTCAGCCAGAGAGTTGCACCCACCCTAGCAGTAGTGCTAGCCCATACCGCAACTGTGTGCAAATGGGAAAAGGGCCCCTTGGGGCGCCTGGGTGGCGCAGTCGGTTAAGCGTCCGACTTCAGCCAGGTCACGATCTCGCGGTCCGTGAGTTCGAGCCCCGCGTCAGGCTCTGGGCTGATGGCTCAGAGCCTGGAGCCTGTTTCCGATTCTGTGTCTCCCTCTCTCTCTGCCCCTCCCCCGTTCATGCTCTGTCTCTCTCTGTCCCAAAAATAAATAAACGTTGAAAAAAAAATTTTAAAAAGGAAAAGGGCCCCTTGACAAGGCACTTCACTAACACTTGTTGGAAGGTTGTTAGAATATACAAATCTCTGACTTCATGAATATTCTTCCTTAGAGTTGTGCAGCACACAAGGTGCACAATAGTAAGGGGTGACTCTGTGCCCATCCCCTCTAGGGACTTTCTCTCCAATCCATCTATAAATTCCCATTTTGTTTTGTTTTGTTTTGGCACCTTATAAACCCATGGCCGTTGGTTTCCAACTTCCCATTTCCTCAAGCAGTCAGTAATGAAGGACCTAAACTATGTTTATCCATCCCCACTCCCAGGTCTAGATCTTGTAAAGGACTGACAGGCAGAGTCCCCTTTATTGGGTTATGTGAAAGGGACAATTTGAACAAACTGGAACAGAGGGGAAGGAGTATGGCATTCGGCACTTTCCAGAGATTCTTGAGTCCAGGCTTTAGGAAAAAGACTGAAAATTGGAAGCCACAACTATAAACTAATTCAGTATGCCCTAAGACTATAGTTTACTTATTTTTGGTTTTGTCTGCACATTTTTTTCTAAAGTTTGGATTTTAATGCTTTTAAGATTGTAACCGCTCCTAATTGTCTTATACACCATGTTAATTCACAAATAGATTCTGCCACTAAAACAAGGACCCAGAGTAACAGTGGCTTAAGTGAAATGAATTTGGCTTTTGCTTATGTAATATAGTTTAAGCATAAGCAGTACAGAGCTAAGATGCAGATCCATGGTAGGAGGAACCCAGGCCCCTTCTAGGTCGTTGCTCATCCATCCCTAAGGCATTGTTGTCATCTGAGTGGTCTAAGATGGCCGTCTGCCACTATGAACCGGTTCCTACTCATGAGAAAGAGAAGAGGAGAGTGTGTGCATTCTCTATAATGGCACAACCCAAAAGTTGTGCTTATCATTTCTGTTCATACCTCATTGGCCAGGACTTAACCATGGGGTGTCCTCTGTTCAAGCTGCCATAACAAAGCACCATAGACTGGGTGGTATAAATGACAGAAATTTATTTCTCCCAGTCCTGAAGTCTGGGAACTCCAAGATCAGGGTGGTGGCTGATTTGGTTTGTGGTAAGAGCTGTCTTCTTGGCTTGCAGATGGCCAACTTCCTGCTGTGTCCCCACAGGTAGAGAGAGACAGAGACATCTTTTCCTCTTCTTCAAAAGCCACAGTCCTGTCAGATTAAGGCCTCACCCTTATGACCTCATTTAAACTTAATTACCTCCTGAAGACTCTATCTCCAGATACATTCACATGGGGTATGGGGGGGGGGGGATTCATATAACATGAATTTTAGGAAGGCACAATTCAGTCCATAGCATATGGCCTCACCTAGTTGCAAGGGAGACTGGGAAGCATAGTGTATATTCTGAGCAGAATGCTATTATTACTAATATTGAAGATCCATTAGTAGTCACTCATACAATCCCACTTATTTATGTGCTTGGTTCTTCTAGGCAGTTCCTTTGGCAACACTGTTTTAGTGTCTTTGTTATTATATTTGCAGTTTTCTGAATCCCAGCACCATTGTCCTATCTATATTCAGAAATAAATATACCATAGAGACCAACATAAATGATGTTTTATTGCCCACCACAGCTCTCCCTACTGCTGTAAATGAATGTTGATTTAGCATCTCAGAAAACAAAAGTGACCAGTGAGCTAACACTAATTATATAAAACCATTTTAATAAAATAAAGGAACGCAGTGCCACATTTTGTTTTTCTACTAGTGACTGGTCCAGCTCCAGCTTAGTGCGGCCTTATAACCTGACAGAGTGAGGCAGTGTTCAGAGACTTCTTGCTTGCTCCAAAGAGCCAAGAAAGCCTGCAAAATCAGATTTTTTAAATATGCAAATTAAGGTCAAACAGCCCCACATCTGAGATTTAATGGCTAATCTATTCAGACAGCTGCTTCTTGGCTATTATATTACAAGGTGACTGAGTTCATTAAGATTTTCACACACAACTGACTCTTCAAATTGTATTCCACACTTTTTTAGACCTTCATGGGCAAAGCTAGTCAGATGAGCTATGGTTATAGCAGAAAGAGCCAATCTGTCGCTATTTGTTTTCCAATAGACAAAGGGGCATTATTTTCAGGTTGATTAAAACTGGTCACTCAAGCCAAATTCCAGGATGAGGTCATGAAGAACAGTCACTGTGGGGCTTATTGCCAAAGGCAACTGGGGAGAGTCTAGTTTTCTTTGCTGAAAGACATAGTGCCAAAAATTCAAATTAAACTTTAAAATTATGTTACCTCTACCTGTGTTATACTGTACACATTAAGAACAATGAAGCCAAATGCAAGTCCTTAAACATTAGTCTTATGTATAGACATTGTTTAATATTTACACATCATGGAGTTAGATCAGGCATTGTCTATTATTGTTGCCATTTTCTTTCCTGTTCTCTAACAATTGAAAACTTCTTTGTTTTATAAAACTACATTTATAAGCAAAATGATGTAGAACATGTTTCATTCTGCACATACAACTTATTTAACATTATTTTGTTATTAAGTATAAGAGAATTTTAATGTGATTATTTCACCAAACTTTCTCATATATAGTATAAGCTACTTTCTTTCCACAGAACTGTCTAGCCAGTGAAATGAAATTACTGTGAGCTCTTAAACCAACATACTGTAAGTCTGTTATGATAAAATCTCATAAACTGGAAACAATAAGGAAATGGCTATTCTACCAAGTGACAATTCTTTTTTTTTTTTTTTTTTTTTAACGTTTATTTATTTTTGAGACAGGGAGAGACAGAGCATGAACGGGGGAGGGGCAGAGAGAGAGGGAGACACAGAATCTGAAACAGGCTCCAGGCTCTGAGCTGTCAGCACAGAACCTGATGCGGGGCTCAAACTCCCAGACCGTGAGATCATGACCTGAGCTGAAGTCAGTCGCTCAACCAACTGAGCCACCCAGGCGCCCCCCCAAGTGACAATTCTTAACTGAAAAAATATTTAAAAAAAATTTTTTTTATATTTATTTATTTTTGAGAAACAGAGTGAGACAAAGCGTGAGCGGGGGAGGGGAAGAGAGAGAAGGAGACACAGAATCTGAAGCAGGCTCCAGGCTCTGAGCAAGCGGTCAGCACAGAGCCTGATGTGGGGCTCGAACCCACAAACTGTGAGATCATGACCTGCGCCGAAGTTGGACGCTCAACTGACTGAGCCACCCAGGTGCCCCGAAAAATATTTTTTTTTTGAATTTACAACTTTAGTAAATGGCATTTTTTTATATATATATATGAAATTTATTGTCAAATTGGTTTCCATACAACACCCAGTGCCCATCCCAAAAGGTGCCCTCCTCAATACCCATCACCCACCCTCCCCTCCCTCCCACCCCCCATCAACCCTCAGTTTGTTCTCAGTTCCGAAAAATATTTTTAAAGGCAATGTATTCTTAATATAGTGCATAAAATAAAGAAATGAGTAAAATGAAATACTGTTGTTTGAATAATAAACACAAACCATTTCCACAAAATAGTTTATTGCTAAAACCAGAAGTTGAAAACTTATAGAATAAATTGTTAATTTATGAGCTTTTGATTTGAAAAAACAACACCAACAACAAAACAGTGATGAGCTTTAGATGAACTTGCCTTTCTTTTGAACCAGTAGGGCCCTGAAATTCACAAAGCAAAAAATAACTTCAATTATAATTAATAAGAACCAATTACACTTTGAATTATCATGAATCCAAAATGAAATAATCATGAGACTTAAAACAGTTCAATTGGTTCTTGGAATATAGCCAAAGGAAATAAGCTTTAAAAATATTGAAAAAGTTCTATCTACATGATTTGTTATTTATAAGTGAGAAAATCTGTTAGTAATCTAAATATCTTTACAGGATGTGGTTATAAAATCATTTAAAACTACAATCCAAAGAAAATGAGAAATATATGGGAAATAGTTATGATAGAATGTTAACATCAAAAATCAAGTCCTTGGATTTTTTTTTTCTCCCAATGGGATGAATTACTGAGGTGAAGAAAATAATGTTGGTTGTCATTGACAGAAACTATGAGAACAATCAGTGTTTGATGTCTCCCGGTCAAATGTTATAATTTTGATAGTGAAATACAACCCTGCAAACATCAATTCAAATTTTCTCTAGTGAAGCATTTCCTTGCAATCCAGACTTGTTAACCACTTCTTCCAGTTTCTCTCCAGCATCGCAGATGTAACCGACTTCTAGAATGCATTGGACCCCATGGGGTACAGACAGGAATCATCTTCAGTTTTCTCTCATGTTGGTCTTCAGGTGTCTCCTCTATTGGATCCTCCTTCTCAGCCCCTGAACAAGAGCTTAGGCAGATTGCATAGATTCGCAGTCCTTTTCAGATATCAAAAGGTAGTATTTTCAGGCGTGGTATTAACAAATTCTGTATGATGTAAATGAAAACTTTGATCTCTTCAGCTTCCCCCTGCCACCATCCATAGACCAACAGCGGGGAAGGGGCATGGTCTACTCTCATCCCCACAATTTTCCTTCTTGGCTTCTCCGCTTTTCCTCTCCCACTCACTGTGTACCTTTTGGTTCTTCCACGGTTGTAGGAGACGGCCGGGAGAGGATAGATAAGGAGGCAAACTGGTCTGACCTGATGAGTCCTGTTGTAACCTGGTGTTAGTAAGCCCTGCATGGCAGATGCACCAAAGCTGGCTCTTTCTCTTTTGGGAGTTCTCTGGGGACTCTGTCCTCAGATTCATCCATCACTTTATGTGCTTTGACATAGGTAAGTCACTTTCCAGATGGCGGCTTCCTCCCACCACCCCAGATCCTGTTTCCAATGGAATGTCCCACGTGGGCCACTCTGGCCCCAGGAGTCTTCTGCACCTTGAGGAAAGTACAACCACCATTGCTTGCAGCTGCTCACATTGCCCTGCTTCAGGGGCAAGTGCAGAGAACCCTGAACCTCAGAAGTTTCTAGGCAAGAGTCAAGCCCCAGATCCTCCAAACTGAGAGTCATGTGTCAAAATCTCCTAAGAACTCCCTCACCAGGCTCCATTCCAGCACTATAGCTTCTTGGCCTGAAGTGGGAGAGGGTAGCACTCACTCCTCTACCAGAGCTCAGCACCTACCAGACTTGAAGAAATCTTCATTCTCAGTCTTTCACTAAAGCTAGAAGAGGGAGCAGAGCCAGTTTTGAGTCACCTCTTAGTAAGTCCTGTTGTGATGGTCACTATGGGAGTACTTGCCATCTACTGTTCTCGACTTTGTGGCCTCAGTTGAAAGTAAGAAAAATCCTATTTTGCTGTTATGCACGATACCCCTCACTCGGGAAATAATTCTCCTCTACTGTCTCTGCTTGATTCCAATGGATTACCCTGAAAGTCAAATGGCAAGCCGATCTCAAGTACTTTTGGTTTTCCGCTCAATTACTCCAAGGTCCTTCTGCTTAAATAGACAGTATGAATGATTGGGTCAGTCTGTTTTCTGCAGTGACTCTTAATCAGGATTCAGACAGGACCAGGCCTGTCTGCTGAACTGGTATGACAGGCCTGCCAGAGAATTGGCTTTGTTTCATTGGTTGAAAAAGAAGAGAAGCAGGGTGCCCAAGTCCTGGAGGGAAGGAGATGTGGGGGAACATGGCAGAATTTCAGTGATGTTCTCTTGACTTGGACAGCCCCATAGACCTGGGGTTGAGTATATGGAGAGAGTGACTGCAGCCGGAGGCTGAGGGAGCTGTTTTCATAAGGGGCCCTGTGTGTCACTATGAGGCATGAGGACGTAAGCAGTGTAGCTTCTGTGCCCAGATAAGGAGGAGGGATCCTCTCCCCACTTGGGCACAAACCACAGCATGCCTTCGGAACACTGAGAACTCAGAAAACGGCAACACAGCTGGTAATTTGCAGCTTTGGGTGTTAGGAGGCGGCAACTTTGGCCAGGACATCAGTAGAGCCTCAGTGGACTTCCAGGACAATGTATATCAAAAAGCTAGTTGCTGGCAAACTACCAAAGGGGAGTTAAACTATGTGTCTTCTAGGTACTTGAACCAGCTCCCAGACCACGTGTCTGCGTGATATCCAGTCCCCCTCCAATGTAGCTCTTCATAGTTGGCTGAGTCAAACAGCCCTATAAAAATTAGTGGAGTGGAAAGAGAACAGAATAACTTCAGTAACAACTGCCATTTGGGCAAGGGGAGAACACAATTGTCCCTGGACCACACCATATATTCTCTCCTGCTGGACAGGAATATAAAAGACTCCATGCTCTTGCAATCCTTAGTCTACCTGCCAGCTGCCCCAGCTTCTGATCTTGGAGGGTGAATCTCCTTTGCTAACTGATTTCCATGATCACTGATTCTGCTTTCTCAAGATCTCACTGTATAATAACCTAGAACTACAACAGAAATTGGGGCTGTTCTGGTGGCTATACCTCTTTGTGAAAACACTTTCTATTGGTGTGAATTCTGGAGGCTCAAGAAGTGTAACAGCCATGCTTAAGGGGTTTTCTGATCATGTAATTTAGTTTCATAGGCTATGAACCAATGCCTTAGATCCCTTTGCATCATAGACTGGCTATAATGGAAACTGGCTTTGAAATTCTTTATCCTACCAAAAGGCCTGGGTGCCATTGCTAGTTTTATACTACCCTGTTGGACTCTGCCTCAGGGTAACTTAAAACAATAGACTGAGGTAGACCAGCAACCATTAGTCTGCCCATTCTTTGCAGCCACAGCCAATCACACTGAGAAAGATTGTCCCTTTTGCACAGAACAGAAGCCATTTGGATGCACTCAGGGAATCAAGTTTCTTCTAAGACCCATAGAATCCCAAATGATGGCTCTTGCCTCTCTGCTTTTTCTTGCACCAGTGTTACACTGGAAAGACAATTTGTTTTTTTTTTTTTTCTTTCCCAGATATTACAAGAAATGGATCTTCTTTATCCATTCATCCATCAATGGACATTTGGGCTCTTTCCATACTTTGGCCATTGTTGATAGTGTTGCTATAAACATTGGCTGCATGTGTCCCTTCGAAACAGCACACCTGTATCCCTTGGATAAATACCTAGTAGTGCAATGGCTGGGTCCTAGGGTAGTTCTATTTTTAATTTTTTGAGGAACCTCCATACTGTTTTTCAGAGTGGCTGCACCAGCTTGCATTCCCACCAGCAGCGCAAAAGAGATCCTCTTTCTCCGCATCCTTGCCAATATCTGTTGTTGCCTGAATTGTTAATGTTAGCCATTCTAACAGGCATGAGGTAGTATCTAATTGTGGTTTTGATTTGTATTTCCCTGATGATGAGTGATGTTGAGCATTTTTTCATGTGTCTTTTAGCCATCTGGATGTCTTTGGATAAGTGGCTATTCATGTCTTTTGCCCATTTCTTCATGGATTATTTGTTTTTTGGGTGTTGAGTTTGATAAGTTCTTTATAGATTTTGGATACTAACCCTTTATCTCATATGTTGTTTGCAAATATCTTCTCCCATTCAGTCAGTTGCCTTTTAGTTTTGCTGATTGTTTCCTTTGCTGTGCAGAAGCTTTTTATTTTGATGAGGTCCCAATAGTTCATTTTTGCTTTTGTTTCCCTTGCCTCCAGAGATGTGTTGAGTAAGAAGTTGCTGCAGCCAAGATCAAAGAGGTTTTTGCCTGCTTTCTCCTCGAGGATTGGGATGGCTTCCTGTCTTACATTTAGGTCTTTCATCCACTTTGAGTTTATTTTTGTGTATGGTGTAAGAAAGTGGTCCAGGTTCATCTTTCTGCATGTTGCTGTCCAGTTTTCCCAGCACCACTTGCTGAAGAGAATGTCTTTATTCCATTGGATAGTCTTTTCCTGCTTTGTCAAAGATTAGTTGGCCATACGTTTGTGGGTCCATTTCTGGGTTCTCTATTCTGTTCCATTCATCTGAGTGTCTGTTCTTGTGCCACATCTGAGAGAATTTCAACATCTCACTATCCACTGACTGTTTTATATATAGCTGCAAGGGAATCTGGAAAGGTATGTATTTTAGCTTTTCAGTCTCGTTAGTAGAGCAAGGCAAAAGAAAAGAGATTAATGAAAGGCTCTTGGTTAGGCCATCCATATCGTCCACCACAGTCTGCACCTTTGGCTATACCACAGTCACACATTTTCTTATTGTCATATATTTATGTTCATATGGAATACATTTGCTTCCTCCCCCAAAGAATACAAGTCTATTTACTACATCTCGATCAAAATCCAGCATCTTTGTGTGATATCCAGTTCTGTTCAACAGGTCTAGCTATGGTTCCTTGTAGCCTGGCAAACTTAATTTTGAAAGTAAAGATACCTGCTCCAAATGTACCTGGTACAATTATTGGGGGAGAAACATGATAATTACAATGAATACTCCCATTTGGAAAGGTTGATGTGAAACACACAGCCCATATTACACCCTGAGAGACAGTAAGATGAGGCCCATCTGCTTAGGCAGTAGAGTTTCTTGCCTCAGACACTGGCTCTGCCTTCTGGAGAAATCCACTTTGATTATCTTCCTTTGCCTTGTGGTTATATATTTGGAAGAAAATATTCCCTGTTGACTGTCTTTCATGGCCACATCTGACATGAGCATTTAGAAGAATGCCCTTTCTAAAGCCTTCTCAGTTTTTCACCATCTTTCTACAGGTTTTAATTCAGTCTAAGAGGCCAGTTGGTGACAAGTTGTCAACCAGTCTTGAGTTTTTGTTTCATTGCTTTGTTTTGTTTCTGTTGTTGTTTTTGCAATAGAATTTTACCATAAAACAACTAGGCTTCTGTATTGGTTTTCTTTCGTTTGTACCCCTGCACTCTTCTCTATTCATTCCAGCCCTGCTCTGTGCTCTGGGAAGCTGATCTGTATATACAGCTTCAGTGATTCCCCTGCCGTCTAGCTTTCTGTTGGGTTTGGCCAATGGGAGAACCTGCAGGAGGTCATAGGGAAAAGGCAGTGTGAAATTAGGGTATCTTTTCCCCCATATCTCTTTCTGCTTGGTTGCCATGGGACTACAAAAGGTCGCAGCTCCTGTCAAGTGGCCCTCTCTGAATTCTGTTAACTGTTTCCTCTCCTTGCCCTTCACGCTCAATAATGGCAATGGCTCCCTGGTATTACTCCATCTGGGGTGCCATCCTATCCCTTTGATTTCCCTATACCCTCTTCACATCTGTCAATAGTCCCCTTTAAAACTCTCTCAAATTACCCAAATCCAGTGTGCTATCCATTTCTTGCCAGGATTCTAACTGCTACAACTTCCAGTTTATTTGCTTCTAATCAAGTATGTACATAGGTATGTATGTTCAGGAAAATTGCATAATGTCATGGAAAGTAGTGTGAGATATTTGAGAAACTTGAAACTTATATAGTAGAGGGAGAATCAAACCAATTATGGATTACTATTATAATAGAGCTGAATGTATTATAACTATACCACTGGAGATCATGTAGATGTTTGAAAATAATAGAATAAGAATGCAGTTAGGTGAATGGGTGGTTTAAATACGTGGGTGGTTTTGGAAATTAGTGATAAGTGTTCTATTATTATTTCCATTTTACAGTTGAGGAGAGTAAAAAAAAAAAAAATCCCGAGAGGTAAGTAACTTGGCCATGGTCAAACAATTAAGCAGGAGAGCTGGGATTTGAACTCACAGGGTCTGGCTCCAAAGCCTAAACTCAATGTCACCCATTGATTCTCAAGGCAGTGCCTGCAAGTAGTTGGACCTCAAGCAGGTTCAGGCATAGCACACATATTAGAAACCTCAGATCCTAAATTTTGAAACCATATGGTGTCCTGTAATTTCTCATGGTTAAGTGAAAAGACCACTTTGGAGCTGTGAAACAAACTTAGATCTTTTGAAAACCATGTGATTCTATGACTTTCAGAAACTTTCTAGCACATACAGGTTGAGTTAGCTTCTTTTTCTGTTTCTATAACACTGTGAACACACCCCTTTTATAGCTTTTATTGTAGTGTTGTAATTGTTTCTATGTGTCTGTCTTCTGCCCTGTGAGCTCTTCAAAGAAAAAATTTGTCTTATTCAACCTCATTAATGCCCTATAATGAGACATTTAGTGAAGGACCAATTAATATCTAATCTACAAATATCCATCTAATTATACCTTAATTTACTCATCCACACAGCTAGCCACAATGTAGATTAACTTCTCTGGGCTTTATTGTCATTAGCAATTACATATTTTAGGACCCAATTAGTATTTTTGCTATTATCAGTATCGAGACAATTATTAAGATTTAATATAGGAATACATACATAAAAAACTAAAAGCTAAGCAAAAAGAGATGTTAAAAAATAACAACAAAAGAAGTAAAACCTGTTTTCTCTAAATTGAACCTTAGAAACATAAATTAAAAGGTGTATTATTAATTACGTCCTAAAAATGTTCTGGTTTATTTCCAGCTCAGTTAACCCCTTTAAGCATCTGCACCAAATCAGGGAAGCATGCAGGGTCCATGATCACTTTATTCAGAAGCTGCAGTGACAGCATGATGAAAGATAACAGAGAAACTTCTACTTGGTTACTCTCCGCTCCACGTTGGAATATTGGGTTTATACAAACTTTTCTACTGCATTATTCTATCCAACCACTTCCCCTCTGCTTCTCCAAGCAGGAAAATAATTATTGAGATATTTACCCCATGTCATTTTCTCTTCCTTCAACATTTTAATGGGGTGAGGTGCATTAGAAAAGGGTTTTGTCTGGGAGCACCAGGGTGGCTCAGTCAATTGAGTGCCAACTTCGGCTCAAGTCATGATCTCACGGTTCATGGGTTTGAGTCCCAAGTTGGGCTCTGTGCTGACAGCTTAGAGTCTGAAACCTGCTTCGGATTCTGTGTCCCCCTCTCTCTCTGCCCCTCCCCTGCTCGCACTCTGCCTCTGTCTCAAAAATAAAATAAACATTAAAAAAATTTTTTTTTAATTAAAAGGGTTTTGTCTGGACATGGTTATTGTGACCACTCTGTGTTGCTTTGATTCCGACATCTTATCCTTGAGAGAAACTGCAAGGATATTGGGCAGTGCTAAAAGTACAACCCCCAGATTACCTCCATCTGGCTTGACAAATGAGCTCAACCTATAGGTTTATATTGATCTGTCCTAGGCACAGAGGAGATTTAACCATATTCATTAGCTCAATGAATGCTGTCTAATGCCTAATGTGTGCCAAACACCATGGCAGAAGTAAGATTAGTAAAGTAGTCCCTACTCTGAGCAGTTAAAAATCTGTTAGGAAGTCAAGACCATCTCACCTGAAACAAACAGTAAACAATATACAATATAATATGTGATAACTTTTTTAAATTACACTTAATTTTGAAGTAATTATAGATTCACATGCATTTGTTAGAAATTCCCTTTACAGTTTCCTCCAGATGATAATATCTTACAAATAGTCCAGTACCACACCCAGGATATTGACATTGATATAGTCAAGATACAAAACATTTCCATCATTTCCATGAACACAAGGATCCTCCCAAGTTGTCTTTTATAGACATACCCATTTTCCTCCTTATGCCACACCTTCCTTCACCTCTGACAACCATTGATCATTAATCCATTTCTATAACTATGTCATTTCAATGGAATCACATAATATGTAACAACTTGGGATTGGCTTTTTTCACTCATACAATTCTCTGGTGCTTCATTCAAGTTGTTGTCTGTACCAATAATTTCTTCTTTTTATTACTGCCTAGTATTCCATGGCATGGATTATCACAGTTTGTTTAACCATTCACCTGTTGAAGGACATTTGGGTTGTTTCCAGTTTGGAGCAATTATATATATAATTGCTACAAACATTCTTGTATAAGCATTTTTTTTTTTTTTGATAAATGTTATTTTCGTTTCTCTGGGGTAAAATACCCAAGAGTTCCATCACTTAGTTGTATGGTAGCTGCACCTTTTGTTTTTTTAAGAAACTGACAAATTGTTTTCCAGAGTAGCTGTACCACTTTACATTCTCACCAATAATATGTGGGTAACCTATTTTTCCATATTCTTACCAGTATTTGATGTGGTCACTATTTTTTATCTTAGTCATTCCAATAGGTGTGTAGTGATATCTCACTGTAGTTTGTATTTCTCTAATGGCAAATGATGCTGAATATCTTTTCATGTCCTTGTTTGCCACTTTCTTATTATTTGGTGAAAATTCTCTTACGTCTTTGCTGATGTTCTAAAGGGACCATTTCCTTTTTTACTTTTGAGTTTTTTTGTTTTTTTTTTTTTAATTTTTTTTTCCAACGTTTATTTATTTTTGACAGAGAGAGACAGAGCATGAACGGGGGAGGGGCAGAGAAAGAGGGAGACACAGAATCGGAAACAGGCTCCAGGTTCTGAGCCATCAGCCCAGAGCCTGACACGGGGCTCGAACTCACGGACCACGAGATCGTGACCTGGCTGAAGTCGGACGCTTAACCGACTGCGCCACCCAGGCGCCCCTTTACTTTTGAGTTTTGAGAGCTCTTTCTGTAGTCTAGAAACTAGTGCTTTGTTCAGATACATGGTTTGCAGATATTTTTTTCTCACTCTGTATCTTTATCCTCTTGCCAGGGTCTTTCACAGAATAAAATCTTAAATTTTGGTGAAGTCATTTTATTAATTTTATATATAACTAATTGTTTTAATGTTAATTTATTTTTGAGAGAGGGAGAGAGAGACAGAGCGCGAGCAGGGGAGGGTCAGAGAGAGAGGGAGACACAGAATCTGAAGCAGGCTCCAGGCTCTGAGCTGTCAGCACAGAGCCAGACGCAGGGCTCAAACCCACAAACTGTGAGATCATGACCTGAACTGAAGTTAGACATTGAACCAACTGAGCCACCCAAGAGCCCCTAATTTTATATATAGATCATATTTTTGGTTTGAAGTCTGAGAACTTTTTGTCATGTCCTAGATGCCAAAGATTTTCTCTTATGCTTTTTTTCTAGAAGTTTTAGTTTTACATTATACATGTAAGTCCATTATCTACTTTGAGTTACTTTTTGTATAAGGAATGAGACATGTCAAGTTTCTGTCTTCTTTCTCTCTTTTTTCTTTCTTTCTTTCTTATTTTTTGCACAATTTCTTGAAAAGACTATCTTTCCTCCATTGAACTGTTTATGTACCTTTGCCATGAAACAGTTGGGCATGTTTCTATAAGTCTGTTTGGGTTCTCTATGCTGTTCCATTAATCTATGTGTTATCCCACTTCCAATATTATATAGTCTTGGCTACTACAGTAATACAGTAAGTCTTGAAATTGGATAAATGGTTTCCCTGACTTTATTCTTTTTTGAGAGAGGCAGAGAGAGAGAGAGAGAGAGAGAGAGAGTTAATCAGGCTCCATGCTCGAGCGAGTTAATCAGGCTCCATGCTCGGCATGGAGCCTGATGCAGGGCTCTATCCCATGACCCTGGGATCATGACCTGAGCCAAAACCAAGAGTTGGGCACTCAACCAACTGAGCCACCCAGGCCTCCCTCCCTCACTTTATTCTTTTTCAAAGTTGTTTTAACTATTCTAGTTCCTTTACCTGTCAATATAAATTTTGGAATAACTTTGTCTTTATCTTAAAAAAAATCTTGCTGGAATTTTGATGAGAATGTTAAACATGTATATCAACAGAATAGAATTGACATCTTTATTATATTGAATCCTCTAATCCTGAACATGATATGCCTTTTTTAAATTTTTCTTATGTTTATTTATTTTTGAGAAAGAGAGACAGAGCATGAGCGGGGGAGGGACATAGAGTGAGAGGGAGACACAGAATCCAAAGCAGGCTCCAGGCTCTGAGCTGTCAGCATAGCTATATTCATCAGCCAGTGTTCATAATGATAAGTGTACTCCTTCATCCCCATCACCTATTTCACCCATTCTCCCACCAACCTCCCCTCTGGTAAACATCAATTTGTTCTCTATATTTAAGTGTCTGTTTCTTGGTTTCCCTCTCTCTTTCTTTACTTGTTTGCTTTGTTTCTTAAATTCCACGTATGAGTGAAATCATATTGTATTTGTCTTTCTCTGTCTGACTTATTTCATTTAGCATTATATTTCATAGCTCCATCCATGTGTTTGCAAATGGCAAGATTTCATTCCTTCTTATGGCTGATTAATATACCACATCTTTATCCATGCACCTATTGATGAACACTTGGGCTGCTTCCATAATTTGGATGTTGTAAATAATGCTTCAATACGCATAGGGGTGCATGTATATTTTTGAGTAAGTGTTTTTATATTCTTTGGGTAAATACTCAGTAGTGCGATTTCTGAATCTAGGGCACTCCTGTTTTTAACTTTTTGAGGAAACTCCATACTGTTTTCCCACCAACAGTGCACAAGTGTTCCTTTTTTTTCCACATCTTCACCAACACTTGCTGTTTCTTGTATTTTTTTATTTTATCCATTCTGACAGGTATGAGGTGATATCACATTGTGGTTTTGATTTGCGTTTCCCTGATGATGAGTGATGTTGAGCATCTTTTCATGTGTCTGTTGGCCATCTGGGTGTCTTCTCTGGAGAAATGTCTGCTCAAGTGTTCTGCATAGTTTTTAATTGGTTTGGTTTGGTTTGTTTGTTTTGGTGTTGAGTTGTATAAATTCTTTACATATTTTGGATACTAACCCTTTATCAAATATGTCATTTGCAAGTATCTTCTCCAATTCAGTTGGTTATCTTTTAGTTTTGTTAATTGTTTCCTTTTCTGTGCTGAAGCTTTTTCTTTTATTGTAGTCCCAATAATTTATTTTTGCTTTTGTTTCTCTTGGCTCAGGAGACATATCTAGAACAATATTGTTATGGCTGATGTCAGAGAAATTACTGCCCATGCTCTCTTCTAGGATTTTTATGGTTTCAGGTTTCACATCTAGATATTTAATCCATTTCGAGTTTATTTTTGTGTTTGGTGTAAGAAAGTGGTCCAATTTCATTCTTTTGCATGTAGCTGTTCATGCAACAGCACCCAACACCATTGTTGAAAAGACTTGTTTTTTTCCCAATGGATATTCTTGCCTCTTTTATCAAAGACTAATGGACCATGTAATCATGGGTTTATTTCTGGGATTTCCCTTCTGTTCCATTGATCTGTGTCTATTTTTGTGCCAGTACCATACTGTTTTGATTACTACAGCTTTATAGTATAACTTGAAATCTGGAATTGTGATACTTCAAGCATTGTTTTTCTTTTTCAAGATTGCTTTGGCTGGGGCACCTGGCTGGCTCCGTCAGTAGTGAATGTGACTTCTGATCACAGGGTCTTGAATTCAAGCCCTATGTTGGGCATAGAGCCCATTAAAAAAATTTTTTTAAGTTTATTTTTAAAAGGTTGCTTTGGCCATTTGGGGTCTTTTGTGGTTCCATACAAATGTTAGTATTATTTGTTCTAGCTCTGTGAAAAAGGCTGTTGGTATTTTTTTTTTTTAATTTTTTTTTTCAACGTTTATTTATTTTTGGGACAGAGAGAGACAGAGCATGAACGGGGGAGGGGCAGAGAGAGAGGGAGACACAGAATCGGAAACAGCCTCCAGGCTCTGAGCCATCAGCCCAGAGCCCGACGCGGGGCTCGAACTCGTGGACCGCGAGATCGTGACCTGGCTGAAGTCGGACGCTTAACCGACTGCGCCACCCAGGCGCCCCAAAAAGGCTGTTGGTATTTTGATAGGGATTGCATTAAATCTGTAGATTACTTTGGGTAGTATGAACATTTTAACAATTTTAGTTCTTGCAATCCGTGAGCATGGAATCTTTTTCCATTTGTTGAGTCATCTTCAATTTCTTTCATTAATGCTTTATAGTTTTCAAAGTACAAGTCTTTCACTTCCTTCTTTAAGTTAATTTTGGGTATTTTATCATTTTTGGTGTAATTGTAAATGGGATTGATGCCTTGATTTCTCTTTCTACTGCTTCATTATTAGTGTATTGCAATTCAATGGATTTCTGTACATTGATTTTTGTATCCTATGACCTTACTGAATTCATCTATCAGTTCTAGTAGTTTTTGGTGGAGTCCTTCGAGTTTTCTATATATAGTATCATGTCATCTGCAAATAGTGAAAATTTTACTTCTTCCTTACCAATCTGGATGCCTTTCATTCCTTTTTCTTGTTTGATTGCTATGGCTAGGACCTCCAGTACTATGAGGATGAAAGTGGCAAAAGTGGACATTCTTGTCTAGTTTCTGACCTTAGGGGAAAAGCTATTAGTTTTTCCCTATTGAGTGTTATGTTCACTGTGAGTTTTTTATATATGGCCTTTGTGGTGTTGAAGTATGTTCCCTCTAAACCTACTTTGTTGAGGATTTTTTTTTTACCATGAATGGACATTGTACTTTGTCAAATGCTTTTTCTGCATCTATTGAAATGATCATATGATTTTTATCCTTTCTCTTATTGATGTGAGATGTATCACATTTATTTATTTGTGAATATTGAACCACTCTTGCATACAAGGAATAAATCCCATTTGATCATAGTGAATGATTTTTTTTAATGTGTTGTTTGGTTTGCTAATATTTTGTTGAGGATTTTTGCGTCTATGTACATCAGACATATTGGCCTGTAGTTCTCTTTTTTGTAGTGTCTTTACCTGGTTTTAGTGTCAAGGTAATGCTGGACTCAGAGAATAAATTTGGAAGTTTTCCTTCCTCTTTTATTTTTTGGAATAGTTTGAGAAGGATAGGTATGAACACTTCTTTAAATGTTTGATAGAATTCCCCTATGAAGCTGTTTAGCCCTTGACTTTTGTTTGTTAGGAGTTGTTTATATATATACACACACAATGTTAAGAGTTGTTTTTATATATATATGTATATACATATATATATATACATATATATATATATACTAGCAATGAAACTGAATCAGTAATATTATATATATATATATATATATTATATTACTGATTCAGTTTCATTGCTAGTAATTTGTCTTTTTTGAATTTTCTGTTTCTCCCTGATTCATTTTGGGGAGGTTATATGTTTCTATGAATTTATCCATTTCTTCAATGTTGCTCAATTGGTTGGCATATAACTTTTCATAATATTCTCTTACAATCCTTTGTATTTCTGTGGTGTCAGTTGTCATTTTTCCTCTTTCATTTCTGATTTTATTTGAGTCCCATCTCTCTCTATCTTTCTCTCTCTCGATGAGTCTGGCTAAAGGTTTATCAATTTTGTTGGTCTTTTCAAAGAACAAGTTCCTGGTTTCATTGATCTGTTCTAATGTTTTTGTTCATTTGTTTCGCTTTGTTTTGCTTTAGTTTCTGTTTCATTTATTTCTGCTCTAATCTTTATTGTTTCCTTCCTTCTACTGGTTTTGGGTTGTTTGTTCTTCTTTTTCTAGCTCCTTTAGGTTGTTTGAGATTTTTCATGCTTCTTTAGGTAGGCCTATATTGTATAAACTATTCTTTTAGAACCACTTTTGCTGCATCCCAAAGATTTTGGACTGCTGTGTTTTTATTTTCATTTGTCTCCATGTATTTTTTTTTTATTTGTTCTTTGATTTCTTGATTGACCCATTCATTGTTTAGTAGCATGATATTTAACCTCCATGTATTTGTGCTCTTTCCAGCTTTTTTTCTTGTGGTTGATTTCTATTTTCACAGCATTGTGGTCAGAAAAGATGCATGGTATGACTTTGGTCTTTTTTAATTTGTTAAGACTTGTTTTGTGGACTAATATGTGCTCTATTCTGGAGAATGTTCCTTGTGCACTTGAAAAGAATGTATATTCTTCTCCTTTAGGATGGAATGTTCTGAATATATCTGTTAAATCTATCTGTTCCAATGTGTCATTCAAAGCCACTGTTTCCTTCTTGATTTTCTGATTGAATGATCTGTGCACTGATATAAGTGGGATGTTGAAATCCCCTACTATTATTGTATTACTATCAGTTACTTCCTTTATGTTTGTTATAAACTGTTTTATGTATTTGGGTGCTTCTAAGTTGGGTGCATAAAATTTACAATTGTTATATATTCTTGTTGGATTGTTCTACAATGTCCTTCTTTGCCTCATGACAGTCTTTGTTTTAAGGTCTATTTTGTCAGTTATAAGTTTTGCTACCTTGGCTTTCTTTTCACATCCACTTGCATGAGAAATACTTCTCCATCCCTTCATTTTCAGTGTATCTTTAGGTCTGAAATGAGTCTCTTGTAGGCAGCAGATAGATGGGTCTTGATTTTTTTTTTAACCATTCGGTCACCCTGTGTCTTTTAATTGGAACATTGAGTCCATTTACATTCAAAGTAATTATTGGTTGGTATCTATCTATTGCCATTTTGTTACTTTCTTTATGATTTTTTTTTGTAGTTCTCCATTCCTTTATTCCCTTGGTCTCTTTTCTCATAATAAGTTGGCTTTCTTTAGTTATACTTGGATTCCTTTCTGTTCATTTTTTGTGTATCTATTACTGGTTTTTGATTTGTAGCTACCATTAGGTGTGTATATAACATCTTCTGCATATAGCAGTCTATATTAAGTTGATGGTTGCTTAAGTTTGATGAACTCATTCTTTATTCCTCTCACTTCCATGTTTTAGGTATATGGTGTCATACTTTACATTATTTTTATTTTGTAAGTGCTTTGACTGATATTTACAGATATACCTATTTTTGTACTTCCCACTTTTCCTACTTTTACTTATGGTCTTTCCTTTCTACTCAAAGAGTCCCTTTTAACATTTCTTGTAGGACTGGTTTAATGGTTATGAATCCCTTTAACTTTTGTTTGTCTGGGAAACTCTTCATCTCTCCTTCTATTCTAAATGACAGCCTTGATGGATAGAGTATTCATTCATAGATATTTTCCTTTCAGCTCTTGGAATATATCATGCTACTCCCTTTTGGCCTGTAGAGTTTTGCTGAAAAACCTGCTGATAGCCTCCTGGTGTTTCCTTATATGTAACTGATTTCTTTTCTCTTGCTGCTTTTAAAATTCTCTTTTTATCACTACTTTTTGCCATTTTAATTATTATATGTCTTGGTGTGGACCTCCTTGGGTTGGTTTTATTGGGGGAATTTCTGTGCTTTCTGGATCTGAATTTCTGTTTCCTTTTCCAAATTTAGGAAGTTTTCAGCTATTTTTCTTCAAACAAATTTTTCACCCCCTTTTCACTCTCTTCTCTTTCTGGGATCCCTATATGGTGAATGTTATTACACTTGATGGTGTCACTGAGTTCTCTAAGTCTATTCTTGTTTTGCATAATTTCTTTTTTCTCATGTGCTCAGTCAGCTTGATCACTTTCCATTACTCTGTCCTCCAGGTTTCTGATGTGTTCTTCTGCTTCCTCTTCTCTACTATTTATTCCATCTAGTGTATAGTTAATTTCATTTAATCTGTTATTCATCTCTGATTGGTTCTATTTTATCTCTTTGTTAGGGATCTCACTGATGTCTTCCACTCTTATCTCAAGTCCAGTGAGTATCTTTATGTTCATTATTTTTTTAAGCTTATTTATTTTGAGAGAGAGGGGGAGAGAAAGCACGGGGGGGGGGGAGGGGCAGAGAAAGAGGGAGAGAATCCCAAGCAGGCTCTGCACTGACAACATGGAGCCCAATGCAGCACTCAAACTCACAGACCACCAGATCATGACCCAAGTCAAAACCAAGACTTGGATGCTCAACCAACCAAGTCACCCAGGCACCCCAATGGTTATTACTTTAAATTCTCTTTCAGGCATAATACTTATATCTGTTTTGTTTAGGTCTCTTGCTATGACTTGCTCTTGTTCTTTCATTTGGGACATACTTCTCTGTCTCCTCATTTTGTCTCTCTGTCTCCTCATTTTGTCTCTCTGTCTGTTTCTGTGTGTTAGGAAAGTCAGCTACATCTCCTGCACTTGAAAGTAGTGGCATTATGAAGAAGAGGTCCTGTAGTGCTCTGCAGTTCAGTGTCCCCTGTTCACTGGAAAGTGGCGCTTCAGGGGTGTCTCTTATGTGTGTTGCATTCACCCTGCTGTTGTGGCTGAGCTGCTCTTTCCTTCAGTCCAGTCAACTGCAGTGGCTGTTATGGGCAAATGCTTGGTCCCTGTCATTTAAGTGGGCCAGTCTGGGCCACCTTGGGCTTGATTGAGTCAGACCAGGCATTTGCCAGAGATGCAGTAGCACCAAATGGCAGGGTGCTTTCCCTGTGTTGTCCCCTGAGAAGCTTTCATTGGTGGGCAGGGCCTGCAGTCAGACCAGCTGTTTGCCTCCAGCCCTCTGCTAGGGACACAGTCTGACTGGTGTGTGTAGTTATCTCTCTCTCTCTCCCTGATGCAGGAGTCACTTGGGAGTAATGCTGCTTGTACTGCTGTCGGGCTGCTTGCATGCTGACAGGCTTGTGGCATTTCTTTGCATGGGTTCTGGCCAAGAGTGTATTGGAGAGGGCTGATCTACCATAGCATGAGGGTGCTGGGCAACAGTGGTAGCAAGTTAGATAGAAAGTGTTGGAGTTGCACTGGCTCCCACAGATGACCATATGTTTATTTGAAGGGCAGGGGAAGGAAATAGTGCCTGACAGCTCCTTTGATCCTAGAGGAGTCTCCCAACATCTCTGTCCCTCCAGGACATGCTCTGAGATTAGTAAACTACTCTCCCTTCCACATGCCACAGGTATTTTTCAAACTGCTGCTTCTGTGTTATATTTCTGCAGGCTGTTTGTTGTGCTGTCTCTTTAAGGGCATGGACTCAGTTTCTTCTCCCCTCCTGGCTGTCCTAGAGCCAAATGCAATGATTTTTTAAATTCCAGGTATTAAATCTCACTGGTTGTAAGAACTCACAAAATTCAGCCCCTCTGGTTTTCAAAGCCAAATGTTATGGGGATTCATCTTGCCTATGCAGGCTTTCCAGTGTGAGAGTCTGTTTCTCTCCCCTCTCCATTCCCCTGGGTCACTCCTTCTTGTGGACAGTCCTACAGGTCCACCCTTCCTACTCTCTTCAGTGTGATCTCTTCTCTACATTTAACTATGGAGTTTGTTCTGCCAGTCTTGGGGGCCATTTTCTGGGTTATTTACATTGATGTGGGTATTATCTGGTCATACCTGTGGGATGAGGTGAGTTTAGGGTCCTCCTACTCTTCCATCTTGCCCCAATTCTCAGTATTTTTTTTTTGAGCAAATATAAATTGTATTGTGTTTTCAGTTTTGGTTTTCATGTGTTCATTCCTTGTTACCAATGAGTGATGGTGAAAGCCCTGACTCTCTTCTAGGCCTCCTCTGAGATGGCTCCAGGGAAAGGGAGAGGGATAGAAGCCCAGGCTCCCTACTTGGCCTTCTCTGACACACCCCACTGGGAATGAGTAATGAAAGTGTCTCATTAATGCCTCACAAGTGTGGAAGTCTAGGCTCTCCATTTGGTCTTTGCTGGCATGGGTGGGAGTGAAGGCATAGTGTTTTCTGTCATGTTTGGCTGGAGTAGAATTGTTATTGTCTGTAAATTTTCTATCTTGCCAGCCTCCCGCTTTCTTGGTCCTTTGGATAAATAGTTCTTTGGATATAGGCTTTTGTTGGGGATTTTTTCTGTGTGGGGATTTTGTCTGCTTATTTGGCATTTCTGAGACGATTCCTTCTTCAGATCCAAGTTTGGGATATGTGAGACAAAAAGAAATACCAAGGAACTCACACTGTGTGTTCTTTGTGCCCCTAAGTCTTTAGCTGCTCTGCCTTTTTCTTTCTAATTTCCAAAGTCTTCTTCTATTTATTTTATACATAGAATAAAATACATATCCAGGATTTTTAGTTGGATTTGGCAGGAGGAATATGGAAAAACACTCCATCACCCTAGAGTAAAACTAACATTTTCAATATAGATAAAATGTTGCCCACAGAAAAGTAGGTTGGATCAATGAGTGCTGACATGGTGGAAAAAGGATTGAGTCTAGCTTGGAAAAATGGTAAATGAAGAGAGTGAGAAAGTAAAAGACACCAAACCATAAAAAATATATTTTAAAAAAAGAAGGCACTTCTTTTTTTTTTTTTTTAATTTTATTTTTTCAACGTTTATTTATTTTTGGGAGAGAGACAGAGCATGAACGGGGGAGGGGCAGAGAGAGAGGGAGACACAGAATCGGAAACAGGCTCCAGGCTCCGAGCCATCAGCCCAGAGCCCGACGCGGGGCTCGAACTCCCGGACCGCGAGATCGTGACCTGGCTGAAGTCGGATTCTTAACCGACTGCGCCACCCAGGCGCCCCAAAAAAAGAAGGCACTTCTAAGAGGACATAGGATTGGGACCTGAGACAGACCAGCTCGACTAGTATGAATAATTCATTTTGGAGTAGAGTGAAGATAATAATAAGAGAATATTCCATTTGTTTTGTACTTAGTACCTTTCAGCTAATAATTTGAAATATGTTGTCTTATTTACTTCTCATAGTTATTAGATGTAAGTACTAACATATGTGTTTTATAGATGGGGAAATTGAAGCTCAGGGGAATAACATAATTTGTTCAAGGTCACATATTAGTAAATAATGAATCCTGGACTGCACTGAGGTCTTTTTGATATCATAGACTATGTTGTGTGTATGTGTGTGTGTGTGTGTGTGTGTGTTTAATTTGAGAGAGAGAAAAAGAGCATGAGCTGGGGAGAGGGTCAGAGGGAGAGAGAAAGAATCTTAATCAGGATTAATCATGCTCAGCGTGGAGCCCGACATGGAACTCAATCCCACGTCTCTGGGATCATGACCTGGGCAGGAATCAAGAGTCAGATGCTCAACCGAGCCACCTAGGCACCTTGACTATGTTTTTAATCACTAGATCTTTCTACTCGGTAGAATGCTCAGATTATGAGCTCCTGGAAATCCACAAAGAGTTTGAATTCAATGCCTTAGAAGATGAATAAATGATAAAATTGGTCTCAAAGGAAGATTGATCTGTTAGTGAAAGGCAAAATATACTTAATCTGAGAAAATGAAATGAGTACATATAGAAGACTTGTTTATTTTTGCATTTAATTCATTCATTCACTAAATGTTAATTAAATGCTGTATTAGTAAAATTTCCTCCAAAAAACGGGTAGGATACACACACACACACACACACACACACACACACACACACACAAAATAGGGTCTCTGCAGATGTACTAAGATGAAGTCATACTCAATTAAGGTGGGCCCTAAATCCAATGTCCTTGTAAAAAGAGGGAGATAGAGGGCATCTGGGTGGCTCGGTCGGTTGAGCATCCAACTTTGGCTCAGGTCATGATCTTACTGCTTGTGAGTTCAAGCCCCACATCAGAGGGCAGGGGAACTTATGGCTCAGAGCCTGGAGCTTGCTTCATATTCTGTGTCTCCCTCTCTCTCTGCCCCTTCCCCAATCATGCTCTGTCTCTCTCTCTCTCTCTCAAAAATAAATAAACATTAAAAAAAAGAAGAAGAGGGAGATAGCAACACAAGGAAAAAGGCCACATGAAAATGGAGGCAGAGATTCCAATGATGCATGTAAAGGCCAATGAGTGCCAAAGATCGCCAGCAACTACCAGAAGTTCAAAGAGGCAAGAAAGAATTCTTTCCAAAAGCTTTTGGAGGAAACATGCCCCTACTGACACCTTGGTTTTAGACTTTTGGTTTCCAGGACTGTAAGAGAATTAATTTCTGTTGTTTTAACCCACATAGTTCATGGTAATTTGTTACAGCAGCCCCAGGAAACTAATATAGAAACCAAGTTCAGTGAGCAGTGTGAAAGATGGGAGAAGATTCAAAAATGGAGACAAAACTAAGATCTAGGAATGAGGTAGAATGAGCAGGTTTAGGCAGAAGTGATTAATTTTCTTGGTAGATAAATAGAACTAGTGTTTGTGCCTTGCGTTACTGTCCTGGCACGTGGGTGTGACTGAATGGCTTGAGGCCAAAAGGTTAAAGTAACCAAGAAAATGAACATTTTTGAAAGTATATGTTCTTTGGCCATTAGGAGAGACCTCAAGGGGAAAAGTGGAGGGAAATAAGGACAGAGGAATGACTAATCTTTAGGATTAATTAGAACTGCAAGAAGAAAAGGGAACCATTAAAGGAGACAGAGAAAGGATGGTGAGAGAGATGGGTAAATAATAATTTACTACCACAAGAGATGGGAGAAGAAAGAAGGACAAGGGCATGCATTAACTAGACCAAAAACTTTTTGAGGGCAGAGTCTTTGTACTTTCAGTAGCCACAAGAGTCCATAGTTAGCATTTAATAAATATCTACCAAATTAATAAATTTATATGTATTCTATAAGTATTTGATAAGTATCCACCAAATTAATAAAGAGCCATTTCCTGATACAGTTGACATCAACAAGAATGGAGATGGAAATGAGGTATCTGATTTAAGCAAATAGAAGACCCTAAAATCTTAATTAAAACTTTCTGTAATGTGCTGATGCTTGGGGTATTAGAAGTTAGAGAACTAATTATGCAGTCCACCTCTTCATTTTGCAGACGAGGAGTAAAGGTGCAGAAAAATTGCTTTTATGACTTGGGCTTTTTGAATCTGAAGGTGTTTCTGTAACTGTGGCAGGTGATTTTGTGTGTTGTAGCTGACGCTAACCCCTTTCAGTCATTAGGTTTCTACTTAAGTTTTTTCTGTCCTTCAAGGAAATTATCAGTCAGGGTTAGTTATTAAAAACAGAACTGATAATGTGGGGGGTAAAGTGCAAAAAAATGAAAGTTCTGATTAGAGAAAGGAAGAGGAACGATAAGGATGAATTTCATGGTAGTAATTTGGGTCACCACCTAGAACCCAGACTCCCTTTGAAGGGTGGATAGGATCACATGCAGGGTAGTTTTTTTGTTTTGTTTTTTTTTTAATTTTTTTTCAACGTTTTTTATTTATTTTGGGACAGAGAGAGACAGAGCATGAACGGGGGAGGGGTAGAGAGAGAGGGAGACACAGAATCGGAAACAGGCTCCAGGCTCCGAGCCATCAGCCCAGAGCCTGACGCGGGGCTCGAACTCACGGACCGCGAGATCGTGACCTGGCTGAAGTCGGACGCTTAACCGACTGCGCCACCCAGGCGCCCCAACATGCAGGGTAGTTAATGTAACTCTTGGAGCTTGGAGGTGAGGATAGTACTACTCAAATTTCCAATCAGAAATTCGCCACTGTAGTGGTGTATCAGTATAATTGACAATGAGATTCACCCCAAATTAGGTGCTTTCATGACTCATTTCTGACATCTTTGCTGGGACTTCAGCAGCAGACCACTGTGGCAGGACCCCACAGAGACCATTAGAGAGCACCATCAGTAATGGCAGTGAAAGGGCACAAACCCTCAAATCCCCAGCTGGGGAAACCCTGACAATACAGGTGGGGCTTTTGGAGCCTAACACCAAAGGCTATTTATTAAATAGCTATGAAAGAAGTGGCTCCTTGAAATATTGGTCACCTCTCAAGGTATATTTTTGGTCTTCTAAGACTGACTAATCTATCCCTCCACCTCTTTTTTACTTTCTTTAGTTTTTAACATCCAGAAAGATAGGATATTATTCCACCCCAATACAAACCTGCAATGACTGCAATGATCTGACATACTGGACGATAAGAGTCTGCTAAAAAAAAAAAAAAAAACAAACCAGCTCTAAATTGGAGGCTATTATTCTAATCTTGTTTCAGTCAAGGTGCCCTTGATTTTGCTTTGAATTTCAGTTTCTTTGATTGGAGTTTTTGGAAAAGAAAGAGAAAAAATAAAGAATAGACTTGTGGGAGGTATTCTCAGTCTGACCATCTGCCAGGGTGGGCTGCCAGCTTTCTGCATCCCAGGGGCTCCAACAATGTAGACTGGCCCTGAAGAAGGGTAAGGAAGGTGCCAATGAGGGATTTTTCTGAGACCATTTATTAAATGGTTTGGTTGGAGGAGAAAAATCTCTAAATGTAAAGAGCTGCCTTAAGAAGTATTAAAAATTCAATGACACACATGCTAAAACAATATTTTATTCTATTTTTAAACTTTTGGGTTTTTGGGGGCACCTGGATGGCTCAGTTGGTTAAGCATGTGACTTCGGCTCAGGTCATGATCTCCCAGTTTTTGGGTTCGAGCCCTGTGTCGGGCTCTGTGTTAACAGCTCAGAGCCTAGAGCCTGCTTCGGATTCTGTCTCATTCTCTCTCTGCCCCTCCCCCACTTGCTCTCTGTCTCTGTCTCTCAAAAATAAATAAATGCAAAAAAATTTTTTTTTAACTTTTGCAGTTTTTTTTCCACTGTAAGGTGTGTAATTTAGAGGATAATGGAGACAATTATCAAGATCCCTCATTCAACGCTAATCCCATGCCAATACATTGCTCTTGTGCTTTTCTGAATGTCACAAGATTAAAACCAATTTGAATCCCATTTTTCTCTTTGTGTTTGAACATACCATTCAAGTCCTTAGAACTTTAACTTACTGAGAGAGACATAAATTAGTAAGGAAACATAAGAATAATGATTATTCCTACTAAAGTTTACTAATAACTATTTTAACAGATAGTGGGAAAGATGGAAACAAGAAATCTGTCTGACTTAACAAAATTTACTCTCTCTTAAGTAAAAGCAGAATGAGACACATTCAACTAGTTGAACATCTGACAGGACGTGGCAACACCTGAATACATTTTACTGACCCAGAGGGCAACTGCCACATTCATCACAGCCAGAATCCTTAATATAATACAAGGTGATTTGTGGTTACCAGTTAGAAATATCTTATGAAATAATGGAATCATAAGGCTATTCAGGGGAATTCAAAATTGGCCAATAGGTTTACAAAAGCTACTACACTTAACTTTCAATATATGCCTATAAGGAAACCCCACTAATATTCATCATTTAAATAATGGACTAAATTATATTTAATGTGGTTTATTTTCCAGTATTTTATTTGATTTATCCTAACCCATATAGTCACAAGTTTGTCATACATTTTACAGAAAGTACTAATCTATTTTTTGTTGAGAAAAGATTTAAATGAACAACAGCCTGGAGTTGAAGAGGTTAATCAGTTTTATAAATCCAAATAAAACCTTATAAATCTAAATAGCATCTGCCTCCACAGCTGAATTGTACTGGACCTATAACACTAGAGACATAACATTACTAGGCCTGCTAGGTACTTCATTTGAGCTTTAGACAAATCACTTCAACTAGGATCTATGGTTCTTCATAACAAAGAGAAGTCAAGCATATACAATAGGAATGCATGTCTCAAGAACATGCCTCTGGCATTTAATCCACTAACTTATCCCATAAAGTGTTTTCTTTTCTCTTTCAAGTAGATGCTTTGGGGACACCTCAATATGATTTGTGGGTATGTGAAGCAATTTGGGAAATGCTAGAAAGTGCCTTATTACCTATATTTTTCTTGCCTCTGAAGTGAAAGAGATTACACTCATCAAAATAAGTTTTATCAGATAAATTGGACCCTTTTCTACTGCTGTGTTCTGTGGCAGTGATTTCTTCACATTTTCTCCAACATTTATTATTACTATCTTTTTTATTATGGCCTCCCTACTGGGTATGAAGTGGTTTTGTTTGCATTTCCCTAATGGTTAATGATGTTGAGCATCTTTTCATTGTTTCTTGGCCAATAGCTGATTTAAAGTCCTTATCTAGTGATTTCATCATTTGGGCCTTACTAGGGACTGCTCCTATTAATCAGTACTCTTTCCCCCTGTTTATGGACCATGTTATCTTATTTCTTTGCACATCTTAAAATTTTTTTTTGTTGAAAACTGGACATTTAAATAATAAATTGTGGCAACTCTGGAAATCAGATTCACTCCTTCTCAGGATTTGTTGCTCTTTGTTGTTTACTTGTTTGTTTTAGTAACTTCCAAATGATAAAGTCTGTGTTCTTTGTCATACATAGCTGCTGAAGTCTCTGCTCATGTAGCTTAGTGGTCAGGTAATGATTGGGCAGAGATTTCCTTAAATGCCTGGACAAGGAGTCTCTCAAGGGGCCACGTGCTGTGTATTGGAGCATACCTTCAGCACTCAGTCAGAAAGTTAACAACTCTGGGGCACCTGGGTGGTTCAGTTTGTTAAGCGTCTGACTTTGGCTCAAGTCATGATCTCACAGTTCGTGGGTTCCAGCTACACATGGGGATCTGTGCTGACAGGTCAGAGCCTGGAGCCTGCTTCGGATTCTGTGTCTTCCTCTCTCTCTGCCCCTCCCCCACTTATGCTCACTCTTTCTCTCTCTCAAAAATAAACATTAAAAAAATTTTTCTTTTAAAGTTAAAATTCTGCGTTAGCCTTCACTTTCTACTCACACAGACTCTCAAGGTCATCCAGAGCTGAGCGCTTAGGGTCTCCTTTGGTCTTTCTTCAGCATGCACAGATTCCTGGGCAGACATAACCGTATGCATGCACTTGACCTTCTAGATTCCTAGGAATATGTCAGCTTTTCAAGGTCTCTATGGATAATATCTTATTCCCCATCTTTTCCTTTAAATTTTTTGGTTAGCCTATTGTTTATCCTAACTTTATCACCCCTGGCAGCCACAAATGTTAAACAATTGCCACTAATTGTTTTGATAAACACTGCTGGTGAAAAGGCTTTTTCTACCAGATGAGCTCTACTCTGAGTCACGTCAAATAAAGACAGCTCTGCAAGTAGCATACTTCAGAGAACTACCAGACCAGTCAAACACTGACAATTCTCTGGGAACGAGGCTTTGAAGGAGCTCCAACTCCATTCTGCAACCTCCAGTGGCTGCCAGGTTGCCGGTTTTCAACATGATTACGTGCTGTTTACTTTTAAAGCTATCATAGAGCTAGAGAGAAGGGATGGGAAAAGGACAAGTTAAAATGCCATAAATCTCACTGTTTTTACTGAGATTTAGCCATTTTTTCTTCAACGTTTATTTATTTTTGGGACAGAGAGAGACAGAGCATGAACGGGGGAGGGGCAGAGAGAGAGGGAGACACAGAATCGGAAACAGGCTCCAGGCTCTGAGCCATCAGCCCAGAGCCTGACGCGGGGCTCGAACTCCCGGACCGCGAGATCGTGACCTGGCTGAAGTCGGACGCTTAACCGACTGCGCCACCCAGGCGCCCCTAGCCATTTTTTCTTGAAGAAACACTTCCCAGATTGCTACAGGCCTTTGGTTAAATAGCTAAAGTTCGGAAAAAAAAGTTGATTCTGATGACTTTTTTCCAGTTTTCTTATTAATTTTTTGAAGAATTTGTGGAAGTCCTTACTCTCCTATTTTCTCTGCCATCCCTCCTTAGTAGCGTATTTGGGGGGGGGGTGACATATTTTGCCACTCAAATGATTGGATCCAATTACTGTATTTTTGGATGGCTAAATCCTACTCATCCTTAAGACTCAGCTCAAGGGTCACTTCCTTGAGCAATAGAATGCTTTCTGCAAATTAAATTTGACAAAGAAGCTGATTAAGTGAATCAGATGCTATCCCAGCTGCTCCTGTTCAATGAGTGAATGAGAACTGGATCCATGCCAGGTCAGCATTCACTTTTTCACCTCCTCCCCACAGTAGTCCTTAAAGCACTGTCTCTGAAAGCCTGAGGCTCTCCGGATCATGGCATATTCTAAGCTAGATGAATGCTTGGTGAAAATTTCAAAAAAGCAGATTTAAGCAGTAGGCAGTCCTTGGGCTAGAAAGCATCTAGATCACTTTTAAACAGAAACTATATGTTTTCTTGAATGAAAAGGATGAACAATTACTCTGATGATTCACTAAAAAAGCCATAGTGCCTTTTAGAAAATTATAGAAATATGTAAACTACTGATACATGCCCCCCAAAAGAATAGTTACTGCCTATTTGAAATATGAATACAAGAAATGTTTTAATTGATTATGAAGAATCTTGTGGAGAAATGTTGGCTAAATGAATCTTGAAGACCATTGGCAAAGTATATTGGCTACCACTGCTTTGGATCCCATCTTAGTTTTTCAAATTTAGACAATTGGTATGAATCAACCTGAACATCCCCTGAGACATGTGAGCACTATTTCGGAGACCATAGCTTTGAATTTTTTAAAGTGGGCTCTAATGGTATTTCTAAGTGAATTTATAATATGTTTAATATGTGGAATTAATAAAATTGGGCATTTATTTGTTTTATGTAATTTATTATATAACATAACACATGTATAGACTGATATAACATGTATTATAGAGAGAAAAGGCTGTTGGCAAAGTAATACCAAAAAAATAGTTGTTGATTATGGTTCTCATAATATTTCAAACAACTCATATGCTTTTGAGACAAAAGAGCAAAAAAATGTAGACTTATGGGATTATTATAAAACATGTTCTTTCATGTCTAAAGTTCTAACACAAAGCAAAGAGAAATTGCGATTGGCCAATTATCCTGTGAACTTTGTCATTGAAGAAATCTAACCTTAATGACTCATGAGAGAATAAAATGCTTTTCTAAAGTCAGATATTTTTGCTTGAATAATTCAGACAATTTCATTGATGTTTCAGTTAGCATTATCCACAAAATAATTTACATAAGAGGTTTTAAAAATAGAACTCCTAATTGAGGCATTCAAGACAAAAGAGAAGATATTCCAAAGCAAGATGAAAATTTATTGAATGATCATTTTAAAAATAACTTTATATTTTGAAATAGTTTAAGACTCACAAGAAATTGCAAAAACAGTTCAGAGGTTCCCATGTTCCCTTCACCTAGCTTTATCCAGTGTTAATGAATATCTTACATAGCCATTATACATGTCAAAACAGGGTTGCATAACTCTTAAACTCCTCATCCACATTGAGCATATAAAAGCATCAGGTTGCTGGAGACCAAAATAAAGGATTTTTGAAGGGTGATATTTATTTAGAAAGAACTCTGGGTGTGCTTTGTGTCCCCCATAATGCTCTGTCCTCAAGTGATTGCAGATCTGTAACAATAGATATTTTCTATTATTTCCAAGAGGCTCCACCTGTCAAAAAACTATAGTGGGGAAAAGCCCTTAAGGTAACCTGATGGAGTTTTTGGTTTGGCTTTGGTTATTTGGTTATTAGAGAATTTTTTCATTCTTTAATTCAAGAGAGTATTCAAACAAACAAAAATTATCTTTTCCCAGGTAACTGAGATCTAAGCTTTCAAAGGCAAAATTTCTTTCCTTTAAATCTCCCATAGGTACATCTCTAATTCTATCTCTACTTTGTGGTTCTCTCATTCCAGCTTCACTTTAGCAAAATTGTTATTGAAATCTACTTGGGAGAGAAGAGGAACTGCAGTAATGGGGCCAGGGTGGTTTTTATCTGAACACAGACCAAATGCCTGCAGGTGTGTACCCTGGGAAGCCATGCTTTATCACTGAACTCCCCTCTGTAACTCACCTCACTTGGTGGTAGATTACTAACCCTGCATCACCCACATCCTCCCCACTCAGCTGAACTTCTTTTTCTTATTTACCTTTTCAGGTTTGGGTTATTGTTGTTGATCTTGTTTTCAGTCTATCTTTGTATTTCCCACTTTACCTAGCAGAGTGCCTTGACCATAATAGGAACTCAGTGAATGTCTACTGAAAGGATGGATTCCTTCCATAAAGAAAGGAGCTAGAAGGATGACTAATGAAGGCAACTAGTCAGATAATTTAAAACATTTTTCTCTAATTGGACATTTCAGCAATAGTTTTTGTCAATTACATGGATAGTTACCTTAATACACCATATCACTCTTGACACGTATAATGCAATATTTGTATACACAAAAAGCAGGTAACCCCAGTTGGATAAAAAATAATCACATTCATAGAAAATATATAAATGAATACAAAAGATACTATTACCAGTATTATTTCTGGGGAGTGAGGAAAAGGAACTGTGAGGATCAGTGAGGTCACTAAATTGTACTTTTTGCTGAACACACTTATGCACTGTTTTAATTTTTATGAGCATGTATTACTTTTCCATTTCAATTTTTAAGATTTTATTAACTAAGGAGAAAACTAAGCAGAGGTACTGTGGTCCTGAACATTTGAGCTTGTGTCTTTCATTGACTCAGACTAGGGGATACAAAATCAAATGCCTCCAGGGCACAAGCAGGTAATGTAACTAAGCAAACTGGACTGAGGATTGTGGCAAGTGAGGCAGTACCTACTCTGTCTAAAGTGGCCAGAGACTACCCAGTTCTAGCCAATTGTTGCCATGTAAGAATATGGCTCTAATGCTGTCAGATGACCCAGTTTCCAACAGAAGTGAGAAATCCGGAGATTTTAGGGGGCAAAATTTCCTGATTTTTATTTATTTGTTTGTTTGTTTGCTTATTTAATGTTTATTTACTTTTGGGGGTGGGGGGACATAGCATGCATGGGGGAGGAGCAGAGAGACAGGGAGACACAAAATCCAAAGTAGGCTCCAGGCTCTGAGCTGTCAGCACAGAGACCAATGTAGGGCTTGAACTCACAAACCATGAGATCATGACCTGAGCTGAAATTGGACACCCAACCAACTGAGCCATCCAGGCACCCCCAAATTTCCTGATTTTTAAATGAAAGCAATTGATTTAAATTTTCTGTAGTTTAACATGAAAGCCCAACAAATCATGTCAATGGCTTAAATCTAACCTGTGAATCACCATCACCAATTTGTAAACTCTGACTTCAGTAGTAGTCTGGAGTTGTTTGGTTTTTTTCAAAAATAGATTGTTTCAGGAAACTGGCTTATCTCTTGTTTGTTTTCCTCCTGTATAAAATACCATTTAATGTTCTAGAGCCTACACAGGGCTCTGGGTATTTCCATGGTGAATGAGCAGTAGGACCCAGAAACTGTCAAGCTTCTGCAGGGTTGTAAACTGATTGCCATTAACTGAGCATTCTAGGGCTAGTCATAAAGAATACAGTCTTGGGCAGGGTAGCAGCATTTCCTGAGAGGGCCATGAAGGCCAAGAACTGAAATGGCGTTAATAAAAAAAAGTAATCAAATTGGTGGCAGACAGCAGTCTTCAAATCTTAGAGTTGTGGTCAATTGGATTATAAACTCTAAAATAGTCACGAAGGCAAAATTTAGGGTATGCCTAATGTGATATTTGGGTATAAGCAAAGGACAAGACATAAAAAACATTCCTTTCTACATATAAACAATGGGAAAGCAGACAAATAGGGAGATTGAGTCCCTTCCAACTTTAGGACTAGTATTCAAGATTAAGCTGTAACGAAGGGATAATCCATAATAGCCCAATGGAGTCTTATTTTCCACTTAAATCATTTGTCACACTATTCAATTAATACCATACAGCTAGTACAGTTACCTGGCAAATGAACTCTTTTGACCCATTTGCTCAATTAAGGTATCATGACAAATATTTTCTGCTTATACATAATAATATCCACCATGTGATTTACCAGCACTTGCTATTGAAAAGTTGGCTAAAAACCAAGAAATAAATGAACATTAACCAACAAGGGTCCTCAGAGCATTCAAAATCATCTTCACAAGCCCAGGCAATAAGGATCACAAGGCTGATTACAGGAACATCTCTCCCTCCACACAGCATATGTGGATCCTACTGGGCACACAATACTGAGAAAATGGACTCTCTGGTTCTTAAATTAAAATAGTTGATGTCTCTGGCACTTTAAAGCAGCAAATAAACACAACACAGCACTTGATAGGCACTACATGATTTTATTAAGGGATAAATGTGAGTAGTAGAAAGAAAGCATAGCTAAAATTATTAGCCAATTGCCTAACAGGGAGAGAGAAGAGAGAAGGCAGATACCCTGAAAAGTTGACACAAGACTTAAAATAACATCTGGGTCTTGGGGCACTTGGGGGACTCAATAGGTTGACTCTTGATTTTGGCTTGGGTCATGATCCCAGGGTCGTGGGATTGAGCGCCACATCAGGCTCCATGCTGAGTGTGGAACCTGCTTGGGATTCTCTCTCTGTCTCACTTTCTCTCTCTCTCTGCCCTTCTCCCTTGCTTACACTCTCAATCTCTCTCAAACAAAATTTTAAAAAATTTAAAAAATGATAAAATAATAAAATAACATCTGGGTCTAAAAATATTAGGGGTAGGAGTAAAGCTCCTGAGACCATCACTGTATACTGCACAGTGCAAAGCAGCTGCTCTTTATTGGTTGAGAGGGCCCACGTGGGTTCCACTGTTACCAACTGGCTGGGTACAATTGGACAAGTAGCTTAACCTCTCTTAACTCTGGTTTCCTCACCTATAAAATCTATCTGCCACATAGGGAAGTGTGGATTCAATGAGTTAACACTTGTCAAAAAAAGAAAGAAAAAAAACTTAGAAGAGTGCCAAGTACATAGAAAATAATAAAGTTATCTGTGGATAAGGATACTATGTTATCATACAAGAGTAGATTATGTTCAGGATAACCTAATTAATAAGGCAGGAATTAAGTAACAAACATATCAAAGACCTTCCAGAATTATTAAAGCAAAAAGTTTTGGTTTGTAGAGAGATAATTTTTTAGCTAGCTGGAAAAGTCATGTGAAATACTTCATTGATGAGCATGGCAGCATAGCTCAGCACAGCGTTCTAGAGAGCTCTGGAAGCAACGCTTGACTAGAATCTCAGCTCTCTCGCTATTAGCTGTGCATCACTGGCAAGTCACTTGATCATGCTTCATACTTTTCATCTATAAAATTAAGATAATTAGAACTACATTATGATTTTTTTGGGCCCTGTAAACATTTGCCTTCATGGGCCTCTTCTTCCATAACATAATAAAACAAATTATATTTTCAGAGCTGCACTGGTCTAAGGACATATAATCCAGGCTGGATTCCTTATTATATATTCAATATTATTAAATTTTTGTCTCCTGACTTTGAAAGAAATTAAAGCATTTTTTTTCATGGACCCTAGCCAGGCACTGTGCCCACTGGATAAGCCAGCCCTTATTGTCAAGAGTACTAAATTCACCAGTGTTGGTAAAGCACTTGGAACAATGTCTAACACTATAGTAGGCACTATATGAGTGTTTGTTAAGTAAATAAAAATGTACAGTGTCAGACAAGGCAAGTGTTACTTTCTTCCAGACTTCCTTCTGTTCCCCCTGTCACTCCGATAAGTAAATTATGCTTCAAAATATAGTTAAAAACCATACCACTAGCCTGTAGTTAGCATTAGCAACTGAAAACATGAAGGCTTCAGAATAAATTAAGAGTAAAAATTGTGTGTAAATTCCATTTTGTTAAAAATAAGTGGAGGTGGTAAGTATTGTTTGCACCTCTTTCCCAAACCCTGTACAACATCAGAGGCGCTGAGCAAGGTGCTACTCAAGGTATCCCAAATGGGGAGAATTTGCTTTCTGGTTTCCAATCTCCTTTATCAGGAGCAACAGTTCATATCAATGTCTCTCTTATATATGGCTAAAGATGCCAAACTTAAGAAACTATAAAGGGCTTTTCTCCCCCACAGGTTAAAACACACACACACACACACACACACACACACACTATATAATAGTCTTCTTTTCAATAATTACTCACATTAGTGGTACCTGGGTGGCACAGTTGGTTGAGCATCCAACTTCAGCTCAGGTCATGATCTCACAGTTTGTGGGTTTGAGCCCTACGTCAGGCTCTGTGCTGTCAGTATGGACCCCACTGGGGATTCTCTGCCCCCCCCACCTGCCTGTCCCCCACTTGTGTTCTCTCTCAAAAATAAACATTTAAAAAAAGAATTACATTAAATGCCTAACAGACAACTGAATTTTTATTATGGTAATTCACTCCATTATACAAGAGGGCTAAAAGAACATTTGAGCCCTCTGTAAACTCCTTCAGGATCAGAAAAATACATGATTGTCTGTATTTCCCCTCTAAAGGACTAACGTGGACTTAGAACATAGTCAACACTGTTCGGTATGACTTTTGGCCATTTGAGTCAGATGGACTCTCACCCACACAGAAAACAAGATTAAAACACCAAACGCTGTTTAAATTTATATTCAGAATACCCTAGCCATGCTTTCTTCTTGATTTCAACTTTGTTCAGTTTCTCTTATCTCCCCTGCTTCAAACTCCTGATTCCACTGCCCAACTCTGGCTTCCATACTCAACCCATGAATTTGGGGTTCACCCTTACTACCTCCTATATCCTAATGTCAGCCTAGCTCACTCCTTGGGCAGTCATTATCTACCCCTCTCACCAGTGTTGGCTACAAAATTTGTGGGACCTAGTGCAAAATGAAAATGTGGGGCCTGTCATCTAAAAAACAAAAGAAAAATCTATTTCTTTATTTTGTGATCTCTCTTGACTTGTCATGGTGTTTTCTCTGTGCTGTTTGATGTTGTACTCCCTTGTGCTCCAGGATACATGAGGAACAAATGAGGCCCAGTCCCACAACTCAACAAGTGGCACATGTGCAGCATGAACATACCTCACCCCAAACCTTCCTGCTTCACACCCAGGCCCCAACCAGGGCCTAGGTGCCAATGGTTGCTGGGGTCCCTGGCAGCTGAGAACCAGGGAGCAGGAGATGGTGAAAAACAGAATTGCTTATGAGCCAAGTCCCCAAGTCCCTGGTCATGCTTCATGGTCCCATTTGACTTCACTTATAGAACATAAATTCAAAGATAAAATTAGTAAAAATTTCAAGATAGCAATCGCAAAACATTAAGCTTCAAGCACGGGATCCTCCTGAGCAGCGGGCCCTGTGCAACAGCACTCGTGCGCTCATGGTGCATGAGCCCTGCCTTCTAACGTTTGAATTCCTAATCCACACCCAGGAGCTAAAACTCCAATCCCCATTTGGGCCTCTCAGCCAACACCCTGGTCCTCTGTGAGGGAATCTGATTCAGACACTGTCCTTCACAAACAATGTAAACTCATGACCAGAATCCAGAACTCAGTCCAGTTATTCCTTGGGCTTCTTGCTATATTCTGTGTGTCTGACTTCCCTGGAAATGTACTCAACATGAACAAGTACCTCAGGACCGGAAATGAACAAGCCTTACTTTTCTCATGCTAGTCTCTGCTTCCCTTTCCAGAACATTTCCAAGTGCCTGAGCTCCTAAGAGGAGTGCTGGACCAGATCCCAATACATGCACAAAACTAACAGGACATCCTTCATCCAAGACCTTTTCTTTTTATCTTTTTTCCCTCCTTAACTTTCTCTAGCTCCATCCTCTAACTCATATTTCAAGTTAGTCTGTGTATAGTACAGGAAGTCCCTGATTATTCTTACAAGAGGCATTCTGATCCAGCCGTAACAAGAGAAAGAATCAAACAAAAGCCACTGTAATACCCTTCAGAGTAATCTGAGAAGGCTATATGCATTTGATAGTAACCAGCCATGTGCTTCTGGCTATAAGCTCCTAGATTGAATTTCTGTGCTACCAGTAAATATTAGAGAGATCTTCTACCAGTTCTCTGGAGAAATAAAAACAAGATGTACTCAAATAGACCATTTTTATTTCAGATGAATTGATAGTTGCTTTATCTTGAACACTTAAAAAATTTGTTAGGTTGGGGCACCTGAGTGGCTCAGTTGGTTAAGCATCTGACCCTTGATTTCGGCTCAGGTCATGATCTCTTAGTTCATGAGTTTGAGCCCCGCGTCAGGCCCTGAACTGATAGCACAGAGCCTGCTTTGGATTCTCTCTCTCCCTCTTTCTCTGTCCCTCCCCAGCTCATGCATTCTCTCTCTCTCTCTCTCTCTCTCTCTCTCTCTCTCTCTCAGTATAAATAAATACAACATTAAAAAAAAAAAAAGAAAAATTTGTTAGGCTCAAAAGAGTTTGAATTTAAATATGAAAATTATGGTCTTTAATTTAGTCCTTGCCTTATCCTTTTATCCATCACATTGTATGAAATCACATCACTTAATCATTTCATATCACAGTTTAAAAATGAAAAAAACCTTGAAACCATCTCACGTACTCAGTTCATTTCACAGAGGAGGAAACTGAGACCCAGAGAAATTAATCCCAGAGTCACACACAGTACATTAGGTACTGTTGAGAGCACAGCGGGACCTGGCTTGTGACTTGCTGCTGGCCCTGGCCTGATTTTATAGCATAGTAACTCAAAGAATCCAAAGAAATAAAAGTAATGTTTTTTGGATATATTTACAATTTTTTTCTGATCAAATGACAAATTAGCCTCAAATTTTAAAAATTAAACTGTTTTAAAGAAAATTAAAAGGCCAACTACAAACTGGGAAACTTATTCAAATTCTGCAACACATAAACTCTATTGTTCTTATTAGATTAGAAAGCATTTACATAGTTACATAATTACAAATTAATTGTCATTAATATTTGAGGTTATTTAGAATCTTGCCTTTTGTTCCTTTCCAGGATACCATGTAATGATTATTTGGGGCCAATGAAGCCATTCCTTTTGATAATAATGTACTTGGAATTACTTTCATTAAGCATGACTTTAGCAGAAATGACCAATATAAGAATTTAATTCATGCCAAGTATACTACATTCAATGCTACAGAAGGGGTTGAACAATGGCCATAGAGCCAGGCATAGTGGACGTAAAACATTGCCTGGGATTTAGACACATGAGGCTGGCCTCATCCTGACCCAGTGCCTGTGCACAAAGAAAAGAGTAACTCCTTATCTAGGCCCACGATACCTACTCTGGCTGAACAGCCATGGAGAATTATGCCAATTAGGATGGAGCTGTCATAAAGTCTGAAGGGGTCTAGAAAGCCATTGCCCAGGCTGTTTAACAGCTGTTTAACAGCCCAGGCTGTTTAACTCTCTCAGTGGCCTGGAAGTGGAAGCTGGTCCTGGTCAGAGAAGGCTTTGAGAGCAGCGATGAGAGGCTCAGGAGGAGGGAATTCATGAAAGGACCATTTCTAGAAAAAGAAAGAAAAGCAAGAGGCACAAAGTACATCCAGATAGAACTAGAGATTGAGACTATCCCATGGTTGTTTGGCTAAGCTGGCCTCTTTCATTTGAGTGAGATCACAGTAAACATAGTAAATGCCCCCCAACTTGGAGGAATGCCTGATCTGGCACTGGCACTGATGCCTTTTGTACCAGTTTGTATAGAAGACACTACACACCAGATGCCTGTCTGTCTTACCATGTTTCCCATCATCCAGAGGCAGCTGGCCCAACAGAATCATGGATGCTCACTGAAAACTAGGTCATGGTGCCAGTTAAGAGACAACATCCCAGGTGCACCTGGGTGGCTCAGTCAGTTAGGCGTCTGACTCTTGATTTCGGCTCAGATCATGATCTCATAGTTCATGGGATTGAGCCCTGCGTCAGGCCCTGTGCTGACAGCATTGAACCTGCTTAGGATTCTCTCTCTCCCCCTCTGTCTGCCCCTCCCCCATGCTCTCTTTCAAAATAAATAATTCAACATTTTTTTTATTTGGATTTGACCTGTGGGTTGGAGTTTATCAACTCCTGATATAAACTAATTTTGTATTTCTTCTTCTCCTTCCTCTTACTAATTTTACATAAGAAAATTTAGTCTTTCATTAACGGTATGTTCTGGTGAGATTTCAAATTTGAGAGTAACTAAGACAGCTCAAAGATGGATGATGTTACTGTCTCCCAGAGGTAGATACAAGGACTGCTGGAACTTGAGGGGACTGTTGGGAATTGAGATACAATGAGATTGAGGACATCTTCCTTTCCATGTATGGAAACCCTAGGGAAGCTCTTGTGTGGAACAAAGATGCTGAGTAGCCAAAGGAGTGGCCAATTAGAAAGTTATTGTTTCCCAGCCTTTCATATCCTTTGTGATTGCAGGGCTGGGACTCCACAGACCTCAGTTCTCCCTTATTGGCTGGGGTTCGTCAATAGGTGGCACTAGAGACTGGAGGGAAAGAGGCACGCTCCCTGCTCCCTCGGGGTACCTCCTGTTTCTTTCTGTCTTACTATTCCTGTCAGCACCATCCTAGCAAAGGATTTGCACCCCAGGGCCACCAGCAGATTGCTCCAGCAGTGTAGTTGATTCTGGTTTGTATTTCTTCCAACACTGCAGCACCATCACATCCCCTAGTGACAGACCCCAGCACCAGCAAATCCACATCCTTCCTCAGAGGAAGGTCTGGGCCTCGCCCCACAGGTGAGCCTTCAAGCTCCTGAAGCAACAGGACAGCTGAGCAGTGACCATTCTGAGAGGTCTGAATTTCAACTCTGCAGGATCCCTCCTCAGACTTCTCAACCTTAACAGTCCCCAAATCTTCCATTCATTCCCCCAGTTCTAGGGTGGTAGCCCCTTGCTAAAACTGCTACTTTCTTAGTGTTTCCTTTTTTGCCTTTTTCATTTCTTCAATATTTGGTTGACTATTCTTTATGTGAAGTTCTCTGTTAAAATAACTGGGTGATTTCTGTCTCCTAACTGATGTAATCAATCCAACCCTTCCACCATAAGGTTATATCCATTTTCTGGATGAGAAAATTGAGACCTAGAATAGGTAAATAACTGGACCAAAGCCATACAACTCATATGAGACAGGAATAGGACTTAAACGTAGGTCTTTCTGGTTGTAAAGCCCTTCCTCTTTTTTTTTTTTTAATGTTTATGTATTTATTTTGAGAGAGAGAGAGAGGCACAAAGAGAGAGAGAGAGAGAGAGAGAGAATCCCAACCAGGCTCCATGCTGCCAGCGCAGAGCCCAACAGGGGCTTGAATTCACAAAACTGTGACATCATGACCTGAGCCAAAACCAAGAGTTGGATGCTTAACTGACTGAGCCACCCAGGCGCCTCAAGCACTTCCTCATTTAAACACTGCTGAGCTCTGCAAGGTGAAGGCAGATCTAGTCAATAGCTTGCTGGCCTCTTTTAGCAAGGAGACAGGTATTCAAATGAGACTGGGTTCAACCAAGGTAGGCCTTGGAAATAAATACAAGAGTGAGCATACCTGGCAGCCTTAAGAGACTTTATAACACTGATGTGAGCTTCTATAGTAATCTCCAGGGAAAAAAGGTGGGGGAGGGGGGTGAATAGAATAGAATAGAATAGAATAGAATAGAATAGAATAGAATAGAATAGAATAGAATAGAATAGTGGGGGGAGTTAATGGCTTTTCCCTTTTGTGAAATAGATATATAAATATTTAGTTTTCACATTAATCTCCAGCAAATATCTAGGATGTCTTGTGTAAACTTTTAGCAAACCTGCCTGATCCCCAAGAACAAGCATGTGAAACCAACTAAGCTCATTTACAATCACAAAGTGCTATATGATATGTTCGTGGGTAAACGGTGAAATGAGGAACGGATGCAGATCCCAATTTGGGGTAATAAACATACTTGTTTGAAATAAAGCAAGGTTAGAAGCAACGTTGGTGTTTGGGCTGGACCCAGCAGGCAGTTTCCAAGAGGAAGAGCCAAGAGCCCTTCATCACTCTGCCAACCTGGGCTTCTCCTGTGCCTCCAGGGAAAATGAATCCAGGAAAGAGTAATGCCAATAAGGATGGGCTGTCAAGATCACCCTGAGGATCACATGAGGAAGGTGAGGCAGACCTGGGTGTTATTACTTGAAAGATTAAATAAATCTATCAGACCTTGCAGTCAAGTGTTACTTTCTAAGGGAGGAGCTCCAGGGGTCCCTTTGCATCGCTGTTTCCAAGTCTGCCCAAAGAATGGTGATTAAGATGGTGACTGTGTGGTCCTTTGTTGGTTGTGTCACCAGCATCGACATCTCCTCCTTCTGGCAGTTCCTTGATCTTTGTTTGCAGGAACCCCCGTTACTTCACTGGCTACATTCTGTGTGAACATCGAGAAGTTCTACCACCACCCCCAGCATGGGTGGACATGAGACCCAAGCCAAGCCGATCAGGTTCTCTCTCCTCAAAATTTCAGTCTTGATCAGAGGGACAACCGAAAACAATTATTGCTGAAACAATAGAAGGACCTTGAAAACACAGGTCATTAGTCCTACTATTTAGATGCCCAAAGCTGCCACTGTTCTGCTCTCTCCAAGCCTGATCCTTCCACTGTCCCCTCAATTTTCTGAGCTACCCTATTTCCCTCAAATAGATCCTTTTTTGTTTGGTGTGTGTGTGTGTGTGTGTGTGTGTGTGTGCGCGCATGTGTTTGTGTTTTTGTTTTTGTTTTTTTTACCAGAGCCTTTGTTCATTATTTTGCTTGCTTGCAGCCAAGGAATCCTCACTGACTCCACAAACTGTATTGGTAAGGGAAAATCTAAGATTTCCTATAACTTTAAAGGACTCTCAGATAGGAAAAAGATAACTGTCTTGTTTTGTAATGCTTCTAGTTGCAGATATCCAGAGGGAAGTCACAAGGAAGCAGACTGTAGCTTCTGTATATTCAGGGACCAAGTTAATTTTGTCCACCACTAGATCTGAAGTGTTCAGCACAGTGCTTGGCACAGCATAGCTGCTAAATTAATATCAGATGCATGAATAAATAGAAATAGAGAAATCGTTTTCCAATGATTTGTTCAATACTGGAATTGCTACATCGTGAAACAGTGATCTCCTTGTCACTGCAGAGATTTAAATAGAACGTAGGGATGCCTGAGTGGCTCAGTGACTCTTGATTTCAGCTCAGGTCTTGATCTCAGGGTCATGAGCTCAAGCCCCCCATTGGGCTCCATGCTGGGCATGAAGCCTACTTAGAAAAAAAATGAGTGAATAAATAGAACCTAGATCTCTTAAGATGAAAAAAATCCTGCATTGAGCAGGTGGTTTCCAAAATACATTGTAATTCATCTTTGTTATTCCACAATTGTTTCTTACTTGCTCTTAGAAAATACATTTATTTATTTATTTATTTATTTATTTATTTATTTATTTACAATTTCTTTTTTAATGTTTATTTATGTATTTTGAGGGGGGAAAGAGAGAGAGGGAGAGAGAATCCCAAGCAGGCTCTGTGCTGTCATCACAGAGCCCAACACAGGGCTTGAAACCATAAACCATGAGATCATGACCTGAACCAAAATCAAGAGTCAGATGCTTAACCGACTGAACCACCCAGGTGCCCCTAGAAAATATATTTTAAAATAAAAATATGCATTAAGGTAGTATGTAGAACAAAGACTAGATAAGTAGAACAAATAATTTTTCTATGTTAAAAAGGCATTTCCTTATAAGCCCACAAAAAGCCAGCCAAAGCCATAGTAGGAGATGTAAACCATTGCTGGTCTTATTTGCGATGACCTACACTTGATCTATTTTTAGTCTCAAGAAAAGTGAAGTAATAAGAAAATGGATAGTTTGGTTGCCATGGTTATTCCCATCCACTGGCTCATCTCACCACCCATTTTCCATCATTTCTAGTAATCCAGTTTCCCAGCATGATATCTTAGGAGCCTAACTAAGGCTCTTTATTAAATGGGTTCCCTTGGTACCACCCTCCTCTGGCCACTTTTCACAGTTTCCCTTTGTCTTGCCAGTCTTCAGCATGGCTGGGGAGTGGAAAATAACCAGCCTAAGACCACCAAGATTTTTTAGTGTGGGTAAGTCTCATGCTTGGTCACAACCACTTAAGGGTCTGAAGGGTTCATGTGTTCCTGAACATTAAAGATACATCCTTCCCCATTAGCAGGGCAAAAAGCAATTGAGATTATGGGTTGCCATTTTCTTTAACATGGATTTCACTGACTGTATAAGTAGCACATCTTGGCAGTAAAGGCAGGTGGAATTGAAGGCAACACAGTCTGGAGAATATGCTTGCTACCTTGTGAAACTGAGTTAGACATCTGTCTTGGTTGCTTTGGATTTCTTTAGTAGTTAACAAAGACAGTACCTCTGCTTTTGGCCAAAACCCATGAAAATGGAAAGAACCAATTTGGGGCCTCTTAAGAGATACTTTGTGGGGAACTGTGCTCCCTTGAGAAATTCTGGTCTTTGTTATAGCAGGGTATGGAAATTTGACTTTGTACTGACTCGGACACTTTTTTTAAGGCATTGCTGGTGCCACACATCTACACATCTAAACACTAGGTGGCAACCTTGCCTTTCGTGTCACCAACACGAGCTATGGGGGAATTCCATGGTGAACAAGAGACACCAAGGTCCTTGCTTTCGCAGAGCTTGCACAGAAGTAGAAGAGGTAGACACTAAACAAGCAAATAGAAATAATTTTAGATAATAGCTGCAATGAAAACATGACGTCATAGTGTAATAGCAAGTGGGCACGAGGGGAAAAGGATGGTGGTCAGGAAAGGCCTCCGAGGAACCAGTACATGACCCTCAGTCCAAATGAAGAGATGGAGTTATCGGGGCCAAGAACTGGGGAAACAGTGTTCTGGAGGAGGGAAAATCAGTGTAGTGGCCCAGGAGGGGACAAGCTTTAAGTATGAAAGAACTAGAAAGAAGCTAGTGTGGATTGAGCATAGGGAGGGGAGGAAAGAATGGGATATGAGGCTGGACGATAAGCAGGGGTCAGACCACATAAGGACAGCGGGCCAACGAAGGAGATAGTATTGTATTCCAAGCTCAATAGAAAACACTGGAGGAAGAGTTAGGTGGTGAGGAGACCTGAAATCACCCTCACCATTATCACCCACAAGGATGTAATAAGCTCCTTACAATGCTCACAGTGGACTGACCATTAAGATAGCAGACTTGGTAGGGGTGCCTCGATGGTGCAGTCGGTTGAGCGCCTGACTCTTGATCTCTGCTCAGGTCATGGGTTTGAGCCCCGCATCAGGCTCTGCACTGACAGTGTGGAGCCTGCTTGGGATTCTGTCTCTCCCTCCTTCTGCCTCTTCTCTGCTTGCACTCTCTCTCTCAAAATAAATATATATTTTTTAAATAGCAGTTTGGTAGATATTGCTTCCCCCCCAGAACCTCCCAACCAAGAAAAGACTTTGAGGACACAGCACACCCCAATGAAGGCATCCTGTTGAGTGTAGATCCCTGCAAGAAAAAGGCATAAGCAGGGGGGAAAAAATTCAATTTTTGGAAACACTGAACACTGTGACAAAAAACCATTTCCTGCTGAGAAAGTATTTTAACACACAAACCTCCTTTGTGCCAGAAAGAAAAACAAAAGAGGTAGAATTTTCCCATCGTGATATGCACAGATCAAATTCAGGCTCCAGGACACCTCAGTTCAGCACGGCTCTCTTTTCCTAAGGAAGCTTTATGATAAACGGTGATGGCAACTAACTGATAGATTGTCTATTTAGTGCAATAACTGAGGCATTTTAGCCAGAAGGCAAACATTCTAAAATAAATGCAGCCTTGCCCGGCTGGTCTCAAGCCTTTCCTTTTGATACAGCCACACTGAGACCTCTTTATGGGCTATTCTGCTCACTTAGCCTAAAGGTGTAGCTCTGAGCAGCACCTACCTCCGGTGGCTGTGAGCGGAAGCGGCAGGAGGAGGCTTTGCCCCCTCAACACTCAGAACAAAGACGAAGGTGCAGGACTGCTTTTCATGCCAACTGCATGGGTGCACACAGACACTCACATAGAGTTAAGCCCCCTTTTTACGACTCCCCCACCCCTGCTTTTTAAGGCTGCTCTGGTTGAGTATTACGAACTGAGAAGCTGGCCCATTCAAGTAACAGGAATGAGGAATGTCGATCTAGTGGGGTTCATGTCCAAGTAGAGAGGACAGCCACTCTCCACTCCAGCTCCCGTCAGATGTTTCCATACAAGAATGTGGAGCCTGATGTTATAAGATCTCCTGATGTTTCTAGAGAAACCAGAAATCCAGATTTTAATGTGAAGTCTCCTGCTTTTTAAAATGTTTCCAACTGATTCTGGGGCGCCTGGGTGGCTCAGTTAAGCCTCCGACTCTTGATTTCAGCTCAGGTCATGATCTCACGGTATTGAGAACAAGCCCCACGTCAGGCTTCACACTGAGCATGGAGCCTACCTGAGATTCTCTCCCTCCCCCTCTCCCTCTGCCCCTCTGCCCTTGCGTGCTCACTCTCTCGCACTCTCAAAAAATTTTTAAAAACAATTTTTTTAATTTTAAAAAATTTATAAAATGTTTGCAAGTGATTCAATAAAAAGAAATTTTTATGGCCAGTCACATTCTGTGGGCCTTATGTGGCCTATAGGCCACTGGTTTGTAAACTCCAGTCTTCTATTTTCCAATATTTATTATAATTTCAAATGTGTAGAGAAGTCAAAATAATTTTACAACGGACACCTCTGTATATCTAAAACCTAGATTCTAGTTGCTTTGTCATATATCCCTATTCAGCTACTTATTTTAAAGAAATTTTAACTGTTATGGAAATTTGAAGGAGCAGGAGAGAGGAAAGGAAAGAGAAAGTCCTGCAGAGGTGACTCTAGTCTATTAACTCATTTCTTAAAATTCCACTTCAGGGACAGGAGAAATGGGGAATTACTAATGAACAGGTGTAAAGTTTCAGCTAAACAAAATGAGTTAAGTTCTGAAAGTCTGCTATACAACATTGTACCTATAGGTATCAATGCTGTATTGTACACTTAAAAATCTGTTAAGAGGGTAGGTCTTAAGTGTTCTCACCAGCAATAAAATGAATAATAATAACATTTTAAAATTCAACTTCTTTCATCCAGCTTTCTATTTGGCCATGATTTTTATTCTTTTTGTTTTTATTTTATGTTTTTATTTGAGAGAGAGAGAGAGCATGCAAGCAGGGGAGAGGGGCAGAGGGAGAGAGAGAGAGAGAGAGAGAGAGAGAGAGAGAATCTCAAGCAGGCTCCACACTGAGTGTGAAGCCTGACATAGGGCTCAATCCCACAATCCTAGAATCATGACCTAAGCCTAAATCAGGGACACTCAATTGACTGAGCCACCCAGGTACCTTTGGCCATGATTCTTAGATGGAGCTTAGGAGTTACATATTTCAAAGCCCTGGTGAGCCAAGTCATCCCTGGGTCGATAGAAGCTACCTCTCCAAGTGACATCCTGAGAAGTGAGCCCCTGGATTCTTGAGGGTTTGTGGAGCACACATGCTTCTCCCATCTGTCTGGATACAGAAACTCTGACACCCCTGAGTGAGGCCTGGAAGGTTCAGGCATGCCATAGATTATCATTCACTGCCCTCAGTATAGTCAGAAAGGGCTGGACACAGACGTTGGGATCCCCACTGGGAGGAGAGTGTGCAGTTAGAGCTATCACTTGCTGAATATGTGTGAGCACGACTTTTTGCACATGGGATGCTCATTTTGTGTGGGAGGTTAGAGTCAAAAGCCTTGGCTGTGAAAACTGATTATTTTAATTAAGTCCCCTGAGACTTACTGCAGAACACTTTTCGAAGGTTGAAAATAGTCTTTCTCAGGGTTCCCACGTGTGCACTGGGACCCAAGAAAAGTATTTAAATCCTGACAGCAGCTCTCGTGTTGGCTCGTCTGGAGAGATGGATCAGCAGCCTGCTCTCGTCCTTTGTGGCGACTGAGGAGTACCCAGGGACAGAGTGGGGAGAGAAAGCTGTTATGCCTACTACTGTTCCCCCACTGCTTTCCACTGAGCTTAAAAAAATTACATTTCCCGTGTGGTAGCAGCGTATCATTAAGGGATGGTAATCACCATGGTAACCAGGGGTAGTCTGCTACAAGCAAAGGAAGAAAGAAAACCATCGGCCAGAGCTTGCTGCACCCACATTAGCTCAAAATGCCCAGGCTCTTAAGTAATATGGAAAAGGAATATTTTTCTAGCATGACAGCTAAACCAAATCTTAGAATCATTAAATCATTACACTGTAAGAGTGACAGAATTACAGAATGACCACAGGCTGTAACTCCATACCCTCAGGATCAGCCAGTCAGGTAAATTATCAGGCCAGTGACCCCACGGTGGTGGAAGGAGGGAGAGGGTCCGGAAAACTGTGGCCACGCTCTGAGAGAAGGAGTAACAGCTTCTGCAGCTGCAGCGAATCGTAGCAATGCAAGAACCAGTCCTGTTACATCAGGTCATGCAATTTCCAAAGGAAGCTGAGAATGCAGATTTTATGTGAAATATACCAAAATGACTACTACTCAGAACTAATTTCAAGCAGGTCTAATAAAATACCTCTGGGAACTCCAGTTTACAACATTCACTTCAATACCCGCGCCCACTCCTCCTTAAACTCTGAGGATACTGAGGTCCAGAAAAGTTGTTATTTATTCAGGTCACACAGTCAGTGAATAAGTAGGACCTCTTGGGGTCTGGATTCCCGGTACAGTGCCCCTTCCCTTCTAAAATATTGTGGAGACAAGCCAGCTTAGCTCATTTCCACTTTAATGGGTACAAAAAGTCTACTGGCACAGACGCGCCTGGGTGGCTCAGTCAGTTCAGTGTCCTACTTCTGCTGAAGTTATGATCTTGAGGGTCACGAGTTAAAGCCCCGCCTCGGGTTCTGTGCTGACAGCTCAGAGCCTGGAGCCTGCTTCGGATTCTGTGTCTCCCTCTCTCTGCTCCTCCCCTGCTCACATTCTGTCGGTCTCTCTCTCAAAAATAAATAAACAATTAAAAAAAATTTTTTTAAACCTGCTGGCAGTCAGTCTTTACTGATTTTTCAACCATAAAATCAGTTCTCAGAGAGTATGAGATGTGTGAGTCTATCCACTCCTATCCACTCCTTGTTAGATCATTTCCTAATAGTTTGTGTTGACTGTTACTGCAAATGGGATTTTCAAATTATATTTTCGACTAATGGCTCTTTGTATATAGAAACGTATAATTTTCTCATTACATTTGTAGTACCCACTTTACTGAATTTTCTGTAATGACACATCAACTCATTGTCATGGAATTTCTAAATATAGAATCAAATCTTCTGCAACTGTTATTTTACTCCTTCATTTCTTTTTTTGTCTTTGTATAATTAATATTTACATAGGACAGTGTTAACTAAGAGTATTTAGGGGGCATCTTTGTCTTATTCCAAAATTTAACAGGAATTCTTCTGTCTCACCATTAAGCATGATGCTGGCTTTATATCTACATCTATATCTTAAACATATTAAGAAAGTATCTATTTCTATTTTATTAAAGACACCTTAGAAAATAATGAATATATGTTACATTATATCAAATTCTTGTTTTAGCACCAATGGAAATAACTAAATGGTTTTACTCCTTTCAGAAATATGAAGAATTATATTACTCAATATCCTAGGGTGGAGCTACTTTTGCCTTCCCCAAATGAAGTCTATTCTTTTTTTTTTTTAAGTTTTGTTTATTTAAGTAATCTCTACACCCAACGTGGGGCTCAAACTCACAACCCTGAGATCAAGATTCATCAGCTTTTCTGACTGAGCCAGCCAGGCACCCCAGTCTATTCTTTTAAAGTTCCACTGGATTCTGGTTGCAAACATTTCATCTCAGACGCTTGTATTCATATATCTTTTTGTTGTGATATCTTTGACAGGTTTTGTCATCAGCGTTATTCTATGCTTATAAAGTAATTTGGAGGCTTTGCTTCTCTGCACTCTTGAACAGTTTAAACAGCATGGGGGCTGTCTGGTCATTAAAGACTTGATTGGCTTAAACTATTAAAATATCCAAGTTCCCTTGGCCTTGACCAAGTCCTTTACACTGGAGTATGCTCTCTGCTTTGGTGTCCAGGAACAGTTTTATCTCCCCTCCTTTAATCCTGTTTCGTAATCCCCCTGGCTATAAACCCCATGTCTCCTTCATGGTGGCCTTGGAGCCTTCACAGGAACTAGAACCCTTCTCTGTCAGCACAGAATGGCGGAGGTGTAAATGTAGATTACATTCATTTCTCTATCCCTTTCCTCCTGCTTAGAAGGAGTACCACACTCAGATTCTTGTTACATTTAATCACTGGTCTTTAGCATTTGTTAGAGCCCTGAATATTAAATGACTATTTATATCTAGGCCAGCACAGATGTGTCTCTTCTCCTCTTTTTCTTTGTCCAGTTTTTATCCTCTTTACTTTTTCCTTTCCTTCCTCTCTCTCTTTTTTCTAGTCCTTTACTCCTGCTAATGACAGAGGTGTGAATATAGATTAGACCACAAGAACAGGAGACTTTGTTTGTTTAACTTGTAACCCGGATTCTAGCCTTTCACCGACATTTTTTTTTTTTTTTTTTGCAATAAAGCCAAGACCATCCCACAGAGTCTCCTAGTCACCCCAAATGAATCATTTGGTGATGAAACAAACCATCTTTTCTCACCATGCTTCACATAGGTAAAACTACCACTGGAATTGACTACAGATGGGTGGAAAAGATCTTCTGCAGGAAACATTTCACATCTTCATCAGGATGCTCTCAAACTAACGAGCCAGCTCAAGAGTTTTCTGGACTCAATGGATATTTGAGATCCAGAGAAGAAAAACTCCAGGGCTTGACCACATGCCTTTAGTTAAAACAGGCAAGTTGAAAATCTCATGCCCTAAAGATGAGAACCAGAAGTTGTCCTTCCCTAGAGATTTTATTATCAAAAGGAAGAACGTGTATGTTCTTGGGGTGGGGATGGTGAGGATCCCTTTTAAATCAGGCAAAACTGTGCCACCCATTTCCTGGGATCTTGGTGCCCAACTCTATGTTCTTTCTGAAGACCACCATCCAAAATGAGGTTGGGGTAATACTGCAACCAAAAAAAAAAAAAAAAAGAAATTTGCTGATGACAGGAACATGGTTCTCACAGCAGTAAACATGAACAGGTGGTTGAGCAGCAGGTTCTTAAAGACTGTGCCACTCACTACAAGAGAAGGAAGACAGAAGATACAACATTTGCACTTGTAAAAATATCTTGCCTTTAATAACAACTTTACACTGTAAATGCAAATGATATGTTAAACTCCGTGGGGGAATGGCATGATATTGCCATAGTTATTTGGTAGGACAATAAAACAATGGTAGCAGGAGCCCTGCTGGGCACTTGTATGGTACTTAACATTTTCAAAGGCTCTGACAGGCACCAATTCATTGTAAGGCTTTTCACGTGCTCTCTCTGGTCTGACAGTGCTTTAGAGGCATGTAAATAACTCTTTTCTACACGTATACCTTAATGCAGTAGCTAACTTAGTTTATATCCTCAATTGACAGTTTTTAAAGCTGCTGTAACCATGTAGGAAAGAAGTCAAATTATGTACTAGTTAACAGCCTAGAGATTAGCGGTTCTTAGCTTGAGACTCTAATATCCAGTTATGGAGAATAAATAATACTAACTTCTCTTCCTGGGTTTTACTTTTCTCTGCCAACATATCCCATTAACAGAGCCCTAAAGTACACAAAGACTTTAATCAGATTTTAGAAATGCACGTGCACTAACTTTGTCAATAATAACAAAAGCTTCATGGGCCGAAATACATTTTTATCTATGCCCTCCTCCCACAGAATTTACCATCCGTATTACTGACCAAATATGTGAAAGCAACCTATCCCATAAATAATTTACTGTACATTTTTATTGGCTCAAGGCATGTATTTCTTTTGAGGGTGATACTCAAACTCCCTTGGATTCTTTCTCAGAGTTCATTATGGTCTTTTCCCCCTAGGTTATGAAAATATTCTTTGCTTGACCAAACTTTAATCATAATCAGGTTCCTGGACCTTCTCCTAGGTTCATCTGTGCACGTCCTTGTAAAATCTAATTTTAGCAAGAACCCTGCTAAGTCAGTTTCACAAGAGGCCCCGTTCCCACTATCTGATCAGCCTCAATATCTAATCAAGGTCTTCATCCTCCACTGTCTTCCAGGTGATGTCTGACCACCCTGGTCTGTCTTCAGCAGTGATCCTGTTAGGTCAGGGTAGCCAGGGTTCCCATCAACGCTGATGTTTCCCCTTAGAGATTTTCTATCCACTGATCCCCACCCTGCTTCTTGGCTGTGAATTGCCACTTGCCCGTGCTATATTCAGAATTGAGCCTGGTTCTACTCTGAGGTCTCTTTTCCCCTATTGCAATAGTCCTGAATATAATCTGTTTTTACTGCTTTACCTGCTTTCCAGCTCCAGTTCTTCTTTGACAACTATTAAACAACTATAGTCATGTATTTATTGTCCACTTCTAGGAAAATTACTTAAAAATAAATACCTATGGGGCGCCTGGGTGGCTCAGTCAGTTGAGCATCTGACTTGAGCTCAGGTCATGATCTCATGGCTCATGAGTTCGAGCCCCGCGTCACATTCTGTGCTGACAGCTCAGAGCCTGGAGCCTCCTTCAGATCCTGTGTCTCCCTGTCTCTCTGCCCCTCCCCCATTAGTGTTCTGTCTCCATCTCTCTCTCAAAAATAAACGCTAAAAAAATTATAAATAAATAAATAAATAAGTAAATAAATAAATAAACAAATACCTATGGACAAGTTAGAAGAAATAAACGTTCAACTTTTCTTTATGCTGAAAACCAGTATACAAACATAAATATTAAGTGTACTTCAATCCACACATGGGATTACTGAGGTTGTGCTAGGCATAAGGATACCAATACAACGTGATTCCTACCTTTACAGATTTCATAGCCTATCTAGGTAAGGGGAAATGTCTATGTTGAATAAAGTCTAATAATATTTAAAATAGAGATGTGCCAGATAGACAAACAGGCAGACAGAATGGAGGCTCGAAGGAGAAAGCAATCCATACACTTGGGATCATGGGGTGATCAGAGAAAGCCAGAGAGAGGAGATAGCATTTTAACTTATCTATGAAGGTGAAGTAAGCAGTTTCCAGCTGGACAGGGAGAAGGTAGTTGTTGGTAGAGGGCAGAGGAACCACAAAAGCAAAGGTGGAGAACAAGACACAGGGCACTGTTCCCCTCACTCCTGCAGGGAAGCGTTGGAGCATAGCATGAAGGCATTTGCTGAGTGCACAGAAGCATACAGGAATGAGAGGGTCTAGAGAAGAAATGTAAAGCATTGATCTCAAGTTTGAGACAGTCTTGAGGAGCTGATTTCACTCACATGTGACATCTGACAGAAAGCAGTGGCTGGACCAGTGAGTTTGTGAAGGTATGTGAGAGGTCTTAGAACTCTAGCTGCATTTCTCACTAGAGTGAAGCTTCTGGTCATGAGAAACATTTCAGAAGAAAAAGATCAGAACTGGAAGGGCCATTAGTGAGCATCTAATTCAGTCCCTAGCGGCTACAATGATGGCCTCCAGCTTCAGGACCTGTGTCCAGCGGGGCCCCCCCCCCCCCGCTCCCCTGCCCCACAGTCAACACAGAACGACCTCTCAGTGAAAGCCTCTGGCCACTCTGAAGGAAAAAGCATAGGAAAGATGGAAGGGGTATATGGAAAGAAAAGCGGGCAGGCTGGCAGGCAAGCAGGCAGGCTGACTGGCCTGTGACCCTGGCTTGAGATTTGGCCGGCATTTGGTTTATTCTCAGCATCTCGCTGGAAGGGAAACTCCCTTGAGCCCAGTTCCCATCAGAGCAAAGGAATGGCTTTTCACAGCCTACTACACAGAAACAAGACTGCCTTCAGTCCCTCTTGGGGAAGAAGGGCTTTTGTGGTACTTCAGCTGTGTGGTTGGTCCTTTTTTCTCACTTCACCAGAGCAATTGGTTGTGAGTTTCCAACCCAGCCCTTCAAACCCTTACAGGAAATTCCTAGAGACTAATTAGTCCGGCTACAAAGTTTTTGGCAGCTCAGCTCTGAAGCCCTCCTTTGAATTCTAAAGGAATCGGCAGGGGCACCTGGGCCTCTACTCCTGTGTTTTCCTCAGCCTTGACCCAGAGACCTGGGTGGGATGGGTTTCCCCACATGGAACAAAAGTGACCCTTGATTTCTTTGCCCCAGTGTTCTCCTACACCAGGTGTCCTGAATTAAGTATTCTTCCTACAGAAGAGGAGGTTTAACCCAGTGCTTGTTAAACTTTAGCATGCGTCAAAATCACCTGTAGGGTTTGCTAAAGCACAGCTTTACTTGAGGACCCACTCTCCATTTCTGATTCAGCAGGTTCAAGATGGAACCTGAATTTGATTTCCCACCAAGTCCCAGAGATGATGCTAATGCTTGTGTGCCATTGCTCACACTTTAAGAACCACCAAATCAGGAATCAGGTCTTGTATTTTCTCTCTCTCTCTCTTCTTTTTTCCTACCTACCTATGCCTCAAAATTGCCAGGAATTCCCAAGTTAGGAATCAAGCCATATATATATATATATATATATATATATATATATATACACACACACACACACACACACATATATATATACATATATATGTGTATACACACATATATGTGTATATATACACACACATATATATATATACACACACATGTATATGTATATATGTCTGTATGTATACATATTTTTTTTCTGCAAACAAGTTCTTCTCTGTCCTCCTATACCCCTGTCCTTCTTAGAAACATAATCATTTCATTGATTAATTACTATTCAACCCAGTATCACTACAACAGTTTTGTTCCTGGCATCGTGAGACATTCCTAATTTTATTTCCTGTCCCTCTTGTCTAGACCAGAATCTTATTTATAATCTCCAGGCCCAAATACATGTATAATAGAAACAAAAAAAAAAACAAAACAATACAGCCTAGGGAACAATGACAGTGTTCTTTCCTAAGAAAAAGGAGCTTCAGTTGAAAGCTTATGCAAGCTTTAGACGAAATGGAGTTGTGTGCACATGGAGTGATGGTAAATTTCCTGCTAGCATTCTATTAGGTTGTGCTAGTGAGGAGATTTTTTTCCCTGGAGAAGATTAGGAATTGGTGCCAGAATTAATTAAGGAATAAAGGTGAGTGAATCTTCCTCTGTTGAATAGAGTCTATTCCACATGGCCTTGCCTGCTCTAATAATACCAGACAAGTCGTAGTATGAATATCCCTTCCTGCAAGAGATGCCAGGGCAAGGCCGTTATGCTTGTAGAGGAGCTGGCTAAATTCACAAACTCCCACTTATAATGATTTTTCACATGTTGAACTACTTCCGAAGAGAGAAGGAATCTCCATGAGCAGTATTTGCCAGGTCAGGGAAAGACACAATCAGAAGCCAGTTTTAGAGGTGGCCAGTTTGGGCCCTCAGATGGCTGGCCTGGGTGGAGATACAGAGAGCTATAGTTCACTCTGGATGTTACCAGCTACCAAAAGCTACAGTTATTTGTAGGTAGCATGGGGCCACAGGTTGGGTAACAGAGCAGGTGCTAAAGGGTCGTGAAATGTGAATTGAACGTGGAAAAGAATGTGTCTAAGGGAGAAATGACAGAAAGTTGTAGAGGGTTGTGATGGGTAGACATGAATTTTTAAAGGAGACTATTGAACCCACTAGGACATGAAGTAGAGGGTGGGAGAGATGCTGTCAGCTGACAAAGAAAATGCTTCATGGACTGGGGCGGGGGGTGGGGGCGGTGAAACGTGGAACATCTTGAACACACTTGGTTAGGTTACTGGGCTCGGAATATTTCACCTAAACACTGAACACTCTCCAAGATTCCATGTTGTGCTGGACTGGCTTACAGCCGTGCCATTTTGTTACAAAGTGTACAACCTTTGCATTCTACAATAAGGGGCTTGGTGCTGGGTTTATACCAAAATGACCGAAATAAAATCACTGACGAGAAGAAGCGAAAAGTATAACACTTTCCAACTCTGAAATCATGATTTGATTAGACAATCTCCAGCTTTTATTTGTGCCATTTCTTCTCTTTGCTCAGGTGTATCACCTCACACCTACGTTTATTCTGTTTCTTACCACTTCCTTGTAGAAACACAGACTCTGGGCTAGGAGGCAAGCTTCCAGGAGGGCATGAACTCTGACGGCTTTGTTCACGAACATGTACTCTGTGCCTGGTGCCTGTGTGGCATAGTGTGTGCTCAATAAATGTTTGTTGAATGAATAAAGAGAGGGAGGGTACACAGGGGAGAAAACTAGAAAAGAGGGGAAGAAATGTTTCTGAACAGTGGATCTGGCCCAGAGTCCCCTTAACCAGTGTCATCACTTTGGATGATGTGCCTTAAATTCTCAGAACAGCACTTTTCCTCAATAGTAAAATAGGAATAATTATGCCTGTCTGGCAGGGCTGTTGTGGGGATTAGAGAAATATGTGTAAAGTACTTCGCTCTGTACCTGATGGAGAGGAGGAGTTCAGTAAATGATAATCATTATTATTATTCAATCATTCTGGTTTTCTTTTCACTACAGCCAAAGACATCCTTAAAACATGAAGCCTATGTTAATCCATATAGTTTGCAATTTGGTGTTTTTAAACCCAGCAGTATATCGTATTGTTCTTATTTTCTCTTTTCTCAATTGAAAAGATGCCAGAAGCAAATAACTAGCCACCTATAGTTTGGACAGCAGTTTCCAACCAGCGCGCAAACACTCTGATAATGCGTCATAGCATGCAAGTCAATTGTACATTGGATTTTCCAAGCAGACTCTCGGCCTTCTGTATCAAGAGGATTATATCTGCCATCTACTCTCTCTGGCTGTATGTGGTGAGGATTACTGAGTTGATACGTATTGAGTACTTTGAGCTGCAGGGAGGAAAAGGTGTCACAGGAACACAAAGAAGCATTAAATGCCAAACAAATTGCTTTAACCCAGTAGCATGTTGGAGGCTTCACAAAGAAAATAATAAGCGAACAGTAAATCACGATGTCCACAAAGAGTTCAACTCCTTTATGGTTTTTCATGCTTGTGTGAGCTAATATACAAAATAGAGAATAATTCTAAAAGTTATTAATTTGCTCCTGTTTAAACTTTAAACATCCTCAAAGCTAATTAGTTGTTTAGTTTTAATAAGTTTTAATGAAAATACTTCATACATATGTTGGATCCTCACAGCACAAAGTCAAGATTCATCAAATATTTTATGTGATTGCATTTATGATCAAGGCAAAATGCCTTAATTACACAAGTAATTAGCCTTGAGAGAAATGAACACAAAAGTCCAATTAGTGAATTTGTTAACTGTTCCTCCCAGTGACTGAACCCATAGTCACTCCATATGTAGTTAGATATTATAAGTACTTGGATCATGGGAATTGCACGTGATCTGAAATGCACAATGGCAACAATAAAAACACTAAGGTAAAGTAATGAACCTGAATACAATGTAGCAGGATGAAGATTAGACTAGGAGCCAAGAAACCTGGGTTTTAGTTCAGGCTGCCACTCATAAGCTGTGTGCCTTACGGTAAGTTACCCTGATCTTCCTGGGCCTCAATTTTCTCAATTACAAACTATGGCATCTGGACTACATGATAGCTAAAGTTCCTTCTGGCGTTAACATTTTTTAAGCTGGTGTTGAGGAATTCCTCCCTTTCAATTTTCGTTTCGGAAGCCACTTGCTTCCTAGCACTGTGCCTGTCAAACAGCATTGCTGCCAACAGCTTATAAGGTAGGTCTGTTGGTGCAGGAGAAAGGCGTCTGCCTGATCTGGTTTTGTTTACAGTGGCAGCATTTCAGCACATCCTCTGTGCTTTCAGCGGGAAGCAACCAGGCAGCAAAATTGCTCTAGCATAAAACAAATCCAGCTGCAGGACATCTTCAAAATGCTCCCTATGTGTTTTTCGATTTAGCCTACCATTAACATTTTAAAGCACAATTTAGAGCTACAGTGTGCAGTCTTCTGTTACAAAATGAATCCAGGTTTCTCATTACTGGAGTTGGGATGGTGGGGGGGGGGGCACGGGGTAGAGAGAAGGGGGATGTTTAGAGACAGAAGATAACTTAGAATGCGGGGCATGGTTGGCCTTCGATCCCTCCTGTCCAAGCACTCATCACCTGTGCCTCACACAGCTCATCAGCCCCATTCTTCCTTCTACAAAGCCCCTTTGGAGCTTCAGGTAAACTGCAGACTGAGAGAGGAGTTTGGGGCAGGGCCTGCAGATGGAATGGGTGTGGTTTGGGAGAGAGGTGTGACCTGATAAGCTGTGTGTCTGGATTGGCAGGAGGGGTGCAGAAGGGGTGGAAGCAGCAGATACCCTGAGCAAACGGGAGGAACAGAGTCATCAGGCATAGAGGAAGGAAGAGCATAGTATGTTTGAACAGTGCAACTAGATTTTAGTGGCTCTGCATTTAATGGAAGAAAAAGCAAGAGATAAGATGGAGAAATAGGCACTGACCACTGTGTTGTGCTGCCTGATCCCCGCTCCGGGACTGAGGGTCGCATTCAGTAGCTGTCACTCACCCAAGGCCACACCCACTTCCCCAGGAGCCACCCGCATTGAATAACTTGTGGATGTTGGGGGTCCAGCAGATATAAAGGTTCCCAAGAACACCCCCTACTATATTTCCTTCATGCTAATCTGCAACTCACATTGCACTTCTCAGAGAGCCCAACCTACAACACTATGCTGTAGAGAGTAGTCGTTCTGTGTCAGCAGTGGTGAGACACTGAAAGGGTGTAGACAAGTTAACCCTGATCAGATTTGCATTTTCAAAAGCTTACTCTACAGCAGTATGTGGAGGATATTTTGGAGTCGGCGAACACAGAGGAATAGTGTTGTGTGGGAAATCACCTTGATGCCATGAAGCCCCAAGTATACAACCAGGAGTGCTGTTCCAGAAACAAAGCTCTCCCACAGAATGGAAAAGCTCACAGCACAAGTTAAAAGGCTCAAACCACATTGTTCATTAGATCAATCTGAAACCCGTGGTGAGAACAAGGGGCAGTCAATGGACTATGTCAACACAGTTAGGATGGGGCATGAGCAGGTGAAAGGACCATGGTGCCTGAGTCGTGTTCACACACCCTCCTCCACCCACCCACATCGCATCAGTGTTCCCCACTGGTGATGTGGTGGTTAAGACCACACTCGAGGTTTGAGCAAGGGGCCCCAGAGGGAAGGTCCCAGAGACTTAGGGCATGCTTGTCCCATTGAAGGGGCACAAGCAAGTACCTGCCAGAGTTGTAGCAGTTCAAATAAGCTGCTGCACAGCTACAAGTTTTATCTGCAATTCTTGGGCAAAGCACACATGGAGCTAGAAGGAAATCATAATCATACTGAGTGTCACCATTGGGTGACTGATTAGGGGTGACATATCACTGTCAGCCCAGTGAAAACACAATCATCTGTCAGCAACTCTCTTGCTTATTATATCATATTTGCTATTTTTTCCATGTATCCCCTGCATGTCTCATAGGTTAGTAGTTATTATCTATTTTGAACACAGCTTATGAAGTCTACCTAAGTCTCACATGTTACTTGTTTAATCATTCTCTATGTTTACCACATGACATGAGTTTTGACTATGTCTCATGAGCCCTTTGTTTACTTACTACCAATGCTTCATACTTCTTAAGTATGCATCCATACTATCCATTTGTTTTCTATTTTAGAGAAGAATTGAATATCCTCAAATACTACAGCAAAAGCACATTGCAAGGAGAGACCATTTTAGAGATTTTTTGCAAAAGGGGAGGGAAAAGATGAGGTGGTTTTGAATTAGAGAGGTGGCTGTGGAGATTCAAGAGCAACTCTGTGGGGTGAAATGAACAGAAGTGATGAATGAATACATGTAGTAGGTGAAGATGATGGACACTGTTGGTTGGCCGACCCAACATCCATTGCCTCCCTCCACTCCCTCTTAGTGTAGAGGCTAGAAAATGTAAATACTCTCTAACAGCCTCTCTTGTTCCTGGGGGTGGCCATAGGTCATGGTTCTAGCCAATGGGATAAATATGGAAGTCTGCTAGAGGGAATTCTGTGAAAGACGTTGCTTCTCCTAGTAATACAAAGGACAGGTAAAGCTGGAGCCATCCCTCCCACCTTAAACAAGAAAGTGATGCTTGGAGCTATGGCAACCATTGTGCTATCTACCGTGATGTGGAAAGCCACTATACTAAGAATGGCAGAGTGGAAATATAGGAAGAATATGGACTCGATGACATCTTTGAGCTGCTTCTTCAGCTCTGGACTGCCAATCTCCAGACTTATTGTTATAGGAGAAAAATGAACCCTATTGTTAAATCACCATGCGCTGGATTTTCTGCCACTCATAGCCAAAAACATCCTAAATTCTCACTGATAAGGCAAGAGGAGGCAGGATAACTCAATCAAATGGCCAGACCTTGATGTAGAAGGCACTGTGAAATACAGCCTTTATTTTAGGTTACCATACACCCAACTAAAAAATGAAAGATCTCTTACTAGTGTAAGGGGACAACTAGCAGTATTTTCCACAGGAGGATCCAAACTACTAGTGCAAAGTCAAGGTTCTTGTCCTCTCTGGTTCCCTAGTATCCCACAATTGCAAATGAATTCAGACTGGTTAAACTAGAACCTTGGAGATGGCAGATCCTAAGCTCAACATTTTTTAAAGCTCTTCAGATTACTCTAATGAGTAGCGAGGGTTGAGAACCTCTAGTTTTTAATGAATACATCTGTTTTAGGATAAGAATGTGGTCACTCCTTCCTCCTTCTAAGCTTTATATGTTGTTGGACTTAATTATCTGGATTTCTGAGCAGAGATGGGAAATACCGGGACATTAGACATTTACAGATACCTGTTTCCACCTGTAGATTAATTGTGGTACTGTGAATCTTGAATGCAAACTACAGGGCCATGCTTTCTAGAGCATCAAGATAAAGTCAGTTGAGTGACATATTGACATTCCACTACATTTTTCTGTCAACTGCAAGTATCACCAAATCTCCCATCTACATTACAAAGAGAAATAATCCCACTGCTCTCTTCTGTCCACAAATTTTTCTACAGTCCAGAATCCTTTTTATCAAAGGCCTTTTCTGGTGTCTCAATTCAGCCTTAACTTTGTAGTGGTCATAATATTCTGGCAACAAAACTCAGGTAAAAACCTATATTTTCTGGGGAGCCTGGGTAGCTCAGTCAGTTGGGCATTCGACTTCAGCTCAGGTCATGATCTCGCGGTTTGTGAGTTCAAGCCCCGTGGCGGGCTGTGTGCTGACAGCTCAGAGCCTGGAGCCTGCTTCGGATTCTGTGTCTCCCTCTCTCTCTGCCTCTCCCCCACTTGTGCACTGTCTCTCTCTATCAAAAATAAATAAAATTTTAAAAAATGTTTTAAAAACCCTATATTTTCCATAACTGATTCCAATTTCTGTCTTGAGCCCCCATACTATTTGATGGCAGAGCTAGAAAGGTCAATTCCAAGGAATCTCGATCCATTTAGGGTTTTCCTCCCTCCCGCCTTTGCCCCCCAGGATTTGGGGGGAGATTGGTAGAACATCTGGACATAGAGGGGGCTCATCTGGTCTTTGGTTGTCATCTGTCCATGCTGGCATCCTCTGCCCTGTGCTTATTCCTAGGAGTCGCCAATTGTCAGCATCTCTCCCCACTGGCATCCATAGAGGCAACTGAGTCCCCATCTGGCCTCTGATATAAGGACAGTGCTGACATCTGCTCTTGGGCCCCTCTTCCCAATTCACAGCATCTCCTAATCTTCCAGGAGGTACTCCTGTACCTGTCTCAGATAAACATGGATGTACTTCTGGCCACTCCGAGCTGTGGGACACTCAGGACTGACCTGCTATGGAAATTTCTTCTCCCTGACTCAAAAAGGTGAGATAATCTCAGACCTCCATTGTGGTACTGTGGCATCTTTCCTGGGTTCCATTACTTTCCTGGGTTCCCCCGGAAAGAAAAAACAGCTCTTGTCAGCCATTGAGCCCCGCATTCCCATCAACCCAGAAAGGGGCCAGTCTTGGGCTGCCCCTCAGAGATACACAGCAGTGTTCCCTCTTCTCCCTCATTCCCAGCCCATGGGTCCTCAGCCGTCAGAGTAAACAGGAAAAATGCTGGCTCAATGTGGGGACAGAGTAAGGACAAAAAACACTAATCTTTGGACAGATAGTAATGATTTAAATTAAATTTATTAACACACAAAATCTACTTAAAATATGAATACTTCAAAAATATTATTCTGCCATACACCTTGGCAAGCTGGGAAGTCTGGCTATAATTCACTTATTATTGTCAAGAAAAATTGCATAAAAAACTAGACACAATAAAACAGACTTTTTCTCAATAGTAGGAATATCAAAGCTCTTTTTTTCTCTTATACCACCTTTCCTACATTTTTCAAATTTCTACTGTCAACTTTTTTGCTTTCTATTTCTGCAGTAAAAATATCTGAAAAACATCCAACTAAACCTCTGCTGAAAAGGCATAAAGGAAAAGATGGACAAACCCAATCAGATACCAATGAAAATTTAAGGTGAAAAACACTCTATAAACAAAATGAAAAGGCAAATGACAGAACTAAAAGAAAACAATTTCTCACATGTGATAGTGAAAGGATTCATGAAAAAGCTAAAGAGGCAAATTATACAGATAGCCTGTTAACAAAAAAAAAAAAGTAAATGGCAAAAAACATAAAAAGAACCTCACTCAATTTTACAAAAACACAAATCAAACAAAACTGATATATCGTTTTTACTTATTAGATTTTGCAAAGTGAAAAAATATGTAAAACTTAGTAATTGGTTAGGGGGTAGAAAAAGATGTTACACTGTTCTTGAGAATATAAATCTGAGTAGCTGTTTTTGGATAGATTTGGCAAATTGATCAAAATTTTAAATATGTTTCTAAGAGCCCCTTGCAAAAGTACATCATAATATGAACAAGGCTAATCATTGCAGGATTATCTGGGAACAGCCAAAAAGAGGAGGGGCAGGATGGGAATGGAAACAAAAGGACTATCAAAAGCAAATAAAGAAATTATAGTACAGCAATATAATCAAATACTATATAACAGTTTAAGACAAACATGAAATGATGTGTCATATTTTAACATGGAAAATTCTCCAAGATATATTATTAACTGAAAAAAATAATGTGCAGGACAGATTGAAGAGTACAATGATCCTTTTCATATAAATAAAGTATATCATGTAATATGTAAATATCAGTGCTATGTATTCACAGAAAATATATCTTGGGGGAGTAATCTGAACTGCCAACAATTTCTCTACACTTTGAATATTCTAACCAAGTCCATGTTTCATGCTTATTATTTGTTTAATGTCAACCACGATTATCTACCTGTGGAATTACAGATAATTCTGATTCTGTGTAAAATTTCTATTTCAAAAATTGTGCACTAGGTTAATTTAGAAAAGCAGTAAGATGTAGAATTTCCTGTCTTCTGTCTGACTTGGCTACAAATTCAGGGGTCCTACCCCCTTCAGGTTTGATAATAATTCACTAGAATGGCTCACAGAACTAAGGAAAGTATTTTGCTCATGACTACTGGTTTACTATAAAGGATACAACTCAAGATGGAAGAATTGTATAGGGCAAGGCGCGGGGTGCGGGGGTGCAGGAAGAGCTTCCATCCCCTCTCTGGGCGCACCACTCTCCCAACACATTGATGTGTTGTTCCTCAACCTGAAAGCTCTCCAGACCTCATCATTCAAGAGTTTTTATGGAAGTTTTGCTACATAAGCATGACTGATTAAGTCATCAGCAATTGGTGATCGATCTGAATCTCCAGCCGGCCTCCTCACCATGAAGGGAAGGCTGAAATTTCCAACCCTCTAACCACATGCTTCTTTTTTGTGACCAGCCCCTATCCTGAAGCTATCAAGGGGCCCTGCCCTCAGTTGCCTCATTAGCATAAACTCAGATGTGGCTGGAAGGAGCTTGTTATGAATAACAGAAGACACTCCTAGTATTCAGGAAATTCCAAAGGTTTTAGGAGCTCTGTGCCAGGAACTGGGGCAAAGACTAAACATATTTTTATTATACCATCCTGTGATCCTTCCAGAGACATTTAATCATATACAAACAAACATTTATATATATACATATATAAAACATGTTATATAATAGTATAAATGTGAAAATAATGTATACTAATAATATATACACTATACTTCATCTGGCTTTTTTCATCTAGTTGTTTATCTTAGAGAGCAACTCATTTCTGAACATGAAGCACATTCTCATTTTTTTTATTGACTATATTCCATTACATGGAAATACTATAATTCATGTAACTAGTCCCAACATACAAACATTGAGGTTGTTTTCAAACTTTTGCTACTATGAACACTTGGAAACACCATCTCTGGGGTACACTGTAGGTGCATTTCAATTTTGATTCCAGTGCCTTTCATCCTCCATGGTGTCATACCAACTTACACTCCCTTTAGGAATACCTGAGGATGCCTGTTTCCCCATACTGTCGCCACTACAATATATAGAAAATCTGATCAGCAAAAAATTGTTGTCTTAGTATAACGTTATGTTTGTTTATTACAAATGAGAGTATGTTTTCCAGTATGAAGAGCCATTTGTATTACCCGTTCTGTAATCAGTCTGTTATATACTTTGTCCACTTGACCTTTGGGTTTGGGGACTTATTAATATGTAGATCTTTTATATATCTACATATAAAATTGGGAAATTTGGGAAAATCGCTATTCAGGAAAAGCATGAAAGGGGTGAGGGAAGCAGGACAGGGAAGGGGCAAGAATGGAGCAAAGGAGAGCTTATGTTCCACATAAACCTCCTTGTAGAATTGTCTGTCCTCTAGGAAGGCAAGAGGCCTCAGTATCATTTGGTGGTTGGTTGTGAGGATAACTTCCAGAACAAGGTGGGTCACGTCAGCTGAAAGCAATTCTCCAGAGAAGGGGCAGCTGTGAGCCATTAGCAGCCAACACTCACAGCAGCTGGGGAAAGGGTGCTCTGATCCGGTAACGAGGAATGGGTGGGCCAACAAAAGAAGGTACACCACAGGAAGTGAAAACAAGTGTTTCATTTTGGACATGGTAAGTCTGAGACATATTTGAGATATCAAGGGTCAAGTAAGCAGTCAGGAAATCTAGAACACAGATAAGAGGTCTATATGGGACATAGAAGTATGGTGGTGGTTAGTATCTAAATGGTATTTTTAAAAGTCATGTGAATATCTCTACTGACATAGAAAGAGTTCTAGCATATACAGTAAAAATTTTTTTAAACATGCAAAATAGTGTTTATGATACTGCCTTTTGTGTAAGGGGAGAAATAAGTATATATAGACACGTACACATCCATATACATACATCTACATTTACAAAAGGAAACCCTGGAAAAATACACAAGAAACTAATAAAGTGCTTACCTGAAAGGCAAAGGGGTAGAGGTGGCTGGGAACAGGAGTAGACAGGAGATGTCTTAAAATATTTTTATATCATTTCAATTTTTAAGTTATTGCTGTGGTAAAAATAAATACAGTTAAATTTTTTTTTTAAGGAAAGAAAACCATGTGGATAGTTGAGATCTTCTATGAAGAAAGAAAGGAAAAGAGAAGAGGGCCTAGATCTAAGACCTAAAGAAGGTTAACGTTTAGAAATTTGGTAACAGAGGAAGGACCAAACAATGCAAGAAGGTAAGAAAGGAGAAAACCAGGAATAAATGGTGCTAACATTCCATTCATGGAAGCAGTGGTATGTGAGCCCTGTCAAACTGTTGGTAGCTTGATGTTGGCCACAGTTGGAGTACTGATTCACACTTTGGAAAAGGAAAATGCTACAAACCAGTCCTGCCCCTCCCCCTCACCACCAGTTAACCAGCACACTAGTGCATGGAAGCCAGGAGAAGATAGTTTTGAGAAGAGGGGAGAGTATTCAGCAGCATGAAATGCTACTGAGAAGCCAAATATGACAGGGATAGAAAAACCTATTATTTGCAGGGTTATCAGCACAAGAGAAATTGAGTGGAGACGTGGGCATGGAAGCCTCACCTGGAGAGAGGAGTGAGTAAAAGTGAGGAAGTAAGACACTATGTAGAGACAACTCTTTCAAAAAGTTTTGCTGAGCAGGGAGGAGTTAAATCAATAGGTTGCTGGTCTGAGATCAAAGGAAGAGAATGTATGTGTTTTAAAATGAGTAATATTAAAACCAATATGTCCAGTGGTAAGATTATCCAGGAGAGAGAGAGAACGTTGAAGAGACAGGGGAAATGACTACGGTCTTGTCCTTGGGAGGGCATCCAGAATGCAAGTAGAAGGGCTCTCGTTTGATAGGAGAAACATTTCTCCCATTAAAGGAGGAAGTTTATGAATCTGTAAGCAGCATCTGTGAGGGGGCAGTGCCCAGATACACAAGGCCCTGCCATCTCCCTGTCCATGCAAGTTCATTACTAACACCTTGACATTGTTCTTAAGGCAGCGTATACACATGTGTCTTGCTGTGAGACCTGTCACCAATTAGTAAATTTCTAGGCATCCTTGATCTCTCAAAGGAAGCTGGAGTACATACCTAGAAACCCAGGACTCCAGCTATGGAAACAAGGAAACCTGCTGAAGGGTGTAAATATTCTAGGCAAATGAGTTTCTCCCCCACCCCCGCCCCCAAAAAAAAGAAAAAGAAAAAAAGAAAAGGTTAGAGGTAATTATGTGTCAGGATTTTACTGTCTGCCACTTCGAGATTATGCTTGACTTCAAAAAAGTGCTAATGTTTGATTAATGCTTTCTTGCTTTTAGTAGCTCAGCTAAAAGCATAGCTTCTAGTGAGCAGGTGGCACATTAAATTGAAGCATAAAAGAAAGGGTCTAAAAGTGCTTGAAATGAGAAGGAAAAAGGCCTTCAGAAGATGGGAGTAATGATTACCTTAATTGTTCCAAAAGGAAGAGGACTGATCTATCACTTAGTGGGAGGCTCCAGCCAATGTAGCAATTTTCCACCATCTTCCAACTATGTTGCAGCCATGGAGACCAACGCCTTTGATGAATCACATTCAAATGGGGTCCTTGCTATATTAACTGAATGTCCATAGAGTTATGTAGTGAAAAGATTGAGGTGTTTGGTTACAAGGCCTAGCACCCAATCTGTGACAAATAACAAATATCAACTATTACTATCATTTGATCATTTTGTCATTCATTTCTGAAAATTCTGCTATTCTGTTGTTCTTTAAATGTGTGAACATGACCTGTGGCTTGCGTTCCTTCATGAGCTGTTATGTCAGGTGAATTGTCCAGTGGTTAATAACTGTGACTATTATGTGAAGGATGAGTTTCTATTTGCAACTCTGCTGGATATTAAGATATTTCCAATCAAATGAAGACCCCTGTCTATGAATACCATATCCAGATCAATGTCTATTGTAACTGTGTGTGACCAATTGGCAGCCTCTTATATTTCAAGTGGTAGGTAAGTGCATCTTAAGAGTTTCAAACTAGTGTTTGGGACTCAGCCACCTTGCTCTCAATAGCAGTATAGTGTTAGGGAGGATTTCTCTAACCCTATTTGGGAGGATGCCTTAGGACAAGCTCCTTGGAAGCAAAAACTGAGATGGAGGTTCTTTTTATTTTTTTTTTAAATATTCATTTATTTTTTTGAGAGAGAGTGTGTGTGTGCAAGCAGGGAAGAGGCAGAGAGAGAGGGAGAGAGAGAATCCCAAGCAGGCTCTGTGCCATCAGCACAGAGCCCGACACAGGGCTCAAACTAACCGTGACATCATGACCTGAGCCGAATCAAGAGTTGGACGCCTAACTGAATGAGCCACTCAGGCACCCCAAGATGGGGATTCTTATATAAGCAATTTATTGGCAGAATAATAGAGTACTCTCAGGAAAAACCTGTAAGGGAGTAAGGAAAGCAGAACAAGGGAAGGAAAATCATTAGGAAAGGATGTGGTTTCAGCAGAAGTCTCACTTCAGCCTGATCTCATGGGGAACTCTGGAGCATGAATTGTACCAGTTTGTTCTGCCTTGAGGTGAGGTGGGGGAGGGTGGTGGTTATAGCACCCCCTTTAGTCAGTCATCGACCACAGGCCACCCTCCCAGGAAGGGAGAACCTCCCTGGCTTCTCTGGACAAGGGGGCTCCCATTGGCCAAGGGCAGGTGCCCAAAGAAGGGGACAGCTGTGAGCTGCTATTAGCAGCCGACACCCACAGCAAATGCGGGTGGGGTGTTGTGAGGAGGGAGGTCCAGCCTAGAAAAACAGGATCTGGGTGGGACACCAATAGCATCTGCCTCAGAGGACAAATGGCAATGGTGATTCCAATGCTAGACCTTCATCCAGGAGCAGACCCTAAAGGTAATTCGAACTTCCTTAAGCCATGCCATTTGGATCAATGCCAGCAGCTCTTGAATGCTCAGTAATTGAATTCTCAGTGATGAAATTAGAGCTGCCAAGTGGTACCAACTTATCAGAGAACTTGAGTTACAGAAATGTTCAGCCCACAGTGTACTGTTTCTGTTCCCCTATTTTAACTGTTATTAAATATTTTTAGGTTACTCCAGCTAGAAAATCACACATCAGACGCACAATTCTTATTCTAGAAATGCTTACGTTTTACAACACTTGATGCTATTAGGAATTGTCAGTATAAAATGATAAGGTGACATCATGATGATAGGAGTCTAGCTGTCTCCTTTAAAAGTTAAGTCTCACAGGGCAAAGCTGTGGTTTGGATGAGTAATAATGAAAAAAGTCGCAGGGCAATTTGCTAGGGACATGTTATATTGTTAGGAGAAAAATAAGTACATTGTATGCTCTGTGTTTCAGTACCAAAGGTTACTTCAGTAACCCACTCTCTGGGGTTAGCAGATGAACTTCAGGTAAGCAAATAACACAAACCAGTATTTGTTTCTGAAGCATATTAAGCACAGTGAGACTCCCTGCAGATTTCAATTCTCATTCCATCTGCTACTATGCTTTCTGGAGGAATGGATTTCATGACCTGAAAGGGTGGTTATAACAGTGCTCCGTTATAATGTTTCCTGGTCACAGTCCGTGCTCCGGGCCAGGTAGTACCGGTGCTCTGAATGGAGCTGGAGAGCCTGAATTTGGGAGCACTGGCCACCTGCACGGTTGCTGACAGGTGCAGTTTTCTGGCACGATGCAGTAGTGCAGCGATGAATTCAGGGTCGAGGAGAGAGCATTTTCTCTTGCAACTACTGAAAAGAATTCTCTCCATAGACAACATATAGGGTGGGTCCCAAAGAGAACAAATGGGGAGAAGCATGATTGGGTGCCTAAAGAAATGACAGAAGGCATCCCATGAAAAGTGCAATAATTGTGTCACTTACTTTCCTTGAAACTCTCAAACAGCCACCTGTGCACACGAAAGGAACGTAGCTAAGTAAGCTGGAAGCTCTTGATCATATTTGATTTCTGTTGTCTTCCAGAGTGCCTGATATTCAATAAGCTTATTACATGTGTTAAATTAATTAATATTGTGTTATCATTGATGCCCTAGGGCCCAATTAGTTTTAACTTATACAAGTTTAAACACATGGTATGAACTGGCCACTTGCATAAAGGGATAGCTTTTTGAGAAATGCTGTATTTATAAATTACCTCAAGAAGACTTGAAGTTTCCCACCCCTTTAGTTAAATAATTTGGTGAGAAAAATCTTGTTTCCTGTTTACAGCCCCAAATTTCTCAGAATAATTTTTTGTAGGTAAATGTCGCAGCTCTCTGGGTGATAACCTACTGTTCTTTCCACATCACCAAATATAGCCTGGTGATAAATGGTGTAGCCCAGCAGTCAGAAATAAGAATCTCCTGGGGATCTTGTTAAAATACAGACTTGTAAAAACACCCCAGGGATTACGAATTATTAGGTCTAGGGTGGGGCTCAAACATCTTATTCATAACAAGCACCCAAGTAGTTCGGTTGCACACGTGTCTCCATGGGCTATTGCCACAATAACATTGTATCACAAACCACCTGCATCTCAGGGGCGACAATAAACATCTACCTCTCACTCATCCATGCATCTGTAAGTTAACTGGAGTATGGTTCATCCACGCTGAACTAGGCTCCAAGCTGTTGGTTAGGTTCAGGTCTGTTCCACATGTGTCTCATCCTCCTTGAACCAGCATCTACCTAAGGCAGGGCTCTTCTCTTGGAGAAAAGCAGAAGTGGGAGAAGGCAAGCTCTCCACTCAAGCACATGCCAAGCCTCCACTCATATCTGATTCACTCATATCCCACTGGCCAAAGGAAGTAACAAGACCAAAGTCAAAGGAGAGGACATCCTAATGGGGGGAGTAAATATTTGCTGAACACTAATTTAATTCCTCACAAGGTAGGGGCGCCTGGGTGGCGCAGTCGGTTAAGCGTCCGACTTCAGCCAGGTCACGATCTCGCGGTCCGTGAGTTCGAGCCCCGCGTCGGGCTCTGTGCTGACTGCTCAGAGCCTGGAGCCTGTTTCTGATTCTGTGTCTCCCTCTCTCTCTGCCCCTCCCCCGTTCATGCTCTGTCTCTCTCTGTCCCAAAAATAAATAAACGTTGAAAAAAAAAATTAAAAAAAAAATAATAATAATAATTCCTCACAAGGTAGTACATAAACTTTGTACTTTGAAAAACACTAAAGTCTTGGGGACCCTGGGTGGCTCAGTCGGTTAAGCGTCTGACTCTTGATATCAGCTCGGGTCACGATCTCACGGTTCTTGAGTTCACACTGTGAGTTTAAGACCGGCATCGAGCTCTGTGCTGACAGTGCGGAGCCTGCTTGGGATTCTCTCTCTCCTTCTCTCTCTCTCTGCCTCTCCTCCACTTGCTCTCTCTCAAAATAAATAAACATTAAAAATTTTTTTTGGAAAACACTAAAGTCTCTTGAATTATCCAGGGAAGATGAATGCAAGGACAATTTTGAATTTAGTTATTCAACAAATACTTAATGAATGACTACCAAATGCCAGGGAGGCAGATAATTAATTATTTGTCTTTAAAGAATCCTGTCCAGAGACAGGTAGGTACATAGATAATTACCAGGCAATGAGCCAGTTAATATATAACAGAAGTACAGAAGAGTTACTTTTAAAAATTTTAAACAGACCTAAAAACCAAAATGTAATGCTTTCTGTGGTCCAGGAATTATAAAGAATCCTTAAGATATGGGAGACACACAGAGTCAGATCATAAGATGAAATCAGACCCAGAGTACACCCTGAAGAAGACTGCTACAAACTATGGGGGTGTCCTCTGGAATGTTCCAGCTCACAGGTTTTAGACATGAGGGCAAAGGAGACCTGGGATACCATCAGTTTAGAAAACAGCAAGAGATGACTTTTCATTGGCCCCAACTGGGGCTCGCATCCACCCCTGAACCATTCCTACGACACTATTCAGCCCAATATGGATCATTATCCTGCTCCTAAAGGAAGAAGGTGAGGTGGTCAGCCACATGAATAGTGTGTGAGGTGGTTTCCCAAAGGAAAATCAAGGTACTGGCAAAAGAAATATGTCCTCCATGCTGGAAAACTATACAGCATAAATAAAAAGATTTATTTATGCTGAAATGGAAATAACTTCAAGACATAGTGTTGAGTAAAATAAAGTTGTGGAGTATTGTATAGGTGGTATTTACGTGAATAAATAGTAGCCTTCTCTCTCTGTTTTAAGTGGGGGGTAGGGTGAAGTGAGAAATGTTGCTGGATGAGAGAATGATAGTAAAAACAAGGTTGGCAAGGCAGAAAGAAAGAGATGTGTTTGGGAAACCGGGAAAAAGTAATTTTTGTTTGTCACACAACACTTGCAGGGTGACAGGAATCTAGTTTGGAAAGGAAGTTAGGCAATATTTTGAAGAGCCTTACATTGCAAGGTAAGAGATCTGCCTAATGCTGTTTCTCAAACTTAGCACTATGGATATTTTTAACCAGATAATTCTTTGCACAGGCTATCCTGTGCATCTGTTTTGTGCCCTGGCCTAATGGTGTTCTTCTTCTCTTTATCTCCTCTCTTCAGACAGCCAGAAATGTCCCTAGACTTTACCATATTCCCTGGGGGCAAAGTTATTCCTGGTTGAACACCACCCCTGTAGACAATGGGAATCGGGGAAGGTTTCAGCAAGCCTTCATATAATCAAAAATATGCTTTCCCTTACCTTCCACATGTAATCCACCACCAAGTAATCTAACCCTTTTTTTTTTTTTTTAATATCTCTTGAATCCTTTCCTTATATCACTGTTCGTACTGATTTTGGAAAGGCCTTCATCATTCCCACAGAGATCCCTGCAATAGCTTCTTACCATATAAATTATATATTCCTGTATATACATTTGTATATCTAAAAATGCATGGAAATGTTATAGGATGCACACTAAAGTCCTAAAAAATAGTAAGTGCTTAACTTGGTGAAGAGACTGGGATTTGGAGAGGAGGTATAATAGAAAGGGATTTCAAATTTTTCTATATTATTTGAGGATGGTTGCCCTTCTCCACTCACTAGAAATCCCAAAACAATAGGACAGAACTTTGACTATCCTGCTCACTACTGTATCTTTAGAGCTTTGAAGAGTGTCTGGCACATTTTTAGCAGGTGCTTAGTAAATGTTGATGAAATGAATGAATGAAGAGGTGCTGTTGGCATGTTTATGGAATGAATGAATGAATGAATGAATGAAGAGCTGTGAGAGGCCATGGGTCGATCAGGAAACTTCAAGTCATTTAGCATGACCACAGTGCTTGGAACAAAAGGAGTGGCAGGAGATGAATTGGAAAGGTAGGCAAGTGTCCACTCATACACAGTGCAAGGAAATTGCATTATTCACTGGCTAACAGAGACATCAGCTAGGTAGGAGACATGATAGGGTTTACATTTTAGAAAGGCCACTTGTACAGCCATTTGAAGGATGGAATGGAGGAAAACAAGATGCTGAACCAAATATCAGTCAAAGGCCTGTTGTCAGAGCCCAGATGAGAAATGATGACTCCTGAAACAAGGGAGGGGCAGGAGGGATGAGGAGTAGATGATGGTTTTGAGAGATATGCAGGCCCAGTTTACCTATGGATGTTAGGGAGTGTGGGGTGTGGGAGAGGGGGTTTCTAAGACAACCCCAGGTAGCTGGATAGGCAACTTCAGGGATTATGGTGCCAGTCATCTGGAGAGGGGAAAGGTGAAAAGAAGTTCATGGGTGCAGGTTATGAGCTCATCCTCAGATGTTGATTTCAAGGATATTCTGGATCATCCTGGTAGAGATGTCCAACAGAAAACCTGGGGTCTGCAGTAAGGTCTCATTTTTTTCCTACCCAGGGAGAGGTTTCAATATTTCATTGACATTTTTAAAAGGAGCCAGTCCTCAGACAACAGAATGTTTAGTGCTTACTAACTTAACAGAGGAGGGGGAGCCCAGCAGAGATGGTTTTGTCCTAGAGCCAGCTTTCCCTAATAAACATTATCCTCTTGCTTCATTAGCAAGAACAACATACATTGTGTATTTTGCCATAAGGAAAGAGACTGAAAAACGTACTCCTGGGAGAGTTAAAAACAGAAGGTACACAGAGAGGTGTTTGGGGACACAGGTTGCCTTCAATTTAAAGGGATTATCCGGCCGAGAATTGCTGAGGGAGAGACAAAGGAACTCACAATCCTCCCAGCTGGCCGGAACCTCAGCTCTCAGCTCTGAAACCCAGAACACCCATTTCTTTCACCTGCTGGTACAACATTCTCTCTCTTTGAAGGCTCACACCTTACAGGGTGATTAATGGCATGATTTGGGATGAAGGGCCATAAACCTTGATGGCCATGATGTTCTGATTCCCTTGGGAACAGAATTCTGCACCTGGCACTTCAGCACAGGGAGCAAAGGAGTACAAAAGAGACTTTCACCCTGGATTCTTTTTCCCCACTCTGAAAAGGTGAAGCCTGGGATGAGGAGAACTTTCCTCTCCCACAACAAAAGCTGAAAACTTAAACCTACCTTGTGCCTAACTACCATTTCTGGAATACCTTCCCTTCTTTGTTTCTTTGTTTTTCACAGCCATTGGAACTGGATTGTTCAAAGAAATACCTGATCTTGTTTGTCAGATGAGAAACCAAAAATGCTGACCCTGAATTCTTTTATTTGCTCCTGCTGCTAACCTAGCAGTACTGCAGAATCTCAGATGCTTCAGCAGCTTTAGTCAGGCTGGGGGTACACAATAATGAATGCATAAAGCTCCTTGACAGGAACCTTCTCTTCCCTCTGGAGGGAGGGAGGCCATTACCAAGGAGTAAGCACAAAAAAGAAATGATATGTAGGCAGAGGAGGACAAAGGGTAATTTCAGCCAATGCCGAAATTGACCTGCTGGTAATGTTTCTACTCAGGATTGTTTTTCTGCTTTGTTGTGTTGTCTGGGTCCTGCTATTAATTTTGTCAGAGGAAGAAAGTGAACCCATAAGGGCAGAGGTAGTATTTCATTCATCTCCAGGACTTAGCACAGAATCTCAATTTAGAGAGGCAGAGATTACGGAGAGGGCACCTTTTGCACATTCAAAAGGTAAATCACATTTATTTTCTGTTTGCAAAAGAGAAACATAGGTTTGGAGATGTCAAGAGACTGGTTCAAAATGCAAAGCTGGTCAATACAGTGTTTTAATTGGGCATCTTTGCAGGTAAGCAGCAGAATACAATTCTGGCATATTTAACCAAAAAAAAAAAATCATTTACTGGTGGGATATTGGCATACAGAGAAGATGGGAATCTAGAAACCCAAAGCACAAAAAAGGCCAGGAGTTAGGACAGATGCAAAGATAGTAGAGATTACCCGATAATCTCACTTAGGAGTCAATTCATGCAAACATTTTCCCCTATCCTTGCCATTACTCTGATCAAGATGGTCAAAGTCCCAGCAAAAAGCATTGGCCAAGATTGCCCAACCTCAGTTGCACATACCCACCACTTGGAGATCAAGACATTTTCTCTAAGACTTAGATTCCCATCAAGTCTATATACAGTGGGGAAAAGGTTATTCCCCCAAAGGAAAATGGAGCACTGTTCGAAAGGGGGAATGGGGACTGAGTGGCCATAAAATTCAAATGACCACCTCAGAGTTGGGGTTCAAGCTTTGATACCAAAGTTTGTACTCTTTAACTAGGCCAGCATGATATAAGCAGTGGTTCTCAACCAGTGGTTATTTTGTCCCCCTGTGCCCAGGGACACTCAGCAATAATCTAAAGACATTTTTGGTTGTTACAGCTGAGAAGAGGTGCTGTTGGCACCTAGTGGACAGCAGCCAGAGATGCTGAGGAAAATCCTGCAAAGCACAGTACATCCCTCCACAAACCAGTGACCCAAACCACAATGTCAATAGTGCTAAGTTTGAGAAACTCTAGTATAAGCAAAGACAGGGGATGGAGATAATACACTGTGGTTTAAGAATACTCAATAATTCAATTTGGTGCAAGAATGGGTCACATATAGAAAAGTAGAAGGGGGGAAAAAAACTCAAAAAAGAGTTTCAGAGCAGATTTTGTAGGGTCTTGAATGGCAGGCTAAGTTGTCTAAACTATATTTAATAGGATTGGGTGCTTCTTAGGCCAAAATTATACCTCAGTTGCCTGGGCATGGCAGATCTCTCCATGTATGCTGAATTTTTATCTCTAGAAGACCTTTACAGCACAAGTTTGAATGACATGAGACTGTCAGTGACAAAGCGCCATTAATATCCCCCATCCTAGACAAACTCTCAGGGTCCCAAAGTTTTGCTTCACTGTACTCGTCACATCTTTCAGGTATATGATATCGGAAAAGCCATCACTTCTTAGAGTGGGTGCTCCTCCTAAAGAGATTAATGCTATTATCAACATTCTTTCAGGTATAGCCACTGAATGATCTTGATTCTTTCCAAAACAACCTGTTTTTATAATTAACGTATTTCCCTGAGTCCCATTTGTTCACATCTCTGAAATCAGGATGAACTTACAATCGATAGTATGTCCTAGTGTCACTGGCAGCCCTTTTTTCTTTCTTAGGGATGTACAAAATAGTGGCACAATCAATGGCACGTTAAATTTAATGAAATATGATATATTTATTTTCTTCTCATTTGTCACTGGTTCAGTTTTATTCACTCTCATTTAAAGAGCTGGCTGTTGGCATTGTATGTAGGTATTAGTGTTGAACTCTGGCAGAATGCTAAGAACCATACGGAATATCATGATGGAACTGGCCCCTCTCTGTCATCATTATTTTGTAATTAGAAATACAACTCTTCTGTTGAACAGAAGAGGTTTTGTAACCATGCAACCATCTCCCCAGTGGGAACATCCAGGGCCTGCCCCCAGTGAAATGTGTTTCAAAGCTTTTAAAGAGTATGTGAAAGAAACATTCATTCAGGTTGAATTGCCTTGGCATATGCTTTTGGGCTGTTCTTATTTTATACAGACTTCCTTGGTCCATCATTAGATAATTTTATTTGTGCAAAGGAAATGGAGTAAAATTTCCTTCTACATCCTTTATCTATTTCTCATCTTCATCCTCTAACGGGACTTCCTCCATTCCTTTTTCATCACCATACATCAGTAAGATTAATATGTAATGAAATCCACCCTCCTGCAATATTATCAGCCTAAGATACAAAGGCGTTAAGTAAGGCTAAAGAAGGAGAACGGGCGATGAATAGTGGTGAAGCTTAAGCAACTGTGAATTTCCAGGAAATATTTATGAGCTGATTTAAATACTAATGAGCTGGTAGTCTGACAGAAGCAAGACTAAAATACAGGAGCACAAAGTCTCAGCTGGCCCGTGGGCTGTCTTATATCTACACAAGCTGTACAGTAGAGCGGCCACATTTTAAGCCTCCTGCTGAACAGACATTTCAAAATGCGGTTAAGTGAGAAATTGACATGTTCCCACCGATTTCAATTTTTTATTTCTGTCATCGTATTTACCAGTCAATTTGAATCCCAGGTTGAAAAAGATATCGAAGCCCTGAATGTAAAAACCACTTCCCCCAAACCTGTTATCTAAATGACCACTGTATCAGGAAAGATTCTTTCAATTTCCTTTAAGGATCCACCAAATAGCCTCTTGTTACAAGTTCCTATGCAGCAGCATGAACAGGTCTCTGGAGTGTAGTAAGAGGTAATTTATCTGAAAGTGTCTCCTGTCTCAGCCTGACTGCAGAAAATACTTCAGTTGCCTATGGGTTAGAAAAGATGAAAACACTTGCTATTATAATAAAACAAATTTCACTTCGAAGGAGCTTTGTACATGTATTGCCTTGGGCCTGACAATCTGCTGACTTGATCCAAAATAAACAACTGGGTTTTGCATCTCTAAATCATATTTCAAAGTTCCACACACAGAATTGCTGTTAGGGCTTATTCAGTGGGGATTTTTTTTTCTTTCTTTCTTTTCTTTCCTTTTTTTTTTTTTTTTTTTTTTTTTGGCATTTTTCCTAACGTGAAGATGCTAAGTAAAGCAAGGAGAAAAATAGGAGGAGCAACCCAGAGAGATTCTGGAAAACTAGTCATCTTTAGAACCGGAAGCTATGTATCTCCACAGTTAGACAGCAGAGAGTTTGGTCACGGCATCTAGAAAACTTACACACATCGTGTTGCCCCAGGGGTACGATGCCCAGCAGGCCTAGGACTAGAATGAGTGCAGTGACACACTAACCTCAGGTGCAAAATAGAAGGTGGCACCAAAGAAGCACAGTGATCAAGGCAAATACTATCTTTATGGAATATTTTTAAAACTCAAAATTAAGGCAAAAGCCTGTAAAAACAACATAGTACCATTTTAAATAAAAACAGGATCCAACAATGCCAGGCCATGTCATATTAGAGCCTGAGGCAAAAGGAACAATGCATACCCCTACAAATATGGTTATGTGGGTTTTTAAAATGTGTAGGTTTTTTCCCCTAGAAATCAATTTTGAATATATTGCTGATTAGTTTGCTTCTGTTAAATCCAGGAAAGTAAAATTGTAAAAGAATTCTGTTTGTGGCAGAAGTCAAATGTTTAAACTTAAAATACTATTGCGAATTTTCATATGCCTCCCTTTCCAGTCTTCAATATTTTCTCATCTATATGAATGTTTTGTCCAGAGCTATGCTGTGATAGCATTGCACAGAACTAGCCCAGCCGTGTTAAAGATATTAAAGATATGCAAGGCTGGAAAACCAAGCTGAAGGCCACGTTAAGACCTCTTGTCAAGGATATTCTGGTAATCTGGGACCACATTTTATTTTACACACAACATTTGTGGACCACTGCATTAGGGTAATACAGTTAACAGACAACCTATACTTCATTACTTAATGATGAAAAAAATTTGCTTTCAGATAGTAAAAAGTCCAGAGCAAGCGAGGCTACAAGAAACAGTGAGCTCAACATCTCAATGGCACCAACCAAGATCCAGGTCCTTTTCATCGTCCTACTCTGCCAAACAGTTGGCTTCATTGTGGGCTGGCTCCTCTCATAGGTAGAAAGTGGCTGGCTCGATTCCTCAGGTCCCACACAGATCTGACAGGGCCTCACAAAAGAGAAGAGGAAATTTTTTTCCCTTTTGGTCTCATTTTAAGAGTGAGAAACTGCTGGGGCACCTGGGTGGCTCAGTCGGTTAAGCATCCACTTCAGCTCAGGTCATGATCTCATGGTTCTTGAGTTTAAGCCCCACATTGGGCTCTGTGCTGACAGCTCAGAACCTGGAGCCTGCTCTGGATTCTGTGTCTCCCTCTCTCTCTGCCCCTCCCCCGCTTGCACTCTGTTTCTCTCCCTCTCTCAAAAATAAAATAAAATAAAATAAACATTAAAAAAAAAAGATTTAGAAACTACTTCTTAGAAGCCTTCCAGCAGACCTTTCCTACATCTTATTGGCTAGAATGAGGTCATACACCACCTTTAAAACCAATCCTGGAGAAGGGAAATGGGATAATAAGGATAGGCTCAGGTTAATCAAGATTCACCCTAAGTCACATCATGGGGTGGGGAGGGGGGAGGGGGGTAGATAGTTACCCAAACCTAGTTAGAGCTTTGTAGCAAGGAAAATGAAAGAAATAGCTGTCAACTGGGCAGCCAGCAATGTCTCCTACAAATGCCAATTATAGGTGGCCAGACAGTGGGTAGGAAATATATCACTAATTTTTGTGTCAGGTTTATCATTCACCAGTATAGGAAATGGCCATGATGTCACACAAGGCAAACTGCAAAAATCTTGAATGAAACAATACAGGTAGATCCAACAATATAGTTAAACCTCCCAGCTGGCAGCAGGAGAAATTCCAAGTAGATCATAGAATTAAATGAGGCAACTTTACTACTATTAAGTGAACACATTGGAGAACTCTATTATAATCTTGGAGTAGGAGAAAACTTTCTAATTATTACTTAAAATCAAGAAGCCATAAAGAAAAAAAATTTCAGCATGGAACAAAAACACCAGAAACAAAACCAAAAGATAATTGATTAACTGGGGGTGGGGCAGACTGTGACTCATATCATAGATAATAACCTAATCTCCCTATTGCATAAAAGCTCCTAGAAATCAGCAAGGGACAAAAAAACCAGCAACATATAGAATAACATAGAATAAGAGGCAAAAGATATAAATATCCAATTCACAAGGGAAAAAACATATGAAATGTTCACTTTCTTTTTTTTCTTTAAGTTTTTATTTATTTGAGAGAGAGAGAGAGAGAGAGAGGGACAGCACGAGCAGGGGAGGGGCAGAAAGAGAGGAAGACAGAGGATCCAAAGCAGGCTCCGTGCTGACAGCAGAGAGCCGGATATAGGGCTCAAATTCACGAACTGTGAGAACATGACTGGAGCCAAAGTTGGAGGCCTAATTGACTGAGCCACCCAGGCACCCATGAAATGTTCATTTTCACCTGATTTCTTATTAAGAAAATTAAATATTAAAGCTATCCTGAGGGGTGCCTGGGTGGCTAAGTCGGTTGAACATCTGACTCTTCATTTCGGCTCAGGTTATGATCCCAGGGTCATGAGATCGAGCCCTGCATCGGGCTCCACACTGAGTGTGGAGTCTGCTTAAGATTCTGTCTCTCTCTCCCTCTGCCCCTCTCCCAACTCATGCACTCTCTCTCTAAAATTAAAAATATAAATAAATAAATAAATAAATTATAAATTTCTGTACAGTGATTTTGTATCCTGTGACTTTACTGAATTCATTTTTCAGTTCTAGCAGTTTTTTGGTGGACTCTTAAGGGTTTTCTATATATTATATCATGTCATCTGCAAATAATATATATATAATGAAAGTTTTACTCTTCCTTACCAATTTGGATTCCTTTTATTTCTTTTTGTTGTCTGACTGCTGTGGCTAAGACTTCCAGCGCTATGTTGAATAAAAATGGTGAGAGTGGACATCTTTGTCTTGTTCTTGACCTTAGGGGAAAAGCTCTCAGTTTTGCCCCATTGAGGATGATGTTAGCCATCGATTTTTCATATATGGCCTTTATTATGTTGAGGTATGTTCCCTCTAAATCTACTTTGTGAAGGGTTTTTATCATGAATGGATGTACTTTGTCAAGTGTTTTTTGTGTATTGAAATGATGGTATGGTTCTTATCCTTTCTCTTATTGATGTAATGTATCATGTTGGTTAATTTGTGAATCTTGAACCACACTTGCAATCCAGGAATAAATCCCACTTGATCATGGTTAATGATTTTTTAATATATTGTTGGATTCAGTTTGCTAGTATTTTGTTAAGGATTTTTGCATCGATGTTCATCAGAATAATTGGCCTGTAGTGCTCTTTTTTTGTGTGTTGTCTTTATTTGGTGTCGGTATCAGGGTAATGCTGACCTCATAGAATGAATCTGGAAGTTTTTCTTTCTTTTCTAATTTTTTGGAATAGTTTGAGAAGAACAGATATTCAATCTTCTTTAAATTTTTGGTATGATTCACCTGTGAAGCCATCTCATCCTGGACTTTTGTTTGTTGGGAGTTTTTAGATTACTGATTCAATTTCTTTGCTGGTTATCAGTCTGTTAAAATCTTTTGTTTCTTCCTATGTCAGTTTTGGTAGGTTATATGTTTCTAGGAATTTATCCATTTCTTCAAGGTTGTCCAATTTGCTGTCATATAACTCTTCATAATATTCTCTTATAATTGTTTGTATCTCTGTGGTGTTTGTTGTTATTTTTCCTCTCTCATTTATGTTTATTTGAGTCTTTTTTTTCTTAATAAGTCTGACTGGAGGCTTATCAATTTCATTGATTTATTTCAAAGAACCAGCTCCTGGTTTCATTAATCTACTCTATTGTTTGTTTAGTTTCTATATTATTTATTTCTGCTCTAATCCTTATTATTTCATTCCTTCTGCTGGTTTTAGGTTTGGTTTGTTGTTCTTTTTCTAGCTCCTTTATGTGTGAGATAGGTTGTTTAGTTGATATTTTTCTTGCTTCTTGAGGTTGGCCTGTATTGCTATAAAATTCCCTCTTAGAATTGCTTTTGCTGCATCCCAGAGGTTTTGAACCATTAGATTTTCATATCCATTTGTTTCCATGTACTTTTTTACTTCTTTTATTCCTGGATGACCCAAAAATCTGCATTTCTTCACTGTTGCCTACATTCATGTTCCAAATCTTTAACGTGGCATTCAAGGAAAATTACAATTTAGCTCGAATCAATCTTTCCACAGTTGATTCCTACTAAGCTCCCCACTCCTACCCTCCATGCATGATACACACATACACAACCACTGCTATCCCTGGAACCTCTCCCTAAAGATAATTACTGTTAATAGTTTTCATTTCAGAAAAAATATAATGTGCTTATGCCTACATTTATATTGTATGCACATTGCTTTTCAAAAAATTTACCTAGTGATCATCTTTTTATGTATTACATATTTTTAAGAATTTTCCATATCATGAATTTTTCCCTTTTATTTATATATCTTGTGATTTTTATATATCAGTACATATGGGCTTTTTAATGGTTAGATAATATTCTGTCACAGGGATATATCATATTTTAACTTACTTTTTCCCTTGCTGGACATTTATGTTGTTTCTATTATAGTTGTTGGCACAAGTGATGGTATAATAAACACCTTGGCATGTTTTTACCATAATATCAAAATGTAATTGTTAGACAAATGTTATGTGCATTTAAAAATATGATTGAGGGTTGCTTGGGTGGCTCAGTCAGTTAAGAGTCTGACTTCAGCTTAGGTCATGATCTTACAGTTCGTGAGTTAGAGCCTCGCATCAGGCTCTGTGCTGACAGCTCAGAGCCTGGAGCCTGCCTTGGATTGTGTGTGTCTCTCTCTCCTTGTCCCTCCCCTGCTTGTGCTCTGTCTCTTCTCTCTCTCTCTCAAAAATAAACATTAAAAAATTTTTTTTAATATGATTGATATGGGGTTCCTGGGTGGTTCAGTCAGTTAAGCATCCCACTCTTGATTTCAGCTCAGGTCACGATCTCATGGTTCATGAGTTCAAGCCCCGCATCTGCATTGTCAGTGCAGAGCCCGCTTGAGATTCTCTTTCCCTCCCTCCCTCTCTCTCTGCCCCTCCCCTGCTTGTGCATGCACTCTCTCTCTCAAAATAAATAAATAAACTTTAAAAATATAGGGGCGCCTGGGTGGCTCAGTCAGTTGAGCGTCCGACTTCAGCTCGGGTCATGATCTCAAAGTCTGTGAGTTTGAGCCCCGCATCGGGCTCTGTGCTGATGGCTCAGAGCCTGGAGCCTGCTTCGGATTCTGTGTCTCCCTCTCTCTCTGCCCCTTCCCTGCTCATGCTCTGTCTTTCTCTGTCTCAAAAATAAATAAAAACATTAAGAAAAAAATTTTTTTAAATATATATATATGATTGATAGTGTCAAATTGCCTTCACAAAGGGTGTATCAGGCTATGCTTTCAACAAGTATATGAAACAACTCCTTCCTTCTGCACTCTGTCACCAATATTGATTTTGAAACTTTAAAAAGTTGCCTGATAGGCAAAAAGTATTCTTTTTATGCTTAATTCACATTTCCTTAATTATGAGAATTAGCATGTTTTTATACAAATTTGTATTTCTTTTTCTATGAACCATCTATTTTAGTTTGGTAGAGTCAAATGAAGCCATCTTTTCTATTATGACTCCAGGGTTTAGAGTTGTGTTTAGAAGGGCTTCTCTATTGGGGCACCTGGGTGGCTCGGTCGGTTAAGGGTCCGACTTTGGCTCAGGTCATGATCTCATAGTTCACGAGTTCCCCTCCCCCACTCACACTCTGTGTCTCTTTCTTTCAAAAATAAATAAACATTAAAAAATTTTTTTTAAAAAGAAAGACTTCTCTACTTCCACATGTTACACACAAACATGTACATACACACACACACACACACACACACACACACACACAAACTCCCCTATATTTTCTTTTAGTCTCTCATATATCTTTAAATGTGTAAATCTTTAGCCCATTTGGATTTGGTTGGGGGTAGAAATAAGGTGATTTATCCTGAGAGGTTAGACTGTAATTTAATTATTTTCCCAAATGTCCTAATAGAACTTCCTGAACAATCTATACCTTCTTAATTGTTTTAAATTATAAAGTATATTATATTCTAAATTCCCATAGGTAATAGGTCTTATCTATTCTATTCTATATATCTGAATATCTCTTCTCACCTAATACACATTTAGGTTACTATAGCTTTATAGATATTTTTCAGCTGATGAGGCTGGTCACCACCTCATAGTGCTTTTTTTTTTTTCTTTACAAAACATTCTTAGCTATTTCAGAATATTTAATCTTCCAGAAGAACGTACAGGATAATTTGAGGAAAATGATATTTTTATACTATCAAGTTCTTCTGACCCTAAGTCCAGTCCTCAAAATGTCACATGAAATCACTAGATAATTACTTAGTGAACCTGAGACCAAATCCTTGTGGACATTTCTGACTAGATTAGTTTGTGTGAGTCATCTGAATCTATGGCATAATTACACAATTCTCCCCTTTCTTGTGTAGGCACATGAAAATTACATGGGTATCAGGGAAACCAGACCCAGAGTAAAAAATAAACAGTCCCTCCATATCCTTCAGGAATTTTTTAATAGAAAAATCAATCATTTACATCCTGTCCACAGTGAGAGTAGAGCTCCAGCCACAATCAATAGTGAGGCTCATGTGTGCTGGAGGCTGTATGCATCTTGGGTGTAGGATTCCTGGCTCCTGGCCATAACCAATATAGGAATAAATGCCATTTAATTCCACCCAGCTGTTCCTGGGGCCTTCCATGGGTGGGTCTGCCTAGGGGTGTTTCATTCGAATCCCAGGAAAAAATGTGCCCCTCAATTGCTTGGCACAGAGCCAGATTTGCTAGGCCTTTCAAACACACCACTGTGGGGGAGAAGCCACGAAGGCTGTTCACATCACGGACCAACCAGCCCAAGGTGTTCTACTGGGGTCCCTGCCAGTCTGCTGCAGTGCTGTAAACTCATACTTCACTTCATACATAAAAACCAGTGCTTTGTGTTCAGTGTGATATCTTTCTAACATCTGAGGTTAAGATATCTTTACCTATATAAAGAAATGGAGCAGTGTGAATAATTAAATAGAAATTACACTTTACATAGTATTAAAGATGACATCAATCTATGTAAATTAGTGTAATGAAGAGATGGTCATGTTCTTATAAAATAAAAAATAGACCTTCTTTTGGTTGTCAGTAGGCTACCAAATTGATGGGTTGTGTGTTTAGGTGCCAAAAAAGCAATTTCAGGTTCTGTAAAGAGTAGTCATTTCCCATTTCCCATCATATAATTCCAGTGTTATAGTTCAAAATTATCCTTCTTCCCCTGAAAAACAAATAAATGCAAGGGACCTATGGTGTACTCTTTTGTTATTGTTCTGTTTTGTGTTGATGCTTTCCAAGATTCTTAGAGGGTTTAGAAATTGTGCACAATGTTCAAGGTTATACCAAGAGAGTGGCTAGTGTGGCTGAGGCCAGGTGGCATAGTAGAGTTGGGAGGTTCATTGGAACAGAAGTATGGCTAAATGGGCTTGGGGCAGCCCCAAATCAAAGGCTCCCTGCATTTTTGCCCTGGTAGGCAGAAGTTATATAGGGAATAGAAGAAAAGCGTTCTTGTTGAGAACCCACTTGATGCAAGGTGTATATTTGATCATAATCAATCCCCACCATACCCTGCTTTAAGAACTATGCCTCACTATTTAAATTAGCCATATATATTTTAATTCATTAATCAAACTCTTAACAGTTACAATATGGAAAATCTGTAGGCTGGCCACCTCCCCTTTTAGGAAAGGAAACATATTTATTGAGTACCTACTATGTTTCAGATTTGTGTTAAGAATGCTGTTGAAGGGCGCCTAGGTGACTCAGTTGGTTAAGTGACCAACTTTGGCTCAGGTCATGATAGCATGGTCCATGGGTTCGAGACCCATGTAAGGTTCTGTGCTGATGGCTCGGAGCCTGGAGCCTGCTTCAGATTCTATGTCTCCCTCTCTCTCTGCTCCTCCCCCACTTGCACACTGTCTCTGTCTCAAAAATAAATAAATGTTAAAAAAATAAAATAAAAAAAGAATGCTGTTGACAATTTCTAGCCCATCTTAGCTTTTCTGTATTTTGAATCCATATTAATTTACATAATAGATTTTTCTAAATATTCAGTTTAAATTTTTTTAATGTTCATTTATTTTTGAGACAGAGAGAGACACAGTGCAAGCGGGGGAGGGACGGAGAGAGAGAAGGAGACACAGACACAGAATCCGCAGCAGGCTCCAGGCTCTGAGCTGTCAACATGGAGCGTGATGCTGGGCACAAACTCACGAACCATGAAATCATGACTTGGGCCAAAGTTGGACACTTAACTGACTGAGCCACCCAGGCGCCCCTCTAAATATTCAATTTAAAACATGTATTGCATAATCTACAGCACTTAGACAAAGAGAAGTTGGGAATTTCACCAAAGGAGAAGTTTTAATTTCTTAGGAGAATAATTTCTTCTGAGATCTAGATGCTCCAGTCAAAAGTGTTTTAGAATGTTCTCAAGCCCTGTAGAGTGCAACACATCGTAGGAAGGGGACTTCCCTCCAAGCTACATATTTCAAATAACAAATAGAATGTGCTAGAGTGGGGCTGTCTTGGGTATGGCTGACTGTTGCTCAGCATCCATTCAGTCTCATTCTCTGTGCTTCCATGCAGCAGAGCCTGATACAGTAAAATCTACATTTTCTAGACTCCCTTGATGCCAGAGTTCTGGATGTCACATGGGTTCTGGCAATGGGATTGCACTTACATTTGATTTAGATTATGGGAATGAAACCAAGAACATCTTCCTGTGACTTTTTCTACTGACAAACAAGGTCTCAGTGTCAAGCAGCAGGTGGTGGCTGGACTCAGACTTCCAATGTCTAGTCTCCAGCTTTAAGAGGGTAGAGAGGTCTTACAGAGGTGAAGAGGCAATGTTCACTACAGTGGTGGCTTCTTGGTCCCTATATTACCTCTATAGCTGTGTGTTCTTAAACTCAATATTGCCAGTAGCCACAGCTGATCCCTGCTTTTCCATCCAATGGTTTTAGAACTATCTAATGCCCTGTATTAAGTTACTTTTCTATTTAAAATACCTAAAGTTGGGGGGGCGCCTGAGTGGCTCAGTTGGCTAAGCGTCTGACTTCGGCTCGCGTCATGATCTCACGGTTCATGAGCTTGAGCCCTGCGTCCAGCTCTGGGCTGATAGCTCAGAGTCTGGAGCCCACTTCAGATTCTGTGTCTCCCTCTGTCTTCCCCTCCGCTGCTTGCACTCTATCTCTCACATTGTCTCAAAAATAAATAAACATTTAAAAAGATTTTTTTTTTTTTTTTTTTTAATTTTTTTTTTCTTTTTTTAAATTTTTTTTTTTTTCAACGTTTATTTATTTTTGGGACAGAGAGAGACAGAGCATGAATGGGGGAGGGGCAGAGAGAGAGGGAGACACAGAATCGGAAACAGGCTCCAGGCTCTGAGCCATCAGCCCAGAGCCTGACGCGGGGCTCGAACTCACGCACCGCGAGATCGTGACCTGGCTGAAGTCGGACGCTTAACCGACTGCGCCACCCAGGCGCCCCAAAAAGATTTTCTTAATAAATAAAATAAAATAAAATAAAATAAAATAAAATAAAATAAAATAAAATACCTAAAGTTGGGATACCTGGATGGCTCAGTCAGTTGAGCATCAGACTTTGGTTCAGGTCATAATCTCATGGCCCTTGAGTTTGAGTCCCATGTTGGGCTCTGTGCTGACAGCTCAGAGCCTGGAGCCTGCTTTGGATTCTATGTCTCCCTTTCTCTATGCCCCTCACTGGCTCACACTCTGTCTCTCTTTCTTTCAAAAATAAACATTAAAAAAAAATAAAATACCTAAGTTGTTCTGTTTCCTGTACTAAACCCTGACTGATACAGGAGAGCCTTAAAAGTTTTTGAGGTCCTCTGAATTTAAATTTTTCCCCCAGGAATGAAGTACTAGCAAGAAGGAAATAAATGTTTAGTATATTTAAGTCATGTTTTCATAAGTAATTTATTCTAGAATAATTAGAAGGCATAATAATAGCTTACTTTTATTATGCATTTATAGTCATTACTCTATTTAATCCTTATAGAAAACTCCATTTTACAGAAGAGAACCCCAAGGGTTAGAGAAGTTAAAAATATTTTTTAATTAATTTATTTAGAGAGAGTGTGAGCGAGCACACAAATGTGTGTGAGTCAGGGAGGAACAGGTAAAGAGGGAGAGACAGAATCCCAAGCAGTCTCGGTGCCGTCAGCCCAGAGCCTGATGTGGGGCTCAAACCCATGAACTGTGAGATCATGACTTGAGCTGAAACCAAGAGTCAGGGGCTTAGCTGACTGAGCCACCCTGGTGCTCCCCAAGGGTTAGAGAAGTTAAGGAACTTTTGTTTGACAGTATTGGAGTAGACAGAACAATGGCGTCCCCTGATAGATGCCTCCATCCTAATCCCCAGAACCTGATTACTATGCCGCCTTACCTGACAAAAGGAGCTTTGTGGGTGTGATTTGATAAAAGCTGTTGAGATGGGGAGAGTGTCCTGAGTTATCCAGGTGGGTCCAATGTCATCACAAGGGTCTTGATAAGAGGGAAGCAGGAGGCCAAAGTAGAAGGACAAGTGACAACCAAATCAGAGATCAGAGAGGGAGAGGTTTGAGGATACCACACTGCTGGCTTCAAAGATGGAGGGTGGGGCTGTGAGCTAAGGACTGCAGGTGGCCTCTAACACCTGGAAAAACAAGGAAATGGATTCTCCCCTAGAGCTTCCAAAAGGGATGTAGTCCTGGGGTGCCTAGGTGGCTCAGTCGGTTAAGCATCTGACTTCGGCTCAGGTCATGATCTCCCGGTGAGTGAGTTTGAGCCCCGTGTCCAGCTCTGTGCTGACAGCTCAGAACGTGGAGCCTATTTCAGATTCTGTGTCTCCCTCGCTTTCTGCCCCTCCCCCACTCCTGCTCACACACACTCTCTCTCTCTCAAAAATAAATAAACATTTAAAAAATTAAAAAAAAAAAGGGGGGATGCAGTCCTGTTGACCCATTTTAGACTTCTGACCTCTAGAACAGTAAGAGCATAAATTGTGTTGTTGTTGTTGTTTTTAAAGTGCATCAAAAATGTATTTAAAAAGCAAACCTTCATGAAGGGCTCTGTAGGTGATAAATTTAATTTTTCAATGTCCTAAAAACATATTTTATTTTATTTTATTTTTATTTTTTAAATTTACATCCAAGTTAGCATATAGTGCAACAATGATTTCAGGGGTAGATCCCTTAATGCCCCTTACCCATTTAGCCCATACCCCCTCCCACAACCCCTCAAGTAACCCTGTTTGTTCTCCATATTTAAGAGTCTCTTATGTTTCATTCCCACCCCGTTTTTATATTATTTTTGTTTCCCTTCCCTTGTGTTCATCTGTTCTGTGTCTTAAAGTCCTCATATGAGTGAAGTCATATGATTTTTGTCTTTCTCTGACTAATTTCACTTAGCATAATACCCTCCAGTTCCATCCACATAGTTGCAAATGGCAAGATTTCATTCTTTTTGATTGCCGAGTAATACTCCATTTTATATATATACCACATCTTCTTTATCCATTCATCCATTGATGGACATTTGGGCTCTTTCCATACTTTGGCTATTGTTGATAGTGCTGCTATAAACATTGGGGTGCATGTGTCCCTTTGAAACAGCACACCTGTATCCCTTGGATAAATACCTAGTAGTGCAATTGCTGGGTCCTAGGGTAGTTCTATTTTTAATTTTTGAGGAACCTCCATACTGTTTTTCAGAGTGGCTGCACCAGCTTGCATTCCCACCAGCAGTGCAAAAGAGATCCTCTTTCTCCACATCCTTGCCAACATCTGTTGTTGCCTGAGTTATTAATGTTAGACACTCTGACAGGTGTGAGGTGGTATCTCATTGTGTTTTTGATTTGTATTTCCCTGGTGACGAGTGATGTTGAGCATTTTTTCATGTGTCGGTTGGCCATCTGGATGTCTTCTTTGGAGAAGTTTGTATTCATGTCTTTTGCCCATTTCTTCACTGGATTATTTGTTTTTTGCGTGTTGAGTTTGATAAGTTCTTTATAGATTTTGGATACTAACCCTTTATCTGATATGTTGTTTGCAAATATCTTCTCCCATTCCTTCGGTTGCCTTACAGCCTTGGTGATTGTTTCCTTCACTGTGCAGAAGCTTTTTATTTTGATGAGGTCCCAATAATTCATTTTTGAAATTGTGTTGTTTTTTATACTAAGTTTGTGGTAACTTGTTACAGCAGCAATAGGGAACTAATACAAACATTAATAAATATTTATCAAGATCCTATCATGCAGTGCTGGGATATACAATTGTGACAAAATTAAGTGCTTGCACCAATATTCTAGCTTGCATTCTTGCCTGGAGTTAAGCAGAAACAAGAGTCAAGCCCAGGCATGGCCATCTTGCAAGCCGACGCTCTTAACACCATAGTTTGCTGCTTCTACCACGCCAAGTTCACAGCAAATGCCCAGGCCTGTGCCCCTTTTCATTCTAAGAAAGGGATCTAATGAATCTTATTCCTAACTGGATGCTGACAAATGAACACAAAGCATCTTTTCTTATTTGTAAGGACCTAGAAGATTCTTTTGCTTCTGAGAGCCATTGTGATATTTTCTATAAAGAAGATTTTTATCCCCCAAGTACATTTCTAGACCTTTAGTTCTCAAGTCTTTTCTTGCATAGGGGTGCTTGTTAAAACACCTGGCTTCTAGAGTTCTAATTCCATAGGTCTGAGTGGGGCCTGGGGGTATGTACTTTCACACCGCAGGGGATTCTGACACAGACACACCAGGGGCCTCACTTGAGAAATACTCTTTTATATAAAATTATAGAAGAACCTTTCTTTCTGAGTCCTGGAGACAGTATTTTCATCATTCCAATTGCCTTAATTCTTCTCATAGGGTTTGAAGTAGACGTTCTTTTCCTGGCTACATGTGCTTTGCAATGGCAGAAGGCAATAACTGAACCCTACAGCGACTAATAACAGGGGTCGTATTGTTTTGTATTTTCTTTGTGGTGCAGTTAATGCTGCTAGAGTTATCTCTCTTTTTAATATTGTAATATTTAATATTACCACTGATTTTATTGTTTTTCCCATGTCAGGTTGAAATACTCAGTGCAATTCAACATTCTCAGACATACTCCAAAAGGATTGGGCTTTTTTTTTTTTTTAATGTAACCTAAATTCGGTTACAGATTGTTTCACTGAAATTGCCACTTACTGGTTTCTGGCTTAAGAAATTCCTTCTAAGTGAGATCTCAGAGGCTAATTTCACTTCACCGAAAACAACAAGAGTATACTGGCTTCCTTTAGATATTTACAATATTTCAATGAGCCACAAAATTCTTTTACATGCAAAGAGCACCCTAGAAATTATCCAACCCAGCCCCATAATTTTGCAAATGAGGAAATTTAGGTTTATTTTTTTTTTTACTTTTACTAAATTTTCTGTTTTATTTTTTATTCTTTAATATAATTTATTGAAAAATTGATTTCCATACCACACCCAGTGCTCATCCCAACAAGTGCCCTCCTCAGTGCCCATCACCCACTTTCCCCTGTCCCCCACTCCCCATCAACCCCCAGTTTGTTCTCAGTATCCAAGAGTCTCTTATGGTTTGCCTCCCTCCCTCTCTGTAACTTTTTTCCCCTCCCCTCCCCCCACGGTCTTCTGTTAAGTTTCTCAAGATCCACCTAAGAGTGAAAATATACAGTATCTATCTTTCTCTGACTGACTTATTTCACTTAGCATAATACATTCCAGTTCCATCCACGTTGCTGCAAATGGCCAGGTTTCATTCCTTCTCATTGCCAAGTAGTATTCCATTGTATATATAAACCACATTTTCTTTATCCATTCGTCAGTTGATGGACATTTAGGCTTTTTCCATAATTTGGCTATTGTCGAAAGTGCTGCTATAAACATTGGGGTACATGTGCCCCTGTGCATCAGCACTCCTGTATCCCTTGGGTAAATTCCTAGCAGTGCTATTGCTGGGTCATAGGGTAGTTCTATTTTTAATTTTTTGAGGAACCTCCACACTGTTTTCCAGAGTGGCTGCACCAGTTTGCATTCCCACCAACAGTGCAAGAGGGCTCCCATTTCTCCACATCCTTGCCAGCATCTATAGTTTTCTGATTTGTTCATTTTAGCCACTCTGACTGGCGTGAGGTGGTATCTCAGTGTGGTTTTGATTTGTATTGAGGAAATTTAGGTTTAAAAGAGGGAAGTGATTGGGGCACCTGGGTGGCTCAGTTGATTAAGCATCCAACGTAGGCTTAGGTCATGATCTCACAGTTCATGAGTTCGAGCCCCACATCGGGCTCTGTGCTGACAACTCAAAACCTGGAGCCTGCTTTGGATTCTGTGTGTGTGTCTCTCTCTCTGCCCCTCCCCCCACTCACATTCTGTCTCTGTCTCTGTCTCTGTCTTTCTCAAAAATGAATAAAAACATCAAAAAATTTTTAAAAAAAGAAAGAGGGAAGTGATTTACCTGAAGTTACACACGTAGTTAAAGGCTAGAAGTGAGACTAGTAATAACTTTCCTGACTGTGACTATTCAGAGGCTCAGAATCACTGAAACTGTATTTATAAATACTCTTATGGCACTTTCATGGCTTCTAATGCAACGTAATTTTTTATAGTGAATAATCTGGAGAAGATGAAATTTAAAAACTCATTTTCATTTTGCTATTTTTCCCTTTCAAGACCTCCTGTGTGCTGACCCTCAGCTTTTCTTCCCTAGGTATTCATAGTAAATTTTGTGTGGATCTCTGCTTCATTAGCCTTATCCTGACAACTCTTCCATTCAAATAAAAACAATGTTTGGGGGCTCCAGGTGGGGCCTGGAGCTCTACCCTCACTGGGTCTTACTGCACCGTTGAGCCCATCATGCCCAGGCCTAACTCCAAGTCTTCTCTGCCTTAGGCACTATAAAATAGTTTCATACAATTTACTCGAATGAAGGTCTTTGAACAGTTGTTAGGGCGGGAAACTCAACACCCCAGAATAGTGACAACAGAGGTGGTGGTGTAACAGCTGGGGTAATTGCGCTGCTGACCACAAGCTGGTCAGGGTTCAGCTCTCAAATTACCAGTGCTCTGATTTGGATCCAGGGGCAAAAGCCTAGAATAGCGAATGCCTGGATTCAGCATGAAACTCGGAGATACCCATCCCCCCAGTCTAATTAGTATAACCAAATGACCCCTGAAGTCTTCCTATTTGCTACATTCTTCTGCCTGAATGTCTTTCCCCTACCAGTGGAAAACCCAGGGGAAAGCACTCTAACAAACAGGGGGCATTGGATTCTAACACAGCACCGGGGTTTTGAAAGGGTGAGGGGAGATGGTAGAGAAAGGAGAAGGGGTGTGTAGAGGGGCACAGTGCACAGCATGGCTAATCTGGAGTCACCTGTACCTCTGTCCTGATGAAGTCATGTTTCTAACACAGCCATGCAGGACTTCTGGTGTCAGCTCCCACAGGTAAAATGGCTATACTCGGAGACTATGCTGAGGCAGAGGCAGGAAAGTGAAGTGAGGGAGGGGGTTCTCACTGTGTTTCTTGGCAGCTGGGCTAACAACAGTCAGAGGTGGAGGTAGTAATTTTGCAAGAGAGGCTTAAGAGGAGTGTTGTGTGTTTTCACATGTCTTACAGATTTTCAGTTCAGGCATGTGAAAAATTGGGTTGGCCCTTACGTTTATTGTTGCCTTGAATTCCAGCCCATCTGGGACAAAGTAGTTTTGTTTGGTTACATCCCACTGGAAAATTAGTTCAATGTCTTTTTCTTCCTCCAGAACACAGCTTTTCTTTGTAACCATTCATTCACTTATTTATTCTCTCAACAAATAATTATTTTTATGTACTGACACTTGCTTGGTGCTTGGGACATGGTGGTGATAATAGACGCCTTCATAAAGCTTAACGTCTTCTGACATCAAATAAGTCATGACAATAGGGTGGATTAGTGTTATGATAAGGAAGATAAAGGGATGAATAGCTGAAACATCAACCTGTCTATTTCCCCACCTATAAAAATGGGGATGATAAAAAGAATGTCTATCTCCAAGGCTGGCATGAGGACCAGATGAGATGATGTGGTTAAAATGCTTTGTTAAATCTACTATCTCTTGGATAGTAGACTATCCTATTCAAATCCCTTACTGAAATAATTTAAATGCTGCAGAGAAAGATCTGTAAGAATATCCCTCTTATTTTGAGAGCCCAGGCTTTGGTTCCAGAAGATACAAGAGTGGACCACATACCATCTGCCAAATGCTGAACAAAGACTCTGTTCTGGCCACCATGAATTAGTTACTTCCCATGAAGGCCCCACCCAGTAGGTGTCCATGTTCCAGAGCAGACTGCATGGACACCAGCAGGAGCCAGCCAAATGCAAAGCATAAGGAGGGTGATGTCCTTCATGTCTCAGTTCATCAAGAACCCACCTGACCCACTTTTACTTTCCTGGCTTCCTACCTTTTCACTCAGCACATCTCACAGCTGTAATCTGTGAAATTATTTTGAGCAATCTCTCTCTCTTCCCTGGTAGGTAGTGTGCTCTACCAGGACAGGGCCCAGGGCTATCTGCTCACCACCCTATGCCCAGGCCAGGACTGCCAATGGTGCCGCTCAGTTGATATTGCCTGAATGAATGAATGACAGAATATGTGTTACTTACTTTGACTTACAACCTTTGGAAAGTATCATTTTCTAGCTAAACAGTAGTTTCCACTTGACACTTTTAATAGTGAACTTCCTACAAGACTATCCTGGGAGATAGTACCAACGGGCTGGGCAATTAGAGGAAGGGAAAGCTCAGTTTAAAGGGGTCAGGACAGTCAGCCAAGATCCCTTTCAAGTGCCTAGAACAGGAAATTCTCGAAAGAGTCTCACAGCCCACCTCCAACTAGGAAACATTTTCAGAATGAGAAAGACACATCCCTTCAAAAACTAGGCATTTGATGCCCTGTAGTGTCTTGGAGAGGAAGCTGGGTTCTGCACCCTTAGTTGAAAGGGTCTTGCCAGCATTTCCAGTGTGTCCTGAAAGGAAATAGGAAATACTGACCCTCAGCTTCTCCTGTCTATTTTTATACCCTGGTTGTGTGTTGTAGTTTTAATAAGAAGGTGGGAAATGAGAATATGTTTTGAGTATATGTGTTTTTTCCCTGGTACCTGCTCATGCCTATGGAGGTTGTAAATTCCAAAATTCTAACACAAGAAGTCCCTGTCGGGTGGCAATGACCCTCCATGTTAGACTCAATGTCCACATGAAAAATATTCTTGGCAAAGAGCACTTACAGCATAGCAGTAAAAATAATGATCCTTCTCACAATTCTCAAATAAATATAACTCTTGATGGCTAAAGCACTATCAGCTAATCAGATTTTTTTGGACATGCAAAAAATTTTTGAAAATCAATATTGCATTTGATAAATAAAATCCATATTACCTAGGACATAAGTTATTCTGGACTGGTATACAATTAGTTGTTTTTCATCATTGTCTTATTATTTTGAGTGTTCTAACTTTTGCTGTTATGGAGTGAAGGGAGAATAGAAGAAACAGGATTTACTGTGTACTTTTCTCTTGGTAAGAAACTATACATTCTGTATATGGTAAAAGATAATGCCAAAGAGAAAGTGAGTCTAATAAACAATGAAGATTATTACAGCATTTTGGTTAAGGTAAACCATCTAGGAATAAGCAGGAATAAACATTGAAGGGAAATTGAAGTCAGCCAATTGGCTCCCAGATGTTTTTGCCAAACCGAGGGTGTTACAGCAGAATCACAGACGAATGAGTCCTTCAGTGGACAATTGCCCAATGAGAAACTAATACAGAAGAGGAATTGATAGTGATTTAGAGGCACAGGGATTTAGGGAAAGGAATACAGAACCAGGAGAAATAAAGTTAAGATTACAACAGGTCATGGGTAGTTTACAGGCAAAAATCACACCCATTACATTTCCTTTTCAAACCTTCTTTAATGAGGGGTGCCTGGGTTAATTGGTTAAACGTCTGACTTCAGCTCAGGTCATAATCTCGCAAGCCAGCCTGTGAGTTCAAGCCCAGCATTGGGCTCTGTGCTGACAGCTCAGAGCCTAGAGCTGCTTCGGATTCTGTGTTTTCCTCTGTCTCTGCCCTTCCCTGTTCACACTTTGTGTGTGTGTGTGTGTGTGTGTGTGTGTGTGTGTGTGTCTCAAAAATAAATAAATATTTAAAAAATTAAAAAAAAAAACCCTCCTCTGATGAAAAACTAAGATGACCATTATGTTTGCAAGATCCATTTAGTCAAGGATACCAGAATCAATATGCCTTTTCCCTGAGAGAGGTAATGTGTTAAACCTCTGCCCTCCACATTTTAACCAGGAGGTAAACTAGGCAAAGTCTCTCCTCTTATGTGATTTTAAGCCCCATGATGTTTTCCTGCACAGCACTGAATAGGAGTTAGCATTTGAAATTTACATACGTGGTTTCTCTGATGAAGGTCACTCTCCCCCACTGAACTACAAGTTCCCCAATGGCAAAGATTTTGTCTTTTTTTTTTTTTTGGCTAGCTATTGGTTTCTAATGTCTAGCACATAGCCTGATGTATAGGAGACACTCATTTATTACCTACATAAATAAATGAATGTAGTTAATTATCCTTCTCCTGTTTTCTCTCTTGTCATCTTCCTTCCCTACTCATTGTTTCCTGGTTTCCCTCCATTTCATTTCATTTTCAGACCAAAACAAGCTTCATCTCAACACTTCTACACATTGGGTTCTTGTGGTGGTCATCAACCCTTCATTGAGCTGGGGTAGCTTCCTTTGTCTCCAAACTGCTCATGTGTCTTTCTGTAAAACATAGATTGGGCAGGGCTCCTGGGTGGCTCAGTCGGTTAAGCATCCGACTTCAGCTCAGGTCATGATCTCACAGTCCGTGGGTTTGAGCCCCGTGTCAGGCTCTGTGCTGACAGCTCAGAGCCTGGAGCCTGCTTCAGATTCTGTGTCTCCCTCTCTCTCTGCCCCTCCCCTGCTCATGCTCTCTCTTTGTCTGTTTCAAAAATGAATAAAAACATTTAAAAAAACATAGATTGGGAACCTTAGGGAACCCTCAACCAGCCACCCCTGGGAAAGGTGGTGCAGCATGAGCAGATTGCTTGGATTTGAGCTATGGTTGGATGACTTACTGAATGTGTAATCCTAGGTAAGTTGCTTAACCTTTCCAAGTTTTAGTTTCCTCAGTTTTACAACGAGGCTAATAATGAAACCAACCACGTCAAAGGGTTATTATAATGATTAAATGACTGACTGTAAGTAGAGCTCTTAAGACAGTGTCTGATACACAGAGGGCACTATAAAGTAGCTATTATTATCACAATGACCTCAAAACCTAAATATGGACTTTGCTATACATTTTTATAATTGATCCACAATTTTTACCCCAAAAGTGGACAAAGTGACTCAGCTTTAGACCTCTATCAGCTGCTGCCTGTCCCTGTTCATGGGCAGTGTCCTCCCCCAGTTATCCAGGCTGCGAGAATGTCTGCTCAGGATTAGGGATACAGAGTGGTGTTGCAGGGGTATGGCAAAAAGGGTAGGGGGAACCCCAGTCAAAATCAGAGCTCAATGGCCAGTTGTTATTCCAGGGCAGAGATTTTTTTTGTCGCCATTCTTGGCTGTTAGGCAATGTGGCCTAAGGCATTTGTTCCCTTGAATCTCCAGGGAGGCATCTGTGCCTAGAAACACATTATCTAAGGGCTCTCCTCTCTTACAGCTGCCTTTCCCAAACCCTGACAGGAGTCAAGTGGTGGAATTTCTGTGTCACTGGAAAAAGGAATGCTTTATAAATTTACCACAAGCATCTGAATGTTTCTCTCCAAATCAGTTGAGAGATGACGTTTCTGTGACATGCAGTTCAGCAAGCAGAAATGGTTAGAACCTAGGCAGAGAGAAGAGGTGAGAAGCTGCCCAGAGCAGCTGAGAGGCCAGGGTCACTGCACCCAGCCACCACTGCTTGGAAGAGGGCCTTTCTGGGAGAAACAGGAAAGAATGGATGCACTGTCAACATTTCTGTATTTTGTCTCCAGACAACCAGAGAAATCAGGATGACAGGCAGAATCCCCTGCTGAGGGAAAGCAGCTCTTTGCAACCCAGATTAGAGGGTTGGGAGCGGGGAGGAAGATGGAGAAGCCATCCTAGATGCTCTTCTGTTTGTCCAGGATGCAAAAAGTAGGAAAGAGGCAGAACTCCACGTTTCCAAGTGGCGGTCTCTTGGCTCTTGGCTCGAAACTAAGCAGATGGTTGGGGCCAGCAGTGGACACAGAGCTCTGCTGCGGCTTTCTGGGCAAAGGAGGGGCTGTGACTGCAGAGATGGAAACCGATCTGTCAGGGGCCCCAGGGGGAGCTTAGCAACCAGAAACTGGAAGTGCAAGGAGAGAGCAAACAAAGCTGAGATAGCCAATGTGCAGAATTGTATATGGACCTGTAAACCCACTGGGGTTTGGCATTCTAGGCCATGTTTTTGAGGCTGAGCTACTGAGGTTGCTGTGCCTGGAAAGCAGGTAACTTGCAGCTGAGTGTCTAGGCTCACAATCCCTGCAGCAGGCAAGTCTCAAGGATCATTCTGGTGTGTGTGGCATGGAATCGAAATTTTTACACACTTCAGGACTTCCGTCTTCAGAATTGAGCCATAAGGCAGGAACTCTGTTCCCTTAAGGTTGACTCTAAATTTCCCTATTTGTGGGAAATAAGGAAGAGGAGAGACTTTGTTCTCACCTTCCTCCCTACTAGGTTTGTCTTCTCTGGGCCCAATATCAAAACATTTATATAATCTTCACCTTTGAAATTAGCCTGCTCTTTAATGTCTTATGGAGTTCAATCTTTTTAAAGTGTTCATTTAGAAAAATCTTTTTCACTGACATAGTGTCTAATGAAGGATGCAGGAGATTTAATTTGGAAACATCTTAATTAGGTATACCTCTTCAAAGGAAGGAAAAAATATTTAGTATTTTTTATTAATATTAATATTTGGAAATTTTAGTATTGGATTTTTTTCCCCAAAACTGCAAAATAATGAGGACTCCAAAGCAAAAACTCTTGGGGAGGGACTCCTACCCTTTATTTAAATAGAAAAAAACATTGATTTCTAGAAGAGAAGCTTTGATTTTCTTGGGACCCCTGGGTGCCACTAATACAACCTTAATACTCATGTTCGTACCCCAATTGTTCTTTCTGTAAATAGTCAACAGTCAACGATATGGTTAATACTATTGGTAAAGTTTCTATTAACCAGTATGTAAATACTCTAGAGCCACACTTATTTATTTCAGCAACCATGCACATTCAGGACTTCTAGATTTTTGCAGCCAAACACTCTCATTTTAATGATGCATTACATTGACATAGGATTTTCCAGTTTTTAAAAATGCTCTTTTTTTAATGTTTACATATTTTTGAGAGAGAGCAAGCACAAGCAGGGGAGGGGCAGAGAGAGAAAGAATCTCTAGCAGGCCCTCCACTCTCAGTGTGGAGCCCAATGCAGGGCTCGAACTCACGAACCATGGGATCATGACCTGAGCTGAAATCAAGAGTAGGAAGCTTAACCAACTGAGCCACCCAGGCACCCCTAAAAATGCTTTTAGATTGATTATCTTATATTCACTTCTCAAAATGATCTGAGGCAGACACAGCAAGCATTATCATTTTTGGTTTTGTTTTTAACTAGCTGATTTCTTGAAAAATACATTCATATATACAGCAACAAATTCAAGGACATAAATTGAAAATTAAGTCCCTCTTAACCTGCTCCGCCCCCAAGTCTCCTGAGTTATAACTACTCTTGGGGTTTTTCCACGTGACTTTTCAGAAATTGCAGTGCCCATACTCGCACAATTCAATCTATCTGTGCCTTTTAAAAATGAATTCACACACCCAAGACCAGGCTCTTCCCTGCTCTCTGCCTAGCTTTTTTCAATTGGAGATCTTCAATAAGAACATAGAGAGGCTGACCTCCTTCTTTGTTTGACAGTCTATCTAACTGGTCCCCGAGTGATGGGCATTTAGGTTACATCCAGGTTTTTCTGTTATAAACAAAGCTAAGATAAGCAATACTAGCAAAAAATGATAAAGTGCTTAGAAAGTGTTTTTCAGGTGTACGAAGTCAGTTAATCCTCACAACTATTCTATGACATAGAAACTATCATTACTCCATTTTACCGATGAGAAAAAAGGCAGTAATTTGCCCCAAGTCATACCACTAGGAAATGGTAGAGCCCAGATTTGAATCCAGACAGTCTAACTCCAGAACCCAAGCTCTTAACCAAGCAGGCTGTACTGCCTCTCTGTGTTAGATCTGAGAAACCAGGAAACACAGCTGGGCAAGTGGACCACAGGGTTTGTGCTCACTGTTGCACAGCCAGCTCATGGCAGAGTGGCACCAGACACCAGCCTCCCAATTCCCACACCCTTGCTCATGCCCCTACCCTCAGTGACATACCACTGCCTTCAGAATGTTGTCTCTTTGAATTCCTGAGAAGTTCTAAAGAAGACTTGAGATGTGAATGAAGAGTCTGCACTAAGCAGTGTGGGAGAGTCTCTCATAGATGTGGAGCGAGGGATGTTTGTTTCTCAGGGTGTTTGAACACTCAGATACTGCACTAGTAGATTCTGTAGTTCAAGCAAATGTTGCCCCCAGAATATCTTTAACGTAAAAAATGTACTTTTTGAGTCGCAAGTCCAGAGGTAAGTTACACCAAATTTTACTCCATGTTACGACTCATTTTTGGCTATTACTACAAAGAAAAACTGATTAAATCATGAACGTGTAGACAAAAGAAAGTATGTCCAACTTAATCATATGTAACGACTCGTTACCACAGAGAAAGCGGCATGGAACCAACATTCTCCCCCCAACTTGAGAATCACAGCTGCATTCTAAATCTGAAACCATCTTCCTAAGTGCTGGGCAGAACTTGAGAGTTGTAAGCAACACTATTTTTAAGCACCTCTTGCATTTAAAGAGTTTGAGAATCTCCCTCAGATCCTCACACCCTCCCTGCTCCTGCCCCCCCTGATTATGAATGCCTCAGCTCAAAAGGCTGGAAGCCTCCTTAGAAACCAGGTAGGCCTCACATTGCCCAGGGCTTTACTGTTTTCCAATCACTTTGCCAATTATAAGTTCCTGTGACTGCCATGACACCATCTCCCCCGCCCCCCGCTACCCCACCCTGCCTTGACAGTGGCTACTTCATCTTCACAGCTAGGTGGATGGTGGTAATATTTAACTGAGAATGGAAGGATAGGGAAGGAACAAGATTGGGCGGAAAACTCAGAGTGTGATTTTGTATTCCTAAAACCTGAGATGTCTGTGTGACATCCAAGTGGAAAGTATCAAGTACACACTTGGATACATGAGGCAGGAGCTCAAGGGAGTGGCCAGAACTGCAGACTTGGGGGCCATCTGTTTATAACTCATCTGGATGAATTCACCTGGAGAGGCTGGATAGTCAGAGAAGAGAACAGGACCTGTGATGGAACCCTGAGGAATGCCAACATTTGAAAATTAGATAGGGAAAGAAGAGGCAGTAGATGGAATTAAAAAGGAGCTGCCAGAAATAGAGGAAGCTTATGATACCACACGATCCAGGAAAAGAGAGGGGTTCAAGAAGGAAGGGGTGGTCAACTGTTTGGAATGATGCTCAGAGGTGCAATAATTTGAGGACACAGAACTATCATCATCTCTCATTTCTCCCCATCAGCATTAAATCACAGAGGTACACAGCCTCAGGCCAGGGGTCTCAAGTTCAACAAAGCTACTCCTGAAAGCAAGCAGATGACTAGAGGCAGTAACTAAATATTTTGTCTGGTTTAGGAGACATCTTACTTAGCAATCCTTAGGTCTGAGTGCCTCCATTTACCTCGGTCTCTCTCTTCGTACTTCTCTAAATTTATGTTCCCTTTCTTGTTGACTGTACTTCTGGCTCCAGTCCAAGTCCTTGATTTTCTTCTAGCCCCAAGAAACCTATTTATTATATTAGTTTTCTAGGGTAATGTATTTGTGTTTCAGGGCTGCCATAACACATACCACAGACTGGGTTACTTAGAAATTTAAATCACTACTCTGGAGGCTGGAAGTCCCAGCCCAGGTGTCAGCAGGCTGGTTTCGTTCTCTCCTTGGCTTGTAGATGGCTTTCTTCTCCCTGTGTTCCCACATGGTCTTCCTCTGTGAGTGTATCTATGTCCTAATTGCTTCTTATAAGGACACCAGTCATATTGGACTATAGCCCACCCCGATGACCTCATTTAACCTTAATGACCTCTTTAAAGGCCCTGTTTCCAAAAATAGTGAAATTCTGAGGTACTGGGCATTCTGACTTCAACATATGAATTTGGGGAGGACACAATGAATCCCATAACAAGTATTTTTTCTTTCCAGATCCTAGCCACAATTTAAGAATCTTACTGCCATAGGCCTACCCTTCCTGGGTGTCTGGGTCTCAGATCTATACAATTACTCAAATTCTAAATTCTGCCTCTTGACTTTCTGTCTTCTACTCATTGCTTCCTCTTTCATGTGACCTTTTAGCTTTCCTTGGTTCTTTGTTGAGCCTTTGCTATGATCACTTTAGTTTAAACTTGTTGCACTGTTGGCCTGCTGCACAGTAATTCATCAGGGATATATATACAGACTGGTCCCAGGAAAATGCAGATGATTGAAAGAATTAATAAATTACTGCTTTCCTGTCTGCTCTTTCTCCTTCTGATTTATCCTACATAGCAGTGCCATAGTAACCTTCCTATTAGAACAGATATCTTATATCTTCCCTACCCAAAAGCCACTGGTAACTCTTCATGGCCAACAAAATCCAGCCTCATTTCAAATTCAAAATCCTTGGCAATCTGATCCCTACTCTGTGCACACCTCAGTCCTTTGCTGTTTGATAAGGGTGTCTCCTATGCCTTCCAAACCCTGGTTATTGACTCAAAACAGAATAGTCTGCCTGCAGTAATGTCCTTTTGTTTCCCCATCCTGTCCTCTCTTTTCAATGTCCAAGCCACTCTCCAAGCCTCAGCTCATCTGTAAAAAATATTTCCAGATTTCCCCTCTGCCTGGGGCATAATTAATCTCTCCTCTCCTCTTTTTTATATTTTGTATCTTATTATTGTATTCATTGCTGTTTGCTTTCTATTAGGGGTGTGCGTGTGTGTGTGTGTGTGTGTGTGTGTGCGTGTGTGTGTGTGCATTCCCCAACAGATCATGAGTCCTAGACAATAAGACCCCACAGTACGTAGGACACAGATCATGCTCAGTAAATGTACTACACTGAGCACCTGGGTGTTGGAAGTTCCAGCCTGGCTTCTATTCCAGGTTTGGCTGCGTATAACCTTGGGCAGGTCCCCTAACTTCTGTTGGCCTCCCTTGCTTCATCTCTAAAATAAGATAAATCATATCAGGGATGCTGTGAATTAATTATTTATCATTTTGAAAGTGCCTTGAGATCTTGAAAGATTGGCAATTCTATTTTTGTGGCATCTTTCTCACTAGTTGCAGTTCTTTTAAAAGAAACATGCAAAGGAGAGGCATGGACTGTTCAAAGAACAGTTTTTGCAAAACCAGAAATAATTATATCCTATATTTCAGACAAGGTCATCTTTTACCCTTTATAGAAAATGATGGAGTCTTGAAGAAACCTGCTTTTTCTACCAGTGAGTTTAAAGTGATTACAGTATTTATGTTGAATTAGAAAAAGATGAGTAAGGATTCTATCATGCAGAGAACAGAGATTTCCCTGAGGGAAGATATAAATGAAAAAAAAAATTTTAAACATGCCAAATGTAAATGACCTTTACAGAAAGAAGCCTGCTGTTTATATGTACAGCCAAGGCCAGTAGTAGAAATACTTACTTGAGTGATATGTTCATTTCAGGAGGCTCAAGACATATCCAAAGTCAAGGGCAAAGGGAGCAAAGTCACTGATGTAATAATTCACCTTTCATACACATTAACTCACTCAATCCTCCCAATACTCCCAAGAGATACTCAGGGCAGGTCTTACTAAACCTGCTTTATAGTTGAGGAAATTGCAAGCCAGTGCTGTTATGCAACTTACCCAAAGCAACTCTGTAAAGAGTGGATCCAGGACTCAACCTGACCTCTTGACCCAAGTCCAGGACTCCTCTGCCTCACCTCACTCCATCTCAGCCCTAGTGTCCAAAGCACTGCACACAGGATACCAGGCTGCCTGAGAAGGAAAAGATGGGGGCAAGGAGGGTGGGAAGACAGAGAACTGTCTAGGGGGCTTCAAGCCCCTGTTTCTGACCAGGTCCCTTGGCCACTCTGCATAGGCATCCACCTTTTCCCGCATGCTAGTGCTCTTGGTGCCTAAGTGAGCTTTACTTCCTTGATTTCCCTCCCCCTTCACCTCAGGCAGGGCTCCCTTCTCCTGCCAGGCTTCCACTGACTAGTTGCTGTGCAACAGGAACCTGAAAGTACTGACAGCAACAGCATTAATGGTGTCAGGCCCCAATACACCCAGTGCACGAAAAGTACCATCTGGGGGAATATGGAGTTTGCACCCCCAGCAGCTTCCCCTGTGGCTCTCTGGAGAGAGGACTCGATACCCAGACGCTGCAGCTCCTGCAGCCTGAGGGCCCTGAGGGCAGATCCTTCAAGAAATGTCCACAGTCCAGACACAAACATCTTGATTTTGTGTTCCTGCTGGCCAGCCTCCTGCTCCGAAAGCAAAAGTGAGTGAGGCCATAGAGGAAGGAGTTCAGGAGTCCCCTCCATCTCTCTCCCTTGTGCTCCCACAGCACTTTCCCAGCTCTTGCAACATTCCTCACCTTGGGCCTTGGGTTATGGTTCTCTGTGGACATGTCTTATTTCCCCTATTGGAGCATGAGCTTACCGAGAGCAGGAAAAATATTTACTGTGGTGGTAACGATAATGGAAAGCCCTTTTTGTTGAATACATACTGAGTGGTAGGTGTGGTGCTAAACGCTTTCCATACCAGGTGTCATGAATCTTTGCAACAGCCTTATGAGACAGGTATCATTATTTTCATCCAGATTTTATAGCTAAGGAGATAGAGAAATGGAGAAATGATTTGTCCTACATGTCGTATCTAATAATCATCAAAGCCAGGACCAAGAGCGAGGTCTATCATTATCCTTCTTTGTAACCCCTTAATGAGCTGGTAGACCAATATGATGTTCATGGAGTTACAGTAGGACCTAGAAGTGCACTTACTAGGATGTCATGAATATTTACTTAATTTAAGAAAGCTGCTGTATAGTTTAATTTGGAAGGCAAATAATAATAGCTAACAGTTTCATTGCCAGGACCTGAACTCAGTCTCTCCCCAACTTCACCTTATTTTTCTCCCCCAAAGCAAAACATCTTTCTTTACTTTTCTTTCCATTTATTTATTGAAGAAACTGGGTCACTGAGCTCATCTCACAGAGTTTCCTCACTACTGGATTTTGTCAATTGTATTATGTAATCCTCATAACAATCATATGATTAATCTTATGAGGTAGGTACTGCTATCATTGACAATTGGCAGATGAGAAAAACATGGCCCAGAATGATGGAAATTTTGCGTAAGGTGACATAGGAAGTGGTGAGAACACAAATCTGGGTCTCACTGACTATAAGGCCTGCACTCCTAACCACCAAGTCAGACAGCCCCTAAGCTGTCACCAAACGGATATCAATCTCTCTGCTATAACTCATCTTACCACTTACACTGAGAAACAAAAATTAAAGTAGAACAGCGTTTAGATATTTTATGTTCACTTGCAAATTTTATGAGGATCATAACTTAATATTTGACGTTTGACTAAAGAGGCATAGCATACACGATTCTCTAAAATGATAAACTTAGAAAGTTTTCATTAATAAATCAAAGACTTACAGGGCTTTTTTCTTTACAAAGTTCTTTAGCTCAGAAGTTAAAAAGGTAAAATATAGAGGTTCAAAAAAGATTTAGATAAAATAATAGATCCACAGTGGCTTATGAAAGGAAGCCAAGGATATTTGTGATAAATATCCCATTTTTAAAAATTGTAAATAGGGGTACCTGGGGGCTCAGTCAGTTGAGTGTTCAACTCTTGATTTCAGCTCAGGTCATGATCCCAGAGTCATGGGATCGAGCTCTGCATTGGGCTCTGCACTGAGTGTGGAGCCTTCTTTGGATTCTCTCTCTCTCCCTCTGCCCATCAACACTGTATGCTCTCTCTCTCTAAAATAAAATAATTTTGGGGGTGCCTGTGTGGCTCAGTCAGTTAAGCATCCAACTTCAGCTCAGGTCATGATCTCGCGGTCCATGGGTTTGAGCCCTGTGTCGGGCTCTGTGCTGACAGCTCAGAGCCTGGAGCCTGTTTCAGATTCTGTGTCTCCCTCTCACTCTGACCCTCCCCTGTTCATGCTTTGTCTCACTCTGTCTCAAAAATAAATAAACGTTAAAAAAAATTTTTTTTAATAAAATAATTTTTTTTAATTGTAGGGGCACCTGGGTGCCTCAGTCAGTTACGCATCCGACTCTTGATTTCAGCTCAGGTCATGATCTGATGGATTGTGAGTTCAAGTCCCACATTGGGCTCTGCACTGACAGTGTGGAGCCTGCTTGGGATTCTCTCTCTCCCTCTCTCTGCCCCTCCCCTACTCATGCTTGCTCTCTCTGCCTCTCTCTCTCTAAAAATAAATAAAACTTTTTTAAAAATTGTAAATAAAAGTAATAAACACCTATTATTGAACATTTAGGGAAATTTTGAAAGTACAAAGAAAATAAAAGCCACCTACCATGGTCTTGCCCTCAAATCTCTCCCTTTTTGAAAAGGTTGACAGGAAAAGCAGCCAGTGTCTTCCACAGTATGTGACCACAGAGGTGAAGTCTGGTCTGCAGGTAGCAAGAGTCTGATTCCTACTGTAGGAATCAGACAATGTTTCATCTGGACAGTGTTTCAGAAGGGATAGATCATATGTCCACAGACCCTGCAGTGGGGAGACATTTGAGATAAGAAATAAAGTATCTAGTGCTAATGGGGTAAGAGTCATAAAACCTGGAATTAAAATCTGGGAAAGACACAAATAATAAAATACAGATACTGATACTTTTAAGAATGAAATGGAAAAAATGAATTGTAGATGAAAAATGATATGGGTTTATAGTTTAAGTGAGTTCCAGTAGTTAATACTTCCATTTAAAAAAAATTTTTTTAATGTTTACTTACTTTTGAGAGAGAGAGACAGAGTGCAATGGGAGAGGGGCAGAGAGAGAGGGAGACACCGAATCCGAAGCAGGCTCCAGGCTCTGAGCTGTCAACACAGAGCCTGATGTGGGGCTTGAACCCACAAATCGTGAGATCATGACCTGAGCCAAAGTCAGACACTCAACTGACTGAGCCACACAGGCACCCTAAAATACTTTCATTTTTAAAGACAGAGATGTTGACCCTTGTAAGAGGAGGTCAGTCACAGGATGAAATGGAACCTAAGAAACTAAGCCACAAATGATTTCTAAACAGACAAAAGACCTCTCCCAAAGATACTAAGCCAGCGGTTAATAATGCCACAGCTAAGACTGTGCACCAGCCACTCCCTGGGCTAGCTGCAGACCATTCCTGGCCTTCCCCCTGCCCAGCACTTCACTCTTGTCTCACTGCTGTTCCAGTGTGCCCAGGCTGCTTCAGGCAGGTTTCCATTGGCATTGATAGAAGAGCTGAATTCAGAACGTTGCTACTCAAAGTGTGGTCCCTGGACCGGCAACACCAACATCATCTGCGTTTTAACAAGATCCTCAGCTATGTGATCATCTTCTCTCGATGATGATTCCTAACTTGAGGCCGTGACAGTCTTGGGAAAACATCATCCAATTTCTTCAATCCAGACCTCAAGCTCCCTTTTCTCCAGTGGCATGTGACCCAGCCTGGCTACATTGACCAAACCATTTTATAGGACACTCGTGCTGGGGATATAGCATGAACAAAACAGAAAACACCCTCTACTCCCCTACATTTTGGATGAGGGACATAAACTGATAATAAATAGCTAAAAAATGAAACACAAACAACAATCAAAAAAAAAAAAAAAACCTAGCTTTCTGGGGTGCCTGGGGGTGGCTCAGTTGGTTAAGCATCTGACTTTGGCTGTGGTCATGATCTCTTAGTTCATGAGTTTGAGTCCCATATATGGTGAGCTCATGCCCCACTTCTCTCTCTCTCCCTCTCTGTCTGTCTGTCTGTCTCTCTCTCTGCTCCTCACTCATTTGCACTCTCTCTAAATACATACATACATACATACATACATACATACATACATACATACAAAAAAACACACCTAGTTTTCGGCAAGTTCACCTCTACTCAGGCACCAAGGTCAGGCCTGGGGCCCTCTGTGTGGAGATCTACTACCACTGGCTTGATGTGCACCTCCACCCTCTCTCTGCCTGCCAATGAAGGAAATAGGCCTTGTCGACCCCCATGCTAAGAGCTGGCATAAATGATCAGTGTCTGACAGTTCCCTAGGCAGATGGAAACAGTTTGACATTACCCTGCAACTAGCCCTTCTCCAAACGTAATTCCTTCTAGAGATAGTCATGTTTTTAAAGTTAACCACATGCACATCTGTAATATAACCTGTGGTGCTTATTATGTTATTTAATGAGCGGGGCGTAACAGATCAGAGTTTTATAGACAGACCTAATAAGCAGGCCTACTTATTTTTTCCAGTCGCAAGACTGCTCTGCAGGCTCCTTTGCTGGCCTCCCTTAGGTCACTTCCACACTCACAAGAGCCATGAACCTAGGAGAGAGAGGCAGGCATCTCTTAGAAGCCAAAGTGACAGCAGGCTCAGCTCTCAGTCAGTCTAATTTTAAAATTGGGCTTACCACAGGGGCACCTGGCTGGCTCAGTTGGAAGAGCATAAGACTCCATTCTTGATCTTGGGGTTGTGAGTTTGAGCCCCATGTGGGGTGTAGAGATTACTTAAATAAATAAAACTTTTAAAAAATTGGGACTGGGATGCCTGGGTGGGTCAGTGGTTAAGCATCAAACTTCAGTTCAGGTCATGATCTCACGGTTCATGGGTTCGAGCCTCATGTCGGAATCTGTGCTAACAGTTAAGTGCCTGGAGCCTGCTTTGAATTCTGCTTTGGATTCTCTCTCTCTCTCTCTGCCTCTCCCCCACTGATACTCTGTCTCTGTCTCTCAAAAACAAATAAACATGAAAAAATTGTTTTAAATTGGGGCTTACCACAGTTCACTTTTTAGAAGTTTCATTATCATTATTTTTGTTCAGGCAAAACACTCAACATAAAATAATTTGAAGACTTTCTATCAAGAGAGAAGAAAAGCAGACTATGAGCAAAATGGAGCCAAGTAGAAAAGGGAAAGAAGTGAGGGAACTTTTCTTCACCAACACAAGGGAAGTCTTAACTCAGAAGCCTGCTTCAGCCAGAATGAAAGAACAGTCTCTCTTTCTCTCTCCCTCGTAATGCTGGCCCAATTTACTTTTAAAAATTCTGTAGCCTGGTATGTTTACAGAAATCCACTCAGGCATACATAGTTATATTTCTTTCTTCTAGAAAGATTTTTATTTTTATGGTTTCAAAAAATATACCTGTCATGCCTAGGCCTAAATGAAATAACTATTTACATTCCTTTAGTGCTCCTAATCTTTACACACACACACTTTTTACATGTTTCTTTCACTGAATATGCACAATTTTGTGTTCTACATTTTTTTTTCTGAGAGAGAGAGACAGCACGAACAGGGGAGGGGCAGAGAAAGAGAGAGAGAATCCCAAACAGGCTCCACACTGTCAGCACGCAGCCCGACTCAGGGCTCAATCCCACGACTCTGGAGTCATGACATGAGATGAATCAAGAGTCAGACGCTCAACCGACTGAGCCACCCAGGAGCCCCGAAAATTTTTATTTTAAAGTGATTAAATTATTATAAAACGGAGTTCCCAGTATTGCTTCAAGTGGAATATCTGCTTTATTTCGTTTCTGGGTTAAAAGATGCTACTGAAACTTCATGGAGTCATAATCTCCCTAGTTGTCTGCTATTGCCCTTTGCTCTATGTCCTTCATGCAGTATTTCTAAAAATGAAATGCCAATGTGAACTTTACAGGAGAAAGATGTTTCTTAATAGATTTCAAACAGAGAAAATTGAAACTATGACGCCAATGGTACAGAAGAACAATCAATTCCAATTATCTTGAACCAGAGGGAAAGTCAGCAGTGGTGTTGGTGACTAAGGGATTTCACAATCCAAAGAACCAAGGAGACTTTTAGAAGCACAGGGGTAAAATAAAGAGGTTTTTGGAGACAGCAGGAAAGCTGTCTTTTGCCTAGATCTTGTTAAACTACCTCTATCAATTAAAAGCATTAACCTCCCCACCTTATTCTCTTTACAGATAAAATATGTAGGAAAAAGGAAATACTGAACAAGTTACTCTTCACTGTTGTCCAAGAAATAATATGACAAATGATGCTCTAGGTCCCCTGGGACTTCTGCATAACAGAAAGGAGTAAAGAGCCAAGCTTTAAGTATTATGCCGTGTTCAAGACAAGACACTTACTATCAAAATTGTTTAATATGGTGAATTAAAACTGTGTATTTATTTATTTATTTACTTTTATTGTTTTTAAGATGCCTGGGGTTCTTTTTTTTTAAGTTTATTTATTTTGAGAGAGAGAGAGAGAAAGCACACACATACGCGTGGGGGGGTGGGGCGGGGGAGAGAGAGGGGGAGAGAGAATCCCAACCAGGGAGCCTGACACAGGACTCAAATCCACGAGCCATGAGATTGTGACCTGAGCTGAAACCAAGAGACAGACACTTAACTGACTCAATCACCCAGCCTCTCCAAACTGCATATTTAAAAAGGAGAGCAAAAAACAGTATAAAAAGCAGCCCCAAATTTACCAAAAAACAAACCAAACTAGGAAGTAGAAAACACTAATGCTATTGTATCATTGTCTACTGTGCTTAACAAATGACCCCAAAACTTGGTGACTTAAAACAATATTTATTTCCATGGTTTTTGTGAGTCAAGAACCTGGTAGCAGCTTAGTTGGGTGGTTCTGGCTCAGGACTTTCCTTCTGAAGACTTGACTGGGGCTGGAGGATCCTCTTCCAAACTCACCCATTAGCCTAATAGCCATTGTCTAACTCCTCACTGGCTGTTCACAGAATCATAAAATGGAGACTTCCATCGGACTGCTTTGTGTCCTCACCATAGGGCAGTTAGCTTCCTTCAGAGTAAATGATCTGAGAAAGAGCACAAGAAGAAAATTAGGATGACTTTCATGACCTGGACAAATACCTTCACTTCTACAGTATTATACTTATTAGAAGACAGTCATTGAGTCCAGTCCATGCTCAAAGTGAGGGGACTTCACCTCTGCCTTTTAGGAAGAGGCTGTCAAAGATTTTGTGGATACATTTTTAAACCACTGTACAATAAGCTTTTAAAACTGAGGAATTGGGGGTATAGTAGGGACACCATCTTCTAGAATAGCAGAGAAGCTGGATACACAAGAAAGCTCTGCACCCAACTTCATTGCCACCCCCAGAAACTGGAGAAGAGTCAACAAAATCCTGACCGTTCTCACTAATACTCCCAAATCTGAAGAGAGATCTATAGGGAATATGTATGTATCTCTCTTTGATCTTCTGACTGAGGAATAATAGGAATGGATATGGAGAGAAAAAATACAGAAAACAACAACAACATTACTGACTCTCTCTCTGGAAAGTATTAAAGGCTCCAGGGTTCTAGACTGAATTGGAGAAACAACCCCAAACCCAAGGGTATCTATCAACACTGTTGGTGCTCCACTCACACCCCACCCCCAGCATTAACAATTACTATGTTTGCTTTTCAGGCTTCCAGTTCCAAGCATCTCCAACTCTCTGGGGGCTTTTCTGACCAGCAAGGCTTACTTAGCCTCTTGTAAGGCAGGCAGGAAGTACTTGGGAATTAATGACTCCTCCTAGCAAAGTTCAACCAGTGACTTGACAACAGGTGGGATAAATATCCAATTCTTTCACTCCTTATTATGCTAACTCTGGTATGTGTTCTATGCAGTCTACCAGAGTTCCCTGGTGGAATTGAGCTCCTGATGGCCGCCTGAGTGCTCTACTCCATAGCATGCTCTGGCTTCCTCCACTTACTGGCTTCCTTTCCTTCCCTTCCTCACTTTTCCACTTCCTTACCAGTGCTTCCTGGGGTCGTCTCCTAAATAAACCACTTCTACTCATTTCCTTGCCTTGGGTTGAGCTTTGTGGAAACCCAACCCACAAACCATGAACCACTGAAAAGAATAGAATATACACTCAGATGAAAAGTATGAACTGTGGCATAGAACAATTAATAAAATCCCAAAAGAAAGAGTAGAACCCAGGTAGTGTCAAAGAGAACATACTCATCATTATCTGTAGTATGATTCTATTTTATAAAAGTACTCTTCTCTTGCTCCCCATCCACCCAACCAGCCATCTACCATCCATCTCTTATTCCCCTATCTATAGAGATGCATAAAAAGATGTCTAAAATCATGCTTTTCTAATGTTAAGTTTAATTATCTCTAGATGGTGCAACCTGAGGTGTTTTTAACCTTTACTTTTGTCCTTTTCTACAGGGTACACATTCTATAAAATAAGCATCTTCCATTTTTACAAAAACAATAATTTTTATTCTTTAAAAAACAAAGACTACAGACAAATACGCTAGGAGGTGAACCAGAGTAGTTCATTCTAGATGGTGTGAGTATACATTTTCTTCTATGACTTTTTATATTTTTAGTGAGAAATGATTTTCTCTTCCTCATCTCTACCAAATCAGTAATGTGTTTTTAAATTGAAAATACAGTGTTGATGAAAGGCAGCAAAATAAGTTGTATATATTACAGAGCAGGGAGGAGGATACTGGAAAGCTGTAAATTGGTAAGTTGGTAAAACCTTTCAGGAAGGTAAATTAACAATATAAATCAGAGGATTTAAAAATATCTATGCTTTTGATCTGGTAATTCTGCTTCTACATATATAGCCTAAGGCAGTGTTTCCCAACACTGGGTCCCAGCATCAGAATCACATGGGCCTCTCTAAAGATGTCTGAATCAATATCTCTGATTCGGACTGAGATATGAGAATTTGGCTATAACAAGATCTCCTGATAATTCTTATATACACTAAAGCTTAAGCCCTACTGGCCTGAGCAAATGAGATTCATTCATTAATGCTTACTGAGTCCCTATTAAGAATCAGGCTCAACTCTATGCACTGGGGACACATCTGTAAATCTATAAACAACACAGAAAAAGTCATTGTGCTCATGGAGCTTATCTTTTTTACTCAAAAATTTTATATCAGTATATTCATTATAGTATTATTTATGATAAATACCATAGGAAATTCTCAGTGATATTCAAAGAATGGCATGGGAAGCTATTCACCATGTGTTGTCAGAGGAAAATAGCCATGATCCCTTCTTAAAAATATACACATGTATTGATAAAAAATAGTAAAGGGAAATATATACACAAGAATATTAATCTTTATGGGGCACCTGGCTGGCTCAGTTGGTAGAATATGTCACCTCTTAATCTCAGGGTTGTGAGTTCAAGCCCCACATTGCAGGTGGAGCTTACTTAAAAAAATGTATGTGTGTGTGTGTGTGTGTGTGTGTGTGTGTGTGTGTACATACATACACACACATAATCTTTATTTTCTCTGAAAAATAGTATTATAGATTATTTTTATTTATACTTTTTGGTATTTTCTAAATTTCTGGAATAAACATAAATTACTGACATAATAAAAAGAATATGTAATGTTGAAAAAATTTATTTAAACACCAGGGGAAATGCAAAATTTCCCTATGCTAGGTCGATCTTTTAAAATATGTTCTGATTTAACAATATCAGTACACAGTTACTCTTATTTATGAACTGAACCCTAGAACTTTTGATTCCATTTTGGGGGCTGTTCATTTCCTATTTCAGGTTTAAGGAGATGAGCTTTCAAGTGTTTTGTGTTTGGCTAGCTGATGAACCCTAAGTACTGTCTAGCTGTAACAAATGGAGAGCTCAAGAAGATTCTTTCTTCTTAAATTTTAAACATTTCTTTCTTCTTAAATTTAAACAAAATTTTTAAATTTTGTTGCTTTTTCTGGATTTCAAATATAATACATAATTTTCATATAAGAATATTAAGAAAAATATAAAATATAGAAAGAGAAAATTAGCCACTCCCCCAACCCCAAGAAAACCATTTTAAAGGACTAGATTATATTCTTTTGGATTATATTTCCATGTATGAAATATATGTGTTACATGCACACATACACACACACACACACACACACACACACATATATATATGTAATTTTATTTGCTTTAATCCTTTACATTCTGTTTTGGGTCACACTATTACCTTCTACCAAATATCATAGCCATCTTTCTATAAGAAGACATGGACACTTCATCTTTGTAATGGCTATATAAATTACATTGGATGGACATATGTTGATTTATTTAAAGAATTATCATTTAATCTTTCTTATGTTACATTTTATAACTGATGATTATTGCTAATTATATAAGAAATCTACTGATTTGACATGCTTATAGTTATAGCTGGCTTCCTTATTCCTACCTCTCATTGGACCTAATTGCTTTTCTTTTGATTGTCTTAAAATTCCTAGGAAGACAATCATATCATTTAGAGATCATGACACTTTTGTATCTTCTCAATACTTCTCATCCTTTTTCTTCCTGTTGTCTTATGCTTTGGCTAAGACCTCCAGAAGAATAAGTATCACTGAGCATGTCCAGCTATGTAATTTAGGTAAAAGTTGATCTTTTGGGTTCTAGAACTATTTAGAAAGATGGTTATCTAATTAACCTATGTAGACCTGGCCTGAGTGGGCTTGTTCTCAAGTACCACCTTGCTTTCTCTTAATCTGACAATGTATCTTAGAGATGGAGAGTTCAAGGTGGACATTTTTTTTGTTTATTTTTTGAAAGAGAGAGAGAGCCAGCTGAGTAGGGGCAGAGAGAGGGGGAGTGAGAGAGAGTCTCAAGCAGGCTCTATGCCATCAGTGCAGAGCCCAATGTGAGGCTCAATCTCACAAACCATGAGATCATGACCTGAGCCAAGGTCAAGAGTTGGATGCTTAACCAACTGAGCCACTCAGGTGCCCCTCAAGGTGGACATTTTTTTAAATGTTTATTTATTTATTTTGAGAGAGAGACAGAAAGAGTGAGAGCCAGGGAGGGGCAGAGAAAGAGGGAGAAAAAAAATCCCAAACAGACTCTGCACTGTCAGCACAGAGCCTGATGTAGGGCTCCATCTCATGAACTGTGAGATCAGACCTGAGCTGAAATCAAGAGTTGGTCACTTAACCAACTGAGCCACACAGGCGCCCCAAGGTGGACATTTTTAACTGCAAGCAGCAAAGGCAGAATGGGGAGGTGGTGGACACACTATGGTAGGTAGTACTAATTTGTAACTCCCAGCCTCAGACATAATCTTGTCCTATTCCCCAATTTCCTATTTCTGCCACCTTCTACCACAAGAGAAGAAAAAGAATTAGGAGCCCTCCAGTTCTGCTATTTCACAACCATGTTATCTCCAGGCAACTCGGCTCCTGGCTGGACAGTGGTCATTTAGGAAGGCAGAGCCGCTGCAGTGAGTAGCAAAGAACTTATTAGTATAGCTAGTGTCTCTCCAAGTCGTGGTGGGAAAGATAACCAAACATGAAGATTTTGGTAGAATTACTGGTGTTCTTAAGCTAATCTAGAAAGTTGTTTTAAATTGAGTGGGAGATGGTTTTTAAAAATTATTTCCACTTAATTCTAGTTTGCAGCCTAGAAAACTGGAATTATTATGACTTTAGGGAGAAAAAAAGCAAAGACTATTTGAGGTCAGCACAATACTGTCAATATCCAAGTTGGAAAAGTTGGAAAGCTATGCTGTTTTTTCTTAGTCTCATCTTGTTCTCAGTAATTGCTTCCTTTCAACCATAAAGTTGTTTAGTGTAGGAGAGATATTCCAAGGCTTCTCTTTATATTCACTGCTGCAAGATCCCATTTTAGCATAATTACAGTCTTGGAGTTGCAGAGACAGGCTCACTCTATCTAGCTGTGCAGCTGGCTTTCTCAAATGACAATAGGATGCTCACCAGCTTAGCAACGTCCAAGGCTGGGAGCCAGGGGGAGGCCCTCATGCTGAAATTTTGCCCTTGCTTTGTCTGTATTTCCTCCGTGAAAATGGGGAAATGGCTTAGAATATTAAAAAGGCACAAAGTTGTTGTTTTTTTTTTAATTCTTTCCGGGCTTTTAAAAGGACGTGCTGAGTTTTGAATGTGGATTTTTAGTATCCCAAATCAGAGATTATTCATCTTTACATCTCCAACTGATATTACTGAGCAAAAAAAACAACAAAGAAAAACCAATTTTGCACTGCTTTTCTCTTCTCCTTGTCCTTCTTCTTACATTTCTTTTTCCTTTTTGTGGGAAGATTAAAAAAAAGTCTAAATTTGCCTGCCTCCTTTACCTGCAGAGTGACTCCACATTGGCTTGACTCCTTGCTATAAAAATTATTTTCATGGTTTGAAATAATCAATAACTGTTCACATTCAACCTTCATATCTCTAGAGACTTCTGCTTACATCTACACTGACTTTCTTGCTTCTCAATAAAGACCAGGCCCCCCCTTTCTTCTACCCAGCTTACCCAGATGTATTGCCTGCTGCCCCCACATTCTGTTTATTCTTCCTTCACACAAATTCTTATACCTTTCTATTCCACTTATCACAGCCTTAGTTCAAATCTTTATATCTCTTTTCTGAATTATCACAAAACATTTCCTAAATGGTCCATCTACTTGTAGGCTCTCCTTATCCAAACTCTTTTAAAGGTTTCAGATCAACTTTCTTACAGAACCACTACAAAAGAATGAACAAGAAGGCTTATAAACCATTCCTTATGTGTCAGGGGCCAAAAGAGACATTGGAATGCTTGGATGAAAGACACTTTCATGACTGTACTTTCTACTCTGGTCAAATTGGTGTCTTTCCTGGCTTAGGGACAAGCTCCCTATATCAATGATTTGGGACTCTGGAAATGTCTGGAGATATTTTTGATTGTCCCAATCAATGGGGTAGAGAAAGGAGCTACTGTCATCTAGTGTACATGAGTCAAGGATGCTGCTAAGTATCCTACAATGTACAGGACAGCTCCCCACAACAAAAGTATTACAGTACAAATGTCAGTGGTACCAAGGTTGAGAAACAATGCACATATTAGTAGTTGACTCATTAGTTGCCCTGTCAGTTCAATGCCTCTCCTCTACATGTAATCAAATCCTCCCCATTCTCCAAAACTTCTTCAACTCTGCCTCTCCTAATCAAATTCTTAAAGCACTTTTGGTCTTAAAGCACCTCTCCCAGGGGGTGTATCAAGTGTCATTTTCCTGTGGAGATAGTGCTCTATGTCCCATGTGCCCTACCTTGTCAGGGTATTGCTATAAGTCACTAAGCCTATATTCTACTTTATTGTCCATAGCACCAAATACATGGCCCTCCATATGTTACCCAGTTAGTAAATACTTGTAACTCAGAAGATGATCCCATTAGCCAAGAAATTGGCAGTTGAAGTGGTCAGAGGAGATCTACTGCAGAGTTGCAGGGGCGCCTGGGAGGCTCAGTCACTTAAGCATCCAGCTCTTGATTTCAGCTCAGGTTATGATCTCACAGCTCATGAGTTTGAGCCCTACATTGGGCTCTGTGCTGACAGCACAGAGCCTGCTTGGGATCTTCTCTCTCCCTTTCTGCCCCTCCCCTGATTGCACGTGCATGCTATCTCTCTCTCTTTCAAAATAAATAAATAAGCTTTATCTGCAACAATCTCATTAAGAACAAAGCTAAGAGGGGGTGCTTGGATGGGTCAGCTGGTTAAGCGTCTGACTCTAGATTTCAGCTCAGATCATGATCTCACGGTTTGTGGGATGGAGCCCCATGTCAGGCTCATCAGCACAGAGCCTGCTTAGGATTCTTTCACTCTCTTTCTCTGTCTCTCTGCTCTTCCCCCACTGCCTCTCGCTCTCTCGAAATAAATAAACGTAAAAATTTTTTTAATTTAAAAAATTTTTAAATTAAAAAAAAAGAACAATGCTAAGAGAAATGAGAATGTAGAGAAAGAAAGGGACAGGACCACAGGAAGTACTGTCTAGAATGAGAAAGTTAGAATGTGCACTTAATCAGACTTTTTTCTATTGTGGTAGGATATACATAACAAAATTTATCCTTTTAAATATTTTTTATGATTTTTTATCTTTAAGTAATAAATGTGGGGCTTGAACTCACAACCCTGAGTTCAAGAGTCACACACTCTACTCAGTGAGCCACCCATGCCTTCCTCATTTTAACTATTTTAAGTATACAGTTCAATGATATTAAATACATTCATTTTATTGTGTAATCATCACCACTATCTATCTCCAGAACACTTTAAATTTTATAAAAGTGAAACCCTATACTCATTAAACAATAATTCCCCATTTTCCGCTTCCTCCAACCCCTGGGAACCACCATTCTATTTTCTGTCTCTATAAATTTGACTATTCTAAGAACCTCATATAAGAGGACTCATACAGTATTTGCCCTTTTGTGACTGGGTTACTTAGTGTAATGTCTTCAAAGTTCATCCATGTTGTAGCATGTGTCAGAATTTCCTTCTTTTTAAAGGCAGAATAATATTCCCCTCTATGTATATACCACATTTTGTTTATCCATTCATTGTCGATGGACATTTGGGTTGCTTACACCTTTGGTTATTGTGAACAATGCCTCTGTGAACATGAGTGCATAAATCTCTTCAAATCTCTGCTTTTACTTCTTTTGGGTACATGCCCAGAAGTGGAGTTGCTGGATCATTTGGTAATTCTATTTTCAAATTTTTTGAGAGATTACCAACTATTTTCCACAGCAGCCATACCATTTGATATTCCCACCAACAGTGCATGAGGATTCCAATTTCCCCACATCTTTGATAACACATTTTATCTTCTGTTTTGGGGAGTTTTGTTTTAATAACTATCCTAATGAGTGTGAACTGGTATCCTATTGGGGTTTTGATCTGCATTTCCTTAATGACTAGTGATGTTGAGCATCTCTGTATGTGCAATTGGCCATCTGTGTTTCTTCTTTGGAGAAATGTCCATTCAAGTCCTTTACCCAGTTTGTTTAGTTTTTTTAACGTTTATTCATTTTTAAGAGACAGAGAGAGACAGAGCATGAGCAGGAAGAGGCAGAGGGAGAGGGAGACACAGAATCTGAAGCAGGCTCCAGGCTCCAAGCTGTCAGCACAGATCCCGATGTGGGGCTCAAACTCATGAACTGTGAGATCATGACCTGAGCCGAAGTTGGATGCTCAACCGACTGAGCCACCCAGGCGCCCCTACCCAGTTTTTTTTTTTAAAGCAGGTTGTTTGTTTTGTTGCTGTTGAGTTATAGGATTTCTATATACATTATAAATATCGATCTTTTTTATCAGCTATATGATTTGCAAATATTTTCTCACATTCCTTGGGTTACCATCTCACTCCATCAATAGTGTCCTTTGATGCACACATGTTTTAATTTTGATGTAGTGCAATTTAGCTATTTTCTCTTTTGTTGCTTGTGTTTTAGTATCATATCCAAAAAAATTATTGCCAAATCCAACATCATAAAGATTTTCTTCTATGTTTTCTTCCAAGAGTTTGCAGTTTTTGCTCTTACATTTAGGTTTTGATCCATATTGACTGAATTTTTGTATATGGTGTAAAGTAATGGCCTAACTTCAATCTTTTACATGTGGATATCCAGTTTTCCCAACACCATTAATTGAAAAGACTGTCCTTCCTTCATTCCATGGTCTTGGCATCCTTGTTGAAAATCATTTGACCATATATGAGAGGGTTTATTTCTGAGCTCCCTATTCTATTTCATTGGCTTATATGTCTGTCTTTAGGCTAGTGCCATACTGTTTTGATTACTGTGGTTTTGTAGTAAGTTTTGAAATCAGAAAGTATGAGATGTCCAATTTTTTTCTTCTTTTTCAATATTGTTTGGCTATTTGGGGTCCCTTGAGATGCCACATGAATTTTAGCATGGATTTTTCTATTTATGCAAATGATGTTGTTGGGATTTGATAGAGATTGCATTGAATCTATAGATCACCTTGGGTAGTAATGACATCTTAACAATATTACATCTTCCCATCCATCACCACTGGGTTTCCTTCCATTGATTTGTGTCTTCTTTAATTATTTCATCAAGGTTTTCTAGTTTTCAGTGTATAAGTCAACCAAATTCTTTTCTTAAAGAAATTATTTTGCAAACAATACAATAACAACAGTTTTAGAAATTTAAAAATAGAAGTTATTCATTTCAAATCTCACTTCCCAATAGATCATTTGGCCTAACTTTTCCCATGTATTCTTCTAGTCTTATCTGCATGTATATATCATTTCAACATAATCATAAATCATCACATGAATCCAATTTTGAACCTTGTTTTCTATAATTATTATATCCTACTCATTTTCCATGCAGTCATATAGTGACTTCAACAGCTGAGGGTGCTGTACCAACAGTGGATTCTATCCAGAGGATGAAGTATAGTCAGTGGCCTGAGGCTTAGAATAGGAGTAGAAATGGAAATCCTCTTTTTTTTTTAACTTCCACTAAGTAGTGGAAATAAATACTTACTAAGCACAACAAAAACAAGAGTTTTAAAGATTGCTCCAGAGAAGCTGTTTTGGTGGTTAAATGAGAATAGTCACAATTCAAGAAAAGGTATTGGCTGACTTTACTAGTGCCTCCTCTGAATATTTTCTAATCCTAGTTCTAGCATGTAGCATTTAACATTTGGAATCCATCTTGAAAGACAAGAGACCCAAAGCATCAAGAGCATTTATTTGCTACACTTATAATGGCAGATGATTGAAATATTCATATCCATCTGTAACTTTTAGTTACTCAGTTTTCAATAGCTGCTTAGGAATTCTATGAAACTGCACAGAATGCAAATAAGTTTTTTTATATGAAAAGCAATTTTAGTGATATTTGGTTTTATCACCTTTCTTGGAATGAAAAACTAAGTTGATGGTGATGAGCGTTGAATTGTGAGGTATGAATTTGTAAAGACAGGTTTTGGAAGGCTTGCCATGCCAAAGTTTATAATCAGAGTATGAACTTGCCCCTTCAGTGAAAGCCATCTGTCTCCTAGAATTCTCTCTCCTCAAGTAGTTAGAAGAAGCCTGTACACACTTGACTCTACCAATGAAAACCCACAGCTTCACCTCTTCTTTTACAAGTGTATGCCATTTCTTGGATGAATTTGAGGACTGCTGAAATGTAAGCATGCGTCTTAGAGTCTTCCTTTCTCTAGCTGCCTGCTACTCCCTCTTTTTTTTCTTAATTTCTGGTCAGACTTACAAAAGATATTATGAACAAAAATCCTCATAGGTCTCCTTCTCCTCCTTCTTCTCATTCTCCTTCTCCTTCTCCTTCCTCTTCTTTAATTCTTATGGCAATTTTAAAGCTTCTTATATAAATATCCTATTAAGTCACATTTTTCTACTGTGACCACTTTCTCTAGGTTCAAGAATTGGAACATTGGTAAAGCACTTATAATGTTCCTTTTAATTAACTTCTAATGTTTGCTTTCCCACTCAGTTTAAAATTAAATATTTTTTATACGGGAATATATTTTTGCAGTCCTGGATTAAAACTTAACTCCCAGAGACCAGCCCTGAAAAATCTGAGACCTTACTTAAGAGGTTAAAATAATAAATACCCAGCGAACAGCTACTGGAGAACTGGTTAGTTTAACTTTTTAGGCTGGGTGCCCAAGGTGGGCTGCTTCCATCTGTAGGGCACACACACCTTATTGTAGAGTGCAGAATGCACACATTTTAGCTAGTCACTTTCAACATATGCCAGGGAAGTAGATAGCTCCATTAGGCAATGTCAGAGAAGATAAATGTATCCAAATTACTTGCCAAAAATGCTTAGTGAGCATCAGAGAGATGGGTTCTGCTTTCCAAATTATTAAGCAGACTATTCAGAAGTACTGAAACATTCATTTTTCATTGCAGATTGTTGACTGGGAGCCGGAGACAGCTGTCTTCCTCTGATGCCCCATGGTAATGCCCACAGGAACTTTCTCCCTTCAGCATTCAACACGCTAAAAGGTGTGAAAGGATATGCATCATTTAGCAGCACCGACATCTAGGATTTGACTGGAGAATTTTAGGCACAGAAGCCTATGGATCCTGGAAGGTCAGTTTTCTACCTCTAGATGAATTTGTTTCAGTAATATCAACTTGTCTGGTTTTCTCTGCACACACAAAAAAAGCTGAAATAAATTACCACATTCTCAGGGTCCCTCAGTAGCTCAGATGGTTAAGTGTCCAATTTCAGCTCAGGTCATGATCTCATGGTCCATGAGTTCGAGCCCCAGGTTGGGCTCTGTGTTGACAGCTTAGAGCCTGGACCCTGCTTCAGATCCTGTGTCTCCCCCTCTCTCTCTCTGCCCCTTCCCTGCTCACACTCTGTCTCTCTCTCTCTGTCTCTCAAAAATGAATAAGTGTTCAATTTTTTTTTTAATTCAGATTTCAGATTCTCATCCCAGGTAGGGCCTGGGAACATGCATTTTCGCAAACAACGAAATTTTGATGCAGGTGATCCCATCACCTCTCATCTGAGGCACACTGCCTGAGGAGCAAGCAGAGCACCCCCTCAAAGTGCCCCTCAGAGGACCTGAGCTCTCTTCTCCCCCTTGGGGAAGGATGAAATGAGCATCTACACTCCTTCAGGATTTTAGGCAGAACTACTCATAAAAAAGAATTAAGAGCAGTTAGTAGCATTATTTTGACATATGTCAACTTAGTCATCTTCTTTTCTCATTCTGGTATTTCTTCAATTTTTCTCCAAGAAGAAATGAATTGTTGGCTCCAGCTCTAGATCTCAGTTATTATTTTACTATTTTTCACTAAAGAGCGGAAAGCTATCCACCGTGGCCGCTATGTTTAGGCAACAGTTCAATTATCATATGATTATTCCTTTATTAGTAACTAGTAGTGAGGGACTAGAACTCTAGCTAGCTTTTCCCTTCTGACCACTAGACACTTTGAAGAGAAAGCATATAATAGGAAATAATAGGAGGTATAGGGGCATTCTCTGTTTGAAACCACATCTTAAGAAACTTGGATAAAATAGGTGAAGTTCCTCTTCAATGCTTTTCTTATTGACTTGGAACTCCCCACCTTCTCATCCATTTCTTCTTGAGAAGACCTAAGTGTTTCTCTGTTTGCTACCACCCAGGTGCCCCTCAAAAGGGGCCTCTAGCTAAAATTTTCTCCTCCTTCCTGTATATCACAATGTGTTCTCCTATAAAGCTTTAACTATTCATGTATCAATATCAATGCAGAAATCAATTTTTATTGTTACCAAACAGAATCTAGCTGCACATCAAAGGAATAACACACTCAGGCCAAGTGAGCTTCATTCTAGAGATGCAAAAGTAAATCAATTTTAGGAACTCTATTAATTCATTTTAATATATCTGAGAAGAGTCACCTAAGATCATTTCCACTGATGCTAAAAATGCTCTTCAAAAAAATGTACATCTGTTCTTCAGAAAAACTCTCAGTCCTCAACATGATTGAGTAGATCTGTCTTAGCCCCAGAGCCATCATCATACCTAATGAGGGGCTACTAGAAACATTTTCACCAAAGTCAGATAAACAAAGGATATTTATTTACTCTTAACTCTCATAAGTCACTATAGGAAAATAAATTTCATGGATTTTGGTATTGAACCACCAAAGTTCAAATGCCACCTAGGACCTATGAGAGTGTGGGAAATTTACTTACTATTTCTGTGCTGAATTTCCCTTTCTGTAAATGTAGACAATGATGAGACTTACTTCTTAAGGCTGCTTGCTAAGAGGTGTAAATAGATTGACAAGTATAAAGTACTTATACACTACAAGACATATAAATACTCAATAACTTTTTACTATCATCATTATTATTTAACATTATTTTTTGAGGTACTAGACAAGTGGACAAACCAAATAGATAGGAGAAGGGAATTTAGAGGTATTAAAAGGAAAGATCAAATTATCTACATTTTCAGTTACTGTAATTATAAAACTGGGAAATCTAAGAGAATCTCCTGAAAAACTACCAAAAACCAATAAGAAAGTTCTATAAATAGTAGAGTATAAAATTCACATTCAGAAATCAATAGACACCATGTATATGAAGAAAAATTAAATTTTAAACTTTATTCATTTTTTTTGAAAGAGAGAGCAAGCAGGGGAGGGGCAGAAGGAAAGGGAGAGAGAGAGAATCTTAAGCAGGCTCCACACCCAGTGCAGATCCCAACAACTGTAAGATCTGACCTGAGCCAAAATCAAGAGTCAGATGCTTAACCAACTGAGCCTCCCAGGTGTCCTGAAACTTTAATTTTAAAAAAGGCATAGCATGTTCCTAAAGAAGAAGACTCAGCATCATAAAGATGTTAATCCCCCCTCAGTTAATTTATAAGTCTGTCACTATCACTAATAAAATGCAAGGAATATTTTTAACTAGATAAGCTGATTCTAAATTTCATATGCAAAAACAATCATTCAGGAAGTTCCAGGGAAATTCTGGAAAAGAAGAGAGTAAGTGACCATTTGTTCCAGCAGATATTAAACATTATAAAGTCTGTCTTTCAAAAGTATATACTAGCACACACATAGATTAACTGAACAGAATATAAACCTAGAAATGAGCCTACACACACACACACACACACACACACACACACAAGAATTTAGGGTACAAAAAAGTTGTCATTAGTATCAGCTGGGAAAGGTGGAACTATTAAATTTTTTTAGACGGTGATGTGGTAATAATATAGCCATCTATGAGAAAATAGAAATAGATCCTGTCAAGAATTGTGACAAGCCTGAGATCGTACCCAACAAGTTAGCCTGCTAGGGTTTCAGAGATGCTCTCAGAAGACAGAGACTCCTGGGTCAAAGACAAAAGAAGCATGAGCTCCATAACGGCATCAGTTCCCCTTGCTCCTTAAGTACCCTGAGAGTGGTGCAGAGATTGGCCCGGGGGATGCCCCACACAGTAGGTTGTGTCACAGGGTGAGGAACTTTGAGTTTAGGAAACTTTCCATCTCATAAGGGGACTGCTAGCAAACCTATCTAACCTAGAGGGAAACATCTTTATTATCCTGACAGCAAAGAAATCTGCCCTTTGACCTGGAGAGAAATATTATTTCTATCTCCCAAGGCTGATCACTACATAAGCATCCCTGCAAAGAGAGTTCAGAACGAAAGTTGTCGTAAGATGCACAGATATTTGAGAGCTCCATGGACAACTGACTCGCAACAGATCCACACCTTTCCTCATCTACCAAGATAAATCCAGAATGGTTCAAAAACTTAAACGTTTACAAAAAAAGGAGGGTGCCTGGCTGGCTCAGTCGGCAGAGCATGGGAATCTTGATCTTAGGGTTGTGAGTTTGAGCCCCATGTTGGGTGTAGAAATTACTTAAAAATAAAGTCTTTTAAAAAACGAAACAATAAAAGAACCATAGAAAGAAAGAATACTCAAAATGGCAGAGACCTTACTAAACTATGATGCAAAAATATTATAACATAATTTTAAGGGCATGCTAAAATCACCAAAACAAAGTCAAGAAACAAACTGGGGAGGAGAATTTACAAGTCATATCAGAAACACAGAGCTAATTAACCTAATACAACTGTTATAAATAAAATGCTAAGTGAAAAACCAAAGCCCAACAGAAAAACAGACAAAAAAGAAAAACTGTTCACCAGAAAAGAAAATACAGATGTTTCTTAAACATATGAAAAGATTTTCAATTTTACTCAAGAACAGCCTACTAAAATTACAATAACATAATATTCTTCACCTTTTCAATTGGCGCAACACAAAAATGTCCTAATACACTATATTGGTGGCATGGAGAAAGAATTAGGACAATCTCTATGAAGAGAAATTCGACAATACTACCAAAATTAGAAATGTGTATGTTCCTTGCAAGTCCATTTCTAGGAATTTACAGATACACCAGTACACATGCAAGTGTATACAAATGAGATTCACTGCAATATTGTTGGTAATGGAAAACTATTGGAAGTAACAAATTTCCACCAAAAAGGGATTTGTTAAATAAATTATGGTACATCCATATATATAATGCAATACTCTGCAACTATAAAAGAGAATTAGGAAACTCTATGTGCAGATATGGAAAAGATTTCTAGGATATAAAGTTTTTCAAGTTGATACAGAAGAGTGTATGCTATATGTTGCAATTCCTCTTTTTAAAAAAGGGGAGGACAAATTTACATTTGATTATATTTATATAAAATGCATCAATAAAGATACATGAGAAATTAATAATAGTGACTGCCTTCAGAAAGGGGAACTGAGTGGCTGGGAAAGGATGTCTTTCCACTGTATATCTTAATCAGTCAGGATTCAGTTACAACTAAAAGAAACCCCCTGGCTAGTTTTACCAGAAGTGCCTTTAAGACAAAAATTTAGATTCTTACAAAACTCACTGGAAATACTGGAAGAACAGACTTTAGAATAGCCCCCCACCCCTCGCCAAAAAAAAAAAAATGCTCCTAGAGAAACACCAAATGCTCAAGGAAACTGCTGACTCTTCCACTCTCAGGAAACCGGGGTGAGGGCAGTGAGGGAGAAAAATTTATGGACTTGACTTCTGGTTCCAGGTTCATCCAGCTTAGTTTCATTCCACAGATCAGAAGGCAGAGTCAGAGCCACTACAGCTGACTAGAGGAGAACTTGGGCTTAGCTGCAACTTAGCTGATACCACTCTCATCAGCTAAATGGATGACTGACATGCCATTTCTTGCCCCAAATAATTTATTTCCAAATTCAGATTTTATAAAAGTCGGTCTGATTGGTAAATCTAACTCGTATATGAAACTGTAGTTTCAAGGATCTATTTAAATACAGTTTTCACTTTTCAGCCTGTACCTTATAGAAACTTGGCGTACAGGCTGAACAAGCCCATCTATTGGATTTACTACAATATTACTTTTTAAATTTTGAAGCACAAAAATGCATTAACTATTTTTTATTCTTATGTTTTTATTTATTTTTTTTTTTTGAGAGAGAGAGAGAGCAGGAAAGAGAAAGAGAATCTCAAACAGGCTCCACGCTCAGCATGGAGCCCAAGGCAGGGCTCGATCCCACGACCCTGGGATCATGACCTGCACTGAAACCAAGAGTCGGATGTTCAACTGACTGAGTTACCCAGGTGTCCTTGTGTTAGCTGTTCTTAAAAATTAAAGTAAAAAATTAAAAGCTTACTAAGTCTGGCTTATAACAGCTTATTCATAATCACAAAAATAAAAGTAACCAAGGGTCCCTGTATTAGTTTGCTCAGGCTGCTATAACAAAATACCACAGACTTGGTGGCTTAAACAACAGAAATTTATTTTTTCATAGTTGTGTTATCTAGAAAGTCTAAGATCAAGGTACCAATCAATTCAGTTTCTGGTGAGGGCTCTGTTCTTGGTTTGCAGACAGCCTCATGTCTATGTGATCACATGCTTTTCCTCAATGCGTGTGCTCAGAGAGAGAGAGAGCTCTGGTGTCTGTCTCTTCCTCTTCTTGTAAAGGCACAGCCCTATCAGATTAGGGCCCCACCCTTATGATCTCACATAACCTTAATTATCTCCTAAAGGCTCTGTCTCTAAATACTGTTTCATTGGGGGTTAGAGTTTCAACATATGACTTTTGGAAGGACACAATTCAGTCTGTAGCAGTCCTTTAACTAGGGAATAAAGAAAGAAAATCTATTACATCCATACAATGAGATACTACTCAGAAATAAAAAGGGACAAATTATTGAAGTATAAAATACCATGGATGAATCTCGAATGCATTATGCTAAGCAACTAAAACCAGATTTAAAAGGCTATATTACTGTATGAGCCTATTTATATGATGTTCTGGAAAAAAGCAAACATACAGAAACAGAAAACGGATCAATAACTGTTAAGGAACAGAGAAAGGTTTGACACAAAGGGATGTGAAGGAATTTTTTGGTGTGATGGAATTATTTTATATTCTGATTATAGTGATGGTTACATGACTATTTGTATTTGTCAATACTTACAGAACTTTACACTAAAAGAGATAACATTTAAATTATACTTAAATTTTAAGATTAAAAAAAATCCTATTCCATGTCCTCTACCCTATCAACTAGTCATCATATTGTAAGGTAATAATGTCTAATAATGATATAAAATAGCTCTTCCCTACCAAGTATTTCTTTTATTGCTTTTTGAATTTAACAGAACTTCCAGGAGAAGATAAGATACTGACTTAGCTAAAGACTGAATCTTAATGAAAGTTTAGAGAAAGATTATTTTTTCATTAGAATGTCCTTTGTGATTAAACTCCATTAACAGAAAGTCACTTACTTAGTGTCCAGGCCCACAAACTAATAATAATAAAGTAGGAATCTGTGTAAACAGTCCTGAGCTCTCTTCCTGAGAGCCAGTTTAAAAAAAAAAAAAAAAAAGGCATCAGAGGGATTGAGAGAACATGAATCCAACCTGCTGTGTCCTATAGCCACACCTACTCAGAAGAGGAGAGCTAGGTTTCCATTTCTCAGCTGATGTCCTCCCCCTCCCTTCTCTCCATTTTCCCACCATCTGCCTGGTGTCAACACAGCAACCAAATATCATTTGTACCATGTTTTATCATCAATAAAAGAAAAATAAACTGGTGAGCAAAGCCTTTGTTATAACAACATAAGAACATTTTTTAAACCTCACCAAGCAAGGAAACAACAGATGAAAACCACAATCTCTAATGGCACTTCTCTTAGAGAAAACAAGTAGCACAGCACTGATAGCCTATCAGCATGAGGATGCAGAAAATGTGCAGGCAAATTTCCGGCATGTTATTCCCTAGACAGTTTCTCCACTTATTTGCTATGCAGTGAAATTTATTTAAAACATTTTGAGGGTATCATCAGACTAAAAATCATCAGACCAGAAAGGTCAACCTATTCAGAATGAAAACAAAAACTGCATTGCTCCCAAATAACATCATCCATCCTGCTCCTCTCCACTTAGCGTCCTCTCATCCATTCCCTGATGGTCAGATTTGCACACTGTGGGAAGATAGGTTGCGTCTGTTATCCAACCTCTTCCCAAGCAGGAGAACTAGTTTGGAAGGTAGATGAGGGTGGGAGTAGGGCTGTGCAAATGTAGACCCCTGTTCTTCCCCTTGGGAACTGAGCCTCCAACCCTTACTGTGAGTCCAAGAGCTGTACGTACTTGGGTCTGGCCGGAGTTGCAAGGAAGCAGGGCGACTGCCAGGAATACCTCTACAAGATGACTGGGATTCACACTTGGCTGCCATGCTCATTGCTGCATTTCTGCACTGCTTTGCTCAGGCCTGGGCTGCCCAGTGAGACCCACAGAAGTATTCACTCCTCCCCACTGCTCTCAACTGGTCACTCATCCCTATTTTTAGGATTCCTTAGCAACTGAACAACCTGTTATTCCATAGCTAATATTTTGCATTCCTGAGTCCATTACTCCACTTATCACCCCCTCCTCCCTTCCCCCAAATGTATGCCATATTATGCCTGCGGGTTCTATCCTCAGATGTATCCCCTATCATCCCTGTGAGTACTCCAGGGACAGGAAAAGCGTATTCATCAGGATCTGCTCTGTGCTGCACAGCTCCTGGATTCAAGACATTCTTCCTACTCTGAACCCCTTCTAATGAAGTTGAACCCTATTCCCATCTTCCTATTTACACCAGAGATGAGGAACAGCTAATCAGCATTCTCTTTATCATAAGGTTTCATTTTACTTTATTAGAAACAAGAAATACGTGGCGTATTTAAAAAATCAATTAGCTGCTTTTGAAAAAGCCATAGGGCAAGAGAGCTGCACCTGTCCCACTATGGCTCCAGTATGGGAGGAGAATTTATTTTGTAAGTCCCCGGGCCTAAGAAACTCTGCCATTTTTATTGTAAATCATAGAAGCGTTTGTGCTACTGTTGTAGATGTTATCATATAACTGAGTGGGGGAGATCTCTGCTTTTTTCAACTCAGGATCATTTTTAATCATTCAGTCTTGGCAGCTCCGGTTCTCAGCAACCCCTCTCTGTTACTAACAGCTTGTTCCTATTCTTAGCATGGTGGGAATGTTGGCCTATGTGATGTATTTTGGGAAAATCAGCTAGAGTCATTGAATGTACAAATGATGAAGCTCATTTTATAGATATTTAAATTAAGATAATGCTAACCTTAAACTGCTCAATCTTCCACAATAAAAACCATTTCTAAGTGTATCCTATTTATTATGAACATTTTTTTTTTCTGGCGAAAAGAGATTCTATTTTTCTTTTACCATGAGAACTTAACAATAAACAGTTTTACAGTGACCTCTCAACAAAGACCAACGTACTTTCAAATTGGAAAGTGTGGGTTCTAGACTCACTGGTACAGACTCTGCTTCTGCTCTCCTGTGGCAGCTGGTGTGCTCCACTGAAGAATTGTCCTTGGTGGAGCCTGAAGCAGGACATTCTTTTGTGCAGGCCCTTCATTGTCTTGCCAACTATGTCAGGCTTTGTCACTCTAGTACTTAATGGATGGGGCAAGATGTGAATGTGAGTAATTTGCATTAGCATGGACTCCATAGGCCCAGAGTTTGACTCTTTTGCTACAGATTAGAATATACCTTGTTTGACATTAGCTTTAAGCCAAATAAACCAAGATAGAAAACTTGAAGAAAAAAAAAAAAAAAAGATGCTATGAGATTCTGAGTAAGTTGGAGGCACTGATTGGCTCAAAGACCTGCCCTTTTATCCGGGATATCACATGCCTCCTGTCAACCGAGGGGAGTAAGTCACTATTATGACTGTTACCCTTGAGGTTGAGATATGTGCACATTTCACACTTCTATAATTTTACCATCAGAAGCTGTCTTTTGGACAGCTTGGACATTGTCTTTTGCTCTTAGTAAACATTATGGTTAAATGTATTCTAGCAGCTTCATCTATATTAATATACTTTTCCAAAAGAATTATCTTAACTCTCATCTATACCTACCAATGATGCAAATAATTTTTATTGTTACCTAAGATAAGCCAAAAAGACCACTTTTGCTTCAGCCAGCTGTATGTTTGAGCAAAAGGACAATTTTGATAGAACTATTTAGACCATTTGCCTCAATTTTCAGAATCACTTTGATCCAGCTGATGCTCTGTAGTTTCAGCCAAGAGCTGCTCTGGATGACCCCACCCTGGGGACCCTAAGTCCAAAGAAAAAGCTTCCAGCTGAGGAGCTGGTGGCAGAACTGGGAGATTAAACCCACCCATCCCACTGTCCTCCATGTAGCCCTCTCTCTGCAAGTTTTAAGTCCAGGACAAGAGGCCATTGGAGAGCTGGCTTCTCTCCTTTGTTTCAGAAAGCACAGAGGAGTTCTGTGCTCTCCAGGGCGGCCTTTCTTAAATTCCTAGTGTCAGGATTTGGTTGTTCTAAGTAACATAGCCCTCGCCCCATCTAACCCCCCCCCCCACCTCCTGCTCCTTTCTGCCTTCCTCCAGCAGCAAATGGTGGGCGTCACATCTCTCCAAACTCAGCCTCAGACAAATTAAACTCTGGTACCCAAATGGGCCATTTGGTTCCCTTACTAAAGGCAAGTCCAGCATCTTTATTTGACACCTAAAAAGACAATCTGTAACAGATCCGGGGGTAATACACCTAGAAACGATACATCTGAATAACTCCCTATGGGGAGATTTTACCAAAAAGTTCTATGTCAATCTTGTACAACCTCTATGAGCTCATTTGTGAAATAAGACTTGAGTCCTAACCACAATTCTTGGAAGTAAATAAGAAATTTAGGTAAATGTTATGCAACTTTGAAGCTACTATTTGGTATTCCTTTCACTATCCGTTTTAAAAAACTGTTTTAAAAATATCATGTTTTGAAGGGAGCTTTGTTTTTCTCAGCTCTTTCTCCCATCTGCTACATTTTGTAACAAAGCCATAATCTGGTGTTTATGATATTAGTTGCTGTGGAAATTAATTTAATGCTATGCTATTCCTGTTTTACTGAGACAGCCTGAGTCAGTACAGGGGTTTGAAACATAAGTATTACCACAGTAAGCATTTGAAAAAAAAAGTAAAACATTTAATAAATAGAGTCAATTTTAGAATTAATGGGTACTCACCTTTGTACTCACATTATTGCTTAGTGGCAGGGACATTTTAAAGGATTAGACCAAAGCAAACTCTATTTGAAAAGACCTATTACTCGAGAAAGGAAATTTCATACAAATGAAGAGATGAGGCTATGGTATTTTACAATGACCTCCATTGCATGTCCCAGCATAAAGTATTTTTAGGAAGATAACTGAACTCTTCCTCCTCAGAATAGTAGATTAGTCTCTCTAGGTTGGGGGGAGGGGGAGTGGGGAACTAATGCAGGAGAAAAGACAGAGTCCTGTAATAGAAGACACTTCTACCTTAAATAATAATTTTCTTAAGGCCTATTGTTCCTTCCACTAGAAAGGAAATAATGCCTTTCTTTCTCAGCATCTCCCTGCCTTCCCATCCACTCAACGAGCCCCTCCAACCTCTTACTGCTGCCCTCCTAAGCCACAGTGACACTGCCCTACACCTGCAGCTTTCACCCCATTGGACTCTCCCACAGGTCAAATGAGACTTGAAGCAGGGGAGAATTCTCATTGGCAATGCTGTGAGTTTGGCTGATGGTAGAGGAGGAAACCAGATGGAGAAGGGGAATCAGACAAGTAGCTTGCTAGGGCGAATGCTGATACAGCTGTTTCTTCATCCTTACAGTTATGACATTCCTGCTTTGACGCCTCCAACTTTACTCATTGCCCCACTCCTGTCCCTGATTTTACACCCTGCCCCTTTGCTGCTCTTTGTCACTGTCCTCTTAGTCACCAAAGGAGAGGGAAAAGCAGTTTGTTATTTGAGAGATTTGGCCTGGATTATTTAGCAAATGCTTTTATTAGGATGCGTTTACAAGTCTGATGTCTTATCTCCTTGTTTCCCTCAGTGAGCTTCCTGAAGGAAGTTCCTATCTTCCAACATATTATTTACAGACTGGCACTTAGCATACCATAAGTGCATAATGAGTGTTATTTATTTTTTTTGTCATATAAAGATAATTGGTGGGAAGTATAATGTATCCTAGCCTCTGAAGAAGCTAGGTCATCATTGGGCTATTGTCATCTGGGGCAAGTTGAAAAGTTCTGGAGCCTCTGAGCCAGATGCTCAGATGGGTGAAATGTGCCCAAGGGCTCCAAGTGTGGACTACAGAACCCACAGACACTGCCCATACTGTTTTACTGAGCTCACACCTGAGTCATATACCTGTTCATACCAGGTGCGTGGCTTAGGACTTCAAAGGGAGACTATGATAGTGCAATGGATTTCAAATTCACAGTCAACAAACAACTCAACTCAAGTTAGCTTATTGCTCTATAAATGAATTAGATTTAACTCTAAAATCTCCAGTTTCAATGAGGGGGAGAGACTCAGTCTTGTCACTCTCATTGCAGTTTCAAAGTTAGCCTCTTGGAGTAAATATTCAGTCAAATAAAAGACTTGAGCTCAATCCATTTGGAGCTCACATTCAACATCAGAGGTGTTTTCCATTCACAAGGATTCTCCTCTTACCCCTCAAGCTGTGTCTGGGTGCAGGGGGAGAACAGCAAGGAAGGGTCTGATTGTGCCCCAGATGCCCCTGTCTTTGCTTCACAGTTTTGAAGCTGAATAATTTGTAGTCTGTTGTCTTAATGTAATGAAGTCTACCACGCCCACCACCATTCAGTGCCTCCTGTCTCTAGTGAAGCGTGGAGACTGGACCTCATCTTGATCCTTTGGGCTACCCTCCCAAGATCCTGCACTATAGGGTCACCTTGCCCAAGGCAAGAGGACCCCTGCCCTCTGCTGGAAACTCCATGGAGAGCTCCATGTTCAGGCTCCGAGCACTGTTTCCAGCCTTCTCTCTGCTTCCCCTGCCATACTCCCATTTCCACTCTGGGTTCCAAAGAGGGTCAAACCCTCTGCTTTAGGGCTACTAAGCTTATCTACCGGTCTCTACCCCCTACAGAGAAAAGGGAGAGGTGTCGGCAGGAAGTTGCAACAGAAGGGAGTGGGGGAAGGTGGGAAGAAAGCCTGGGGGGTGGGGGGCAGCAAACAGTCTCAGCTAAACTCTCTTGCTCTCTTCCTTTTTTTTTTTAATGTTTTATTTTATTTTTGAGAGAGACAGAGACAGAGACAGAACAGCAGGAGAGGGGCAGAGAGAGAGGGAGACACAGAACTTGAAGCAGGCTCCAGGCTCTGTGCTGTCAACAGAGCACGACATAGTGCTCCAACCCACTAAGTGTGAGTCATGACCTGAGCTGAAGTCAGACACTTAACCGACTGAGCCACCCAGGTGCCCCTCTCTTGCTCTCTTCTTTCCAGATTCTTTCATTGACTCTTTTCTACTATTTGGAGACATTAAAAAGGTATATTACCTTAACCCAGCCTGCTCTTTATTTCAAAATCGAGTAACTTTCGAACTACTCCTTCAAACACAAGCAGATGTGTTTGTAAGATAGGCTTGTAAGATGTGTGCAGATAGGTTTGTAAGCAGGCTTACAAATAAAACAAAAAATCTAATTGCACTCAAGTACCATATTTTAAAATACTATTCTTATTCTTAGTAATAATAGTTAAAATCTAAATTCTAAAAGTATTCCTGGTGAAATCTTGTGTGTGTTTTAATTGGGCTTGCAGATCTTTGAAGCTTCAAATTCTATCATTTTCGCCAGTACCTGATGACTCATGCAGCAATTGGTTCTCGCTGATCTCAGCTTCTTTTCTATGGGCAAAGGGGCAGCAACAGACACGTCTTTGATCATTAATAATTTCAGCACCTCTGACCCATCACTTTCCAAGCAATTTCTCCCCAAGGTGCTCTTGGAATAGAAAATTATGATCTGGGAACTAGGCCTGGGTGCTTTTGGTATGTGAGAATGGGGGATAGCGAGGGACACTGAGGCCTGGAGGATCCCCTTTGCTCAAAAATGAATAAGCTAGCTAGGCTAGAGGAATAGAGGTATAGTCTGGAAGACCCTCAAGTGTCACAGGAGCTATGTTTCCTGGAGTGGTATCCTGGGACAGCCTACACCTACTTACTGGCAGTTCTGTGGGAGTCTCACGAAGTATCTTTGGTCTCCATAGCTGGAGGCACAGAACACTTGGGGCTTCCTCCCACCTTCGCCACTGCCCACCTATCCCCCACCCAGCACTGGGTAATGTTATGCAGATGACCGGTGATAGCAATGACACCTGCCTTACCACCGGTCTGTTTATATGCACAGTATCTCAGGACTTTACTGTCATGTCTGTGGCATCACTGGACATGCCTAAGAGAGAGGCCACTACATGTGACCTCAATGATTCTCAGCTGAGCAGCTCAAGAACAAAATTTTCAACATCCACCTGACTGAATTCATTACATACAAAGTAGAACTAGGAGGTGGCCCCCTATCTCTTTGCAGACATAAGAGCTTTTGTCTGCAAACAGCAACAGAATCCACACCAGCACCCAACCTCCACCAAGAACACAGCATCTAGTGATGCTACTGTTACTCCCTTTTTTTAGTGACGGGACTTTCTTTGTTGTCCCCAACATACAACCCCGTGGCCTAGGACAGGGCTCTACCCCAGTATATACAGTGAGGGCTGGGAACACTGAAAAAATTCCCTGTCTCCAGGAAGACTGACTTCAGTTGAGAAGGTAGAGAAGGAAGCCTGAACTTTTCAGGCATGAGATGCTGTGCTAGTTACCAATTTATCCACTCTCAGCTCTGAATTCACAGTCATCATCTACTCTGTGATAGTGGAGATGGACTCTAAATATTTCTCCTCTGCCAGCTAGCATGATGTTTAGTCTGTCTGTGGAAGGGCCTCGTCATCTAGGGGCTCATGATTTAGTGGGGAAAACACATTCACACACATAGACACACACAGAGACACATTCCTACAGGACACAGGGAAGATGGGACAGGGCAAGAATCCGGACACAAGACACTGAGGGGACCCATGTGAGCTCAGCTTTACAAAAAAGTGATTTTCCAAAGGGAAATATGAAGAACTTCAGAAGGCAAAGTGACTTTAGTCCACAAGAAACCTTTTCTTGTTCTCTCTAGGAACGTGAACAGAGGTACTAAGTTGCCATCCATGGATTCATAAGCAAACAGCCAGATACTCACAGCTTTCCATTTCATAAGGCTATGTGAAGGTCTCCAAGTCAGAGCTCAGGAATAAATCCCAGGACTTACAAATGAGCCATCAAAACATAAGCCCTTTGACAAGTTCTACTGCTGGGGAATACTGGTGAGACTCTTAATTCTGAATCCAGCTTTGCCCCATCAGGTAAGGAGCAAAGCCCCCAGGAACTCCAAACTCTCCTTATCACCCTGCAGCCAAGAATGCTTCACCTTTCTCCTGCCCCATGAAGGCATTCCTAGGAGTTGATTCAACCCCATTTATCAATCCCTGTTCCTCAGTTCCCCATTTGCACAATCCCTGCACTGTGAGTCTTAGGGTTTTTAGTGCCTTAGTTTGCTCCCCCTTTCTATTGCCATCCTTCTTGATAGGGAGACTGGAAGAGGCACAATAAAATTCCTAGATATATTTTCTTTAAAAAGATACCCACCGTAAATAATTATGAGGTAGAAATCACAAATGCATGAGTATATAATGAATAAAAATGTCAACTACTCTAATGTTATGCAAATAGGTGCTTGTGGCTTGTGATAAAATTGCTGAAGACAGCTTCATGCAGAGATTCACATAGTATGGTGTTTCACATAACAGAGCTGCTGACATGCTCTGAAAAAAACTAGGTTAGATGACACAAGAACTAGTTATAGTATTGGCAAAGATTCTGATAAATATACATGTAAAAAACTTAAGTGAAACTATGTCCTGATAACTGAGAGTAAAAAAAGCAACATTCCTAAATTTATATATCACACTATACAATATAGATTTTTTAATTTTTTTTTCAACGTGTATTTATTTTTGGGACAGAGAGAGACAGAGCATGAACGGGGGAGGGGCAGAGAGAGAGGGAGACACAGAATCGGAAACAGGCTCCAGGCTCTGAGCCATCAGCCCAGAGCCTGACGCGGGGCCCGAACTCCCGGACCGTGAGATCGTGACCTGGCTGAAGTCGGACGCTTAACCGACTGCGCCACCCAGGCGCCCCTAGATTTTTTAAATAATTGTTAATTATAACAGAGTTTTCAAAAAGAGACATTTGACTGTTTTTTTCTGTATCTCTAGAAGTATATATTACATTCAAGTTGGCCTAAAGAACTTCTTTAAAAATTATTTTATTGGGGTGGCTCAGTCATTTAAGCCTCAGACTTTTTATTTTGGCTCAGGTCATAATCTCACAGTCATGAGAGGGAGCCTCACATCAGGCTCTGCACTGAGCATGGAGCCTGCTTAAGATTCTCTCTCCCTCTCCCTCTGCCCCTCTGTTCCACTCATGCTCGCTCTCTCTCTCTCTCTCTCTCTCTCTCTCTAAAAAATAAATAAAAATTTAAAGTATCTTATTGAAAAAAATAAGGAGTCTCCTTATATTTAGGATTGCCCTTGTATTCAGGCATATAAGATATATAATAAGCAGGGCATTTAGTAATCAACCAAAAACTTGCCTGTCTCCTCCAGTTCACAGTAAAGGAAGCCTAGGCCTGAGCCTTCCTCCAACTTTCCTGCTTCAAGAATTTACTAAAACCTGGGAGGGTGAGAATAGTGTCTATGGCCTTCTGAGTTACCCCTTTCCTCCCCCAGAAAACAGTCATTCATAGTCTCTGACAGAGAAGGTCTTATTTAAAAATTCTAACATAACCCATATACATACATATGGTCAACTGACTTTTCAACAAAGATGCAAAGACAATGCCATGAAGAAACAATAATCTTTTCAATAAGTGGTGCTGGAGCAACTGGACATACAGATGCAAAAGAAAAACAAAGAGAAAAAGAAAAAGAAAGAAAGAAGAGAGAGGGGGAGGAAGGAAGGAAGGAAGGAAGGAAGGAAGGAAGGAAGGAAGGAAGGAAGGAAGGAAGGAAAGGGAAAGGAAGGAAAAGAGAGAGAGAACCTCTTTTGTATCATATGCAAAAATAGACCATAGAGACAAATATTAAACTTGTAACTGTAAAACTTCTAGAAGGTATCATAGGAGCAGAATTTTGTGCCCTTGAGTTAGGCAAGATTTCTTAGATCTTAGAAAGACTAACATCCAAAACACTAACAACATTAAACACTGACAAGGATGTGGAGTAACAGGAATTCTCATTCCTGCTGATGTGAATGCAAATGACACTGCCACTTTGGAAGACATTTTGGCAATTTCTCACAAAACTAAACATACTCTCATCATACAATTTGGATTTACTCAAAGGAATTGAAAACTTACATCCACACAAAAACCTGCACACAAATGTTTACAGCAGCTTATTCATAATTGCCAAAACTTGGAAGCAACCAAATATACATCAGTAGGTAAATGGATGAATAAACTATAACACAGACAGATAACTATTTAGAACTTGAAATGAGATAGCAAGCCATGAAAAGACATGGAGAAAACTTAAATGCATATTACTAAGTGAAAGTAGTCAATCTGAAAAGGTTACATTCTATATGATCCCAGTTATATGACATTCTAGAAAAGGCAAACCTATGGAGACAATAAAACATCAGTGATTGCCAGGGGTGGGGTGGCAGTGGCTTGGGGTATAGGGATGAATAGGCAGAACATACAAGATTTTTAGGGTAGTGAAAATACTCTGTATGGTATTATAATATGGATGTATGTTATTATGCATTTATCCAAACCCATAGAATGTACAACACCAATAGTGAACCCTAAAGTAAACTATAGACTTTGAGAGATTGTGACATGACACTGTAGGTTCATACCTGATAACAAATGTACCACTCTGGCGATTGATGTTGATAATAATAATATGATCATGTACGGTGGGGCAGTGAGTATATGGGAAATTTCTGTACCTCACTCTCAATTTGGTGGTGAGCCTAAAACTGCTCTTAAAAAAGAGTCTTTAGGTGGCGACTGCCTGGCTCAGTCGGTGGAGCATGTAACTCTTGATCTCAAGGTTGCAGGTTCAAGCCCCATACTGGGTGCAGAGATACTTAAAAATAAAATCTTTACAATTTTTTTTAAGGTTTATTTATTTTTGAGAGACAGAGTGAGAGCGGGGTAGGGGCAGAAAGAGAGAGGGAGACACAGAATCTGAAGCAGGCTCCAGGCTCTAGGCTGTCAGCACAGAGCCCAACATGGGGCTCAAACCCACCAACTGTAGGATCATGACCTGAGCCAAAGTCAGACACCCAACCGACTGAGCCACCCAGGCGCCCCAAAAATAAGATCTTAAAGAAAGTATTTAAACAAACAAACAAACCAAGTGTAATTGTTCATAATCATTCCAAACTAAAAGCAACCCAAATGTTCTTCGGCCCATGAATGGTAACAAACTATAGCATTATATACTGCAATCCAATACTGCAATAAAAATAAATGAATTACTGATACACAGAACAAAGAGATGTGCCCCGTCAAACCATTATATAGTATCTCCACCACACAGAATAAATTGATAGAAACAATGCCACGCACATAGGTAATAGTCAAATGTAGTAAAATGATTAAAAAGCAATGAGTTTTGAGTATTTATTACCTTTGTTTTGAATGTAATTTAATTGTAAGTTTATATCATTTAATTTTTAATGACTGTGTTTAATAATCAGTTTAGGAAATTCCTAAAATTTAACAGTCAGGTCTCTAGCACTTCTTTGAGCTGGCTCTAGCCCATTAAGGATCCGGATGCACATTTATGAATCCCTCCTCCACCACAAATTCTGGGGCAGCAGTGGCAACACGAAGGGAGAGTGCAAACATATGTTGTTTCCCTGGACCCCATTACTCTCAATATGCTGCCAGAACTGCTTTGACTGTATGGGATCCTTCCCTGAGCTATTCAGATTGGTTATCAGGGCTGAAATATCAGTGTCATCAGCCACACCATAAACCACATGAGGAAATGCAGGTGGATTTCAGTGGAAAAAATGATTTGGTGTTCTTCGGCAAATTTCACTCATTAAAATTATCTGTTGGTTTTTTTTTTTTAAAGAGGATTTGTTGAGGGAGAAAAATTGTTATTCCAAAATGCCTTTTATTTTTGTACTCAAATCTGAAAAGATAGTCATCAAAATGTTAACACTTATCTTAGATGGTGAAAATTTTTTCCTTCTTCTTGTGATGTTCTGTAGTTTACAAATTTTCTGCAATAAATATATAGCACTAAGGTAGTATGAAAAAAATTGAGACAAATCCTTGGTAACTTAATATTTAAAATTACATTGGTGCTGTCCTTTCAAAGACTAGAAGAATAAATAGCATTTTCGGTAAAAGAATGCCCTGGGAAACAGACATTACTATGTTCTGTTTCATTTAAAAGCCAGATGTCCAGGAATTGGATATGGTTAATTATCAATTTTCACCCAGATGGAGTGTTTGCTTTTTTTCTGTCATTAGATGGAAAAGCACAGCATCTCTGGCTGCTTACTTTATTACATTCAGTCACTTTAGCTGGAAAGATTTAAGGAATAGGTGGAGCTTAGAGGAAGGGCATTTTATTCTATTATGAATGAAAAGTTAAAGCAGGTACAAGAAACAGAAGGAAAAGAATGAAAATGTGTAACTGGTCATGCAATGAGAGATTTTCAAGCCTGCTCTTTGACCAATTCCAGTAGTGTTAGAAATGGAATTCATACTGCATGTCTGTCTTCCTATATTCATCTATTGCTATATAGCAAATCATTGTAAGACTTAGCTTAAAACAAGAAACAGCTATTATTTCACAGTCTATATGTCAGGGAGTTGAGCATGGTTTATGTGGCTGCCTGTGGCTCAAGATTTCCCATGAAGCTGTTAGCTGAGGCTGTGGTGTCCTCTAAATGCTTGACTGGAGGAGGATCCGCTTCCAGGTTCGCTCACATGATGGTTGGCAGTATTGCATTCCTCGCAAACTGTTAGAATGAGAACCTCAGTACCTCACTGGCTTTTGGCCAGAGACATTCTCAGTTCCATGCCACATGGGCTTCTCCATAGAGCAGCTCACAACATGGGAGCTGGCTTCCTCAGAACAAATGAGCAAGAGAAGCATCTAAGACATTTGTTCCCTGTCTCTTAGGACTCACTGTTCTTTATTGCCCAGTGTCCAGGGCCTCAAAAAACATTGCTTCACATATTGTGCCCAGTTTGGGGGTGGTTTAAAGCATGGTGTATATGTGGTACTTGTTACTCCAACTTAACCAGAAGTGAGTGTCTGAAAGTCTCTTATTAATAATCTTATCATACATCTCTGCTAGAAACAAATTGAATTTAATCTATTAGATTTTGTTTGTGACCATAAGGCAATGTATTAAAAAAATTCTTATTGGTTAAAGAAAAATTATGAGCACAAAAGTAAAATTTATCAGAAATCATTGTCTTAATTTGCATAATGAGATGGGCTGGGAAATCTGACAGCCATTGGCCACATAACTATTGAATACTTGAAATGCAGCTAACGTCACATGTTGAAATGATAATATTTTGGATACACTGGGTTAAATAAAATATAGTATTAAAATTAATTTCACTTTTTTCTATGATTTTCTTAATGTAGCTACTAGAAAATTTAGAATTATGTTTGTGGCTTGCATTATATTTCTATTGGTCAGCCTTGAGCTAGAGGGCTAACATATGACTGGGCTCTGTGAATCATTTGCCCCCAAGCTTCTGACTGAAAGCAAGTGTAGTGAAGTCATGGTGACCCTCTTTTCTAGTGAGAGCAGTGGCAGCAACAGAGACTGTATCTTGTTTCCAGGTAGAAGTGGCATCAGCCAGTGTCAAGGCAAGTGGTATTGGTGGTCCTAGTTTTGGTGTCTGTACCCAGCAGTGGGTGCCGGGGAGGCTTCTTGAGACCACTTCTAGGCCTAATGTTGAGTACTGTCCCTGAACATCCTGCAGGTATCCAGTAGTCTTCTAATAAACACTTTTCAGCTCAGGTCCTTCATGAAGGTTCTCTTCTCCATCCTAGTCCACAGTGATCCTTCCTCCTTTCAACATCAATAGTCTATCAGATCCAAACCACACACTTGGCCTGTGCAAATTATGTTATAGGAAGGTGCCTTTCAGTCAGACTCTGAAATGAAATTCCCCATGGCAGGAATCCTGACTTTTACATAATTGTTTCTCAGTAGCTGTCAGGCCATCTTGGTCACAGCATTTCTAGAGGAATACTTGTTAGTTATCACTGCAGATCTCTGAGGTAGGCAGAGCAGCTGTCATTATCCCTTCATACAGAGGAGGAAGCTTGCTCAGTGGGGTCGAGTGACTAGCCTAAGGTCTCATAGCCAGTGTGCTGACAAATTGAGACAGTAGCCCAGACCTCCACACTGCCCATCCCCAACCCTTTCTTGTATTTCAGGCCCTGCAATATACATAAGATGGTGTATTCATTTCTAGGGCTGGTATAACAAAGTGCCACAAACCAATGTCTTAAAACAATGGGAATGTATTGTCTCACAGATCTGGAGGCTATTAGTCTGAAATCAAGGTGGCAGGGCCATGCTCCCTCTGAAACCTGTAGGGAGTTCTCATGGTTTGCCAGTAATCTTTGGTGTTCCTTGGCTTGTAACTGTATAACTCCAACTCTGTGTGTCTCTTCTCTCATGTGGCTGTCTCATGAGGACACTAGCTATTGGATTAGGCCTCCATCCTACTCCAGTATGACCTTGTTTCAACTTAATTATATATGCAATGACCCTATTCCCAAATAAGTTCATATTCTTTAGTATTGGAGATTAGGACTTCAACATATCTTTTATTTGGCGGGGGGGGGGGGGGGGGGCATGGGGGCATGTTCAGCCTATAATAGATGGTCACCATAAGAGGAGAGAATACCAGGGCGCCTGGGTGGCTCAGGTCATTCATGATCTCACAGTTTGTGAGTTCGAGTCCCACGTCAGGCTCTGTGCTGATAGCTCAGAGCCTGGAGCCTGCTTCAGATTCTGTGTCTCCCTCTCTCTCTGCCCCTCCCCCACTCGCACTCTGTCTCTGAAAAATGAATAAACGTTAAAAAAAATTAAAGAGGAGAGAATACCATAGAAACTGAAGACATCATCTTGTATCCAGGATTTATTCCAAGGAAGAATTACACTACAGCAGGGTAGAAGGTGAGACTTCTCAGGTATGTATTCCCACCTACTACTGGGCTTGCACATGGACTATCTGGGTTAAGTTGAAAGTGTATATTATCATGAGATATAGTGTATTCCTGCCCTCATATAAAGACTGAATGGCCCCAGATATAAGATAGTAGCTACTATCTTATAGTAGCTACTATAAGATAAGTTTCTCATAGTTCTCCCTATGAGAAAGTTCATCCTTTCTCATAGTTCTCCCTAACTATTCTGAGGCAGCTCTCCTGTTTAGAGGGAAATGATGGTGTGTAATTCTGATGAGGAAATGGGATAAGTGATTGTTATGGTAAGCCTGTCACTCTTTGCCAGAGAACTGTCTTTGATGTATAAAGCATTATTTGGGATCTAGATGAGAGAGCTAGCTGTACAGGAACAAGCCTAACCAAGGGGTGCAGCTAGCATTTAAGATACACACCCATTTTTCCGCCATCTCTTCTTTTCCTTTGATGAAACATATAGAACCTATTAATAAAAAGAAATACAAATTTTTAAAAAACATGAAAAGGAAATGGTAAAATGAGCTCTGCTCCAATCCAAAAGAAAAGAATGACAGCAATTTCCAATCAGGCCCTTTGTTCAAAGCCTATACAAGAATAGCAATATGACTGGGATTTGTAAATGACTGTAGCTGAAGTCTCCAACAAAAGCATGCTAATGATACAGAGTCAAATCACCAAATAGGCCCACCTCCAAATCCAGTTTCTCTAGATGGGAAGAGCATGGTCTTTAGGGGCAGCACTATCTTTTTTTTTTTTTTTTTTTTGAGAGAGAGAGAGAGAGAGAGAGAATACATGGAGGGGGAGGTAGTGGGAGAGAGGGAGAGAGAGAGAGAGAGAGAGAGAGAGAGAGAAAATCTTAAGCAGGATCCATGCCTAGGGTGGAGCCTGACACCGGGCTCAATCTCATGACCCTGATATCATGACCTGAGCCAAAATCAAGAGTTGGATGCTTGGGGCGCCTGGGTGGCTCAGTCGGTTAAGCGTCCGACTTCAGCCCGGGTCACGATCTCGCGGTCCATGAGTTCGAGCCCCGCGTCGGGCTCTGGGCTGATGGCTCAGAGCCTGGAGCCTGCTTCTGATTCTGTGTCTCCCTCTCTCTCTGCCCCTCCCCCGTTCATGCTCTGTCTCTCTCTGTCTCAAAAATAAATAAACGTTAAAAAAAAAAATTAAAAAAAAAAAAAAAAAAAAAAAGAGTTGGATGCTTAACTGACTGAGCCACCCAGGTCCCCCAGGTCAGCACTATCTCTTAATATGTGACCTTGGGCAAATGACTTAATCTCTCTGAATTTTTCTATGTGTAAAAATGAGGACAACTACCTAGCAGGGTTATGGTAAGGATTAAGTACTTAGCATAGTGCACAGCACATATAATAGGTGCTCCATTAAATTGAAGCTTTCTCCCAGCCCTGCAAACATATGCAATATAATCTGCCCACTGCCCCACCATTACCTACTCTTCTCTATCTTATTCTTTCTCCCCCTCTCTCTTTCTTAAGTTCCTATTTGTAACCTAGTTGAGGAGACATATAAATAGGAAATGACTTGCATTTAATTTTAAAAACTAACAAGTGAAAAACAATGGTGTATGTCACGGATTACTTTAGGTGCTGACACACTTCCACATTCATTAATTCAACAAATATTAAGTAACCACCCATGCCAGGCATGGTACTAGGCACAGGGTGTTCATTGATAAACAGAACATCTTCACTCCTTGTGGAGTTCACAATTTATGGGACAGAAAAGAAATGATAAATATATAATTTAAAAATATGTCAAATAGAAGTGGTGAAAATGGATATCATTTTCTTGTTCCTGATCTTAGAGGAAAAGCTCTCTATTTTTCACCATTGAGAAGAGGTTAGCTATGGGTTTTTCATATATGGCCTTTTTTATGTTGAGGTATGTTCCCTCTAGACCTACTTTGTTGAGGGTTTTCATCATGAATGAATATTGTATTCTGTCAGATGCTTTTTCTGCACCTATTGAGATGATCACATGGCTTTTATTCTCTCTCTTGTTAATGTGATGTATTATATTGATTGATTTGTGAATATTGAACCACCTTTACATCCCTAGACTAAATCCCACTTGATCGTAATGAATGATTTTTTTAATGTACTGTTGGATTTGGTTTGCTAATATTTTGTTGAGGACTTCTGGATCTATGTTCATCAGAGATATTGGCCTGTTAGCTGTTGTTGTTGTTGTTGTTGTTTTTCAGAGTCTTTATCTGATTTTGATATCAGGGTAATGCTAGCCTTGTAGAATGAATTTGGAAGTTTTCCTTCCTCTTATATTTTTTGGAATAGTTTGACAAGAATAGCTATTAATTCTTCTTTTATGTTTGGTAGAATTTACCTGTGAAGCCATCTGGTCCTGTTTGTTGGGAGATTTTTGATTATTGATTCAATTTCATTGCTGGTAGTTCATCTGTTCAAATTTTTCATTTCTTCCTGATTCAGTTTTAGAAGGTTATATGTTTCAAGAAGTCTACTTTCACCACTTCTATTCAACCTAGTACAGGAAGTCCTAGACACAGCAATCAGACAGCAACAACAAAAAATAAAAGGTATCCACATTGGTAAACAAGAAGTAAACTTTCACTATTGCAGATGACATGATAGTATATACAGAAAACTCTGAAGACTCCACCAAAAGAGTACTTAAATTGATAAACGAATTCAGTAAAGTCACGGGATGCAAAATTAATATACAGAAATCTGTTGCACTTCTATACACTAATAATGAAGTAGCAAAAGAAAAATTAAGAAAACAATCCCTTTACAATTGCACCAAAAATAATAAAATACCTAAGAATAAACTTAACCAAGGAGGTGAAAGATCTGTACCCCCAAAACCATAAGACACTGATAAAAGAAACTGAAAATGACACAAACATATGGAAAGATATTCCATGCTCATTGACTGGAAAAACCAGTATTGTTAAAATGTCCATACTATCCAAAGCAATCTACAGATTTCATGCAATCTTTATCAAAATACCAACAACATTTTTCACAGAAGTGGAACAAAGAATCCTAAGACCACAAAAGACCCTGCCTGAATAGCCAAAACAATGCTGGGAAAGAACAACAAACTGGAGGTATCACAATTCCAAATTTCAAGATGTACTACAAAGCTGCAATAATCAAAACAGTACGGGGCGCCTGGGTGGCGCAGTCGGTTAAGCGTCCGACTTCAGCCAGGTCACGATCTCGCGGTCCGGGAGTTTGAGCCCCGCGTCGGGCTCTGGGCTGATGGCTCAGAGCCTGGAGCCTGTTTCCGATTCTGTGTCTCCCTCTCTCTCTGCCCCTCCCCCGTTCATGCTCTGTCTCTCTCTGTCCCAAAAATAAATAAATGTTGAAAAAAAATTTTTTTTAATTAAAAAAAAATAATCAAAACAGTATGGTACTAGCACAAAAACAGACACATGGATCAATGGAACAAAAGCGAGAGCCCAGAAATAAACCCATATATGGTCAATTAATATACAACAAAGGAGGCAAGAATATACAATGCAGAAAGACAGTCTCTTCAATGAATGGTATTGGGAAAACTGGACAGCTACATGCACAAGAATGAAATTAGACCACTTTCTTATACCATACACACAAATAAACTCAAAATGTATTAAAGACCTAAATGTGAGACCTAAAACCATAAAAATCCTAGAAGGAAACATAGGCAGTGCTTTCTTTGACACGGGTTATAAAAACATTTTTCTAGATATGTCTCCTCAGGCAAGGGAAACAAAAACAAAATTAAACTATTGGGACTACTGCTTTTCACAGTGAAGGAAACCATCAACAAAATGACAAAGCAACCTACTGAGTGAGAGAAAATATTTGCAAATGATATATCCAATAAGGAGCTAATATCCAAAATATATAAAGAATTTCTACACTTCACAATATCAAAAAACCCCAAATAATCTAATTAAAAATGGGCAGAGGACTTGAATAGACATTTTTCCATAGTAGCCCTACAGATGCCCAAAAGACACATGAAAAGATGCTCAACATCACTAATCATCAGGGAAATATAAATCAAAACTACAACGAGATAGCACTTCACACTGTCAGAATGGCTAAAATCAAAAGGACAAGAGATAATCGTGTTGGTAAGGATGTGGAGAAATAGGAACCCTCCTGCACTGTTGGTGGGAATGCAAACTGGTGCAGCCACTCTGGAAAACAGTATGGAGGTTCCTCGCAAAATTAAAAATAGAACTATCACGTGACCCAGTAATTCCACTACTGGTTACTTACCTCAAGAAAGCAAAACACTATTTTGAAAAGATATATGCACCCCTATGTATATGGCAGTATTATTTACAATAGCCAAGATATGCAAGCAGCCCAAATGTCCATCCATAGATGAATGGATAAAGATGTGATAGATAGATAGATAGATAGATAGATAGATATAGATACAGATATAGATAATGGAATATTACTTGGCCATAAAAAAGAATGAGACCTTGCCATTTGCAACTACACGGATGGACCTAGAAGGTATAATGCTAAATGACAAAGTCAGACAGAGACAAATACTATATGATTTCACTCTTATGGAATTAAGAAACAAATGAACAAATAAAGAAAAAAAGATACAAACAAACAGATTCTTAAATACAGAGAACAAACTAGGGTGACAGAGGAGAGGTGGGTGGGGAGATAGGTGAAATAGAAAAACAAAAATGTTGAGTGCCATGGAAGAAATGATAGGTGCAATACTGAAAACTAATTAGAGAGCAGAAGGGAGACATAGCTGAGGAAGGATGGCCTTTCTGAAGTGACACTTCAACTGAAACCTGGAAGATGACAAGCTACACACATAAAAAACAATAGTAAGGTCTTCAAGACAGTGGGATCAGCATGTGCAAAGCAATGAGGCTGTCAGGAAATATTAGTATTTGAAAACCAGTTGGGGCACTGTCAACAAGCTAGACAGGACCCTTGTAGTAAAATCCAACTCTTACCATGCCCTCAATGCCCTTGCTAACTTGACCCCTGCCTCTCCCTGACCTCATCTCCTCCCACTGTCCATGCCACTTATTCTCTTTGTCCCTCTTACCTGCAGGTCTCATTCCCACCTCAGGCCTCTGCTTTAGCTGTTTCCTCTGCCTGGAAGGCTCCGCCCCAGATCTTCTCTTGGCTCCTGGCCCCTGTGGTCATTCAGGCCTCAGATCAAATGTCATCTCTGGAGAGAGATTGCTAATTATGGTCCTTCACGCCATCATCTTTTGGTGGTTTGCTCTCCTCCTGATGAGGGAATGTTGGGCAAGGTGAGAGCAAAGTACAGGCTAACAGCACCCACTCCCCCTGCCAGGTGGGATATGTGTGACATTCTTTGGACACCCCTGGCTACCCAAGAGCAAAGGAGAGGGGTTTAAGTGCTTGCTGTGGTGATGTGGGAAACAAAGGCAAATGAAAAATTAAATTCCCTTATTGCCTACTGCCCACTGACAAGTCCTTGAAACGGGCAGAGTGACGTCCTTCTAGGACCTCAGCTGCCTCGATGATGACACTTTGCTAGGAGCAAAAGGGAACCTTGGCTTAATTTTATCCTGACCCCTCAGGATCCTCTAAGTCTACTTTAACATATAAAAATTGCTTTGGAAACTTCCTGTATCTCAACTCCCCCAAGGTATATGCTGGCAATCATACCCCAAGCTTATGGCCCCCTGATCTACATGTGAAGGGTCTCACGACTGAGGTTTTTTTTCCTAACAGCAGCTGGCCCTCAAGGTCCTGGAAACCTTGCTTCCAAAATACCTTAGAGACTTACTCTATCCCCAACCCCCCTCCAACCTGAAGGTATTTAATCAGTTACCTGTCACCACCCCAGTGTGGCTCTTTCTGCCCTAGGGTCCTGTCCCCATGCTTAAGTAAATTCACCTTTTTGCGCCAAAGATGTCATCAAGAATTCTTTCTTGACCTTCAGCTCCAAACCCCATCATCACCCCAAAATCCCATCATTCCCATCCCTTATCACTATCAAACATTAATTCTGTGATTTGTCTTTTTTGCCCATTCTTTCCCACCAGAATGTAAATTCCATGAATGTATTTCTTACTGCTATAAATCTGGAGCCTAGGACAATATTAAGTATATAATAGAAACTCAAATATTATTTGTTGAATCAATGTTGAATGAAATTAAGCTAGAGAGGTAATGAAAGATAAAGTTTGTCTAAGACAAACTAGGAGGACTTCCTAAGAAGTATGCTTTGAATTAAAATAGTGGCAGCAAGGGAGAGGAGGTGGTGCGCAGCTACAAAACAAGAATTTGGGGAATTACTCGTTCATCTGTCTTTTTCACTAGATTATGAGCTCCTTTTGGGCTACAGATAGGTTTTATTAATCTACCCTCAGCACCTGGCCTAGAACCTATCACATTGTAGGCACTACCTAGGTGTTTGCAGAATAACTTGACTATGGGTGTGCAGACGGGTTCTACTAAATCGGCTGCAGCACAGTTCAGGAAAAGGCAAGTAAGTCCGGTGAACTGAGATTCGGCTTCCCAAGTAGCAAACGCACATCGTACCGGACCGTGAAGAAGCGAGGGTCTGAGCGCCGCAACAACGCGACTGCGCATTTCAGCCCCTCCTTGCGGGGTAGAAGAGCGCCGGCAATCTCGGCGCACGCAAGCGCGCTACATTCTTCCCGCCTCCAACAAGATGGCGGAGGCCAAGTAGCGAGGGGGCGGAGTGTGGCCGCCGGAAACCCGGCCGCTGCTGGGGGGAGCTGCGGGAGAAGGCCGGGGAGCAGCGGGCCGAGGTTGGCACGATGCTGTTCCCGGGAAGTGTTGTTGGTTACTGGTGAGGAAGGTGAAGCACAGTTGCCTTCCCGGCCCCCCGGCGCCCCCTATGTACGCCTGTCTGGGCTCGGGTCCGGTCGCCGTTTTGCCTGCTTCTGCACCACCCTCTACTCTCGGGTCCTGGAGCTCCGGCGGCGGCGGCGGCGGCGGCGGCGGCCGTGTCCCGCAGGAGAGGAAGCGCCCAGGCGGCGTCCGTACTTCTGGCCGCGGGGCGAACGTCTGGCAGGTGAGTGAAGCGTGAGCATTGGCGTCTTTGCCCCACCGTTGCTCCAGACCCTAGCGGTGCTCGGCCCGAGTCTGCCGTTCTCTTGTCTCCACGTCCCACCCTCTCCCCGCCCCGCGCCCTCTTTCAGGCCTCCAGTTGGACCCTGGCTTTGCAAGCCCTCCATTCTCACACAGTGGGTGGGGGTCGCGACGCCTGCCGCCCTCCGCATCTTTCCCGACTCCTGGTGAAGCTTCTCGCGTCCAAGCGGTCTCTCTTTCGCGTTAGGTGGGTGGGTCGTCGCCCCTCCTATTTTAGTCGCCTCCCCATCTTCCTGGTTTCGACCCTCTTGGCTTCCTTTAAAAGTTTAACTGTCTGGGAAGATTACCCGGTAGCCTCTCATATAGAGAGAGTTACAAAGAAAAAGCTTCACCTTGATGAGGGAGTCCAGTCCCCAGAAGAGGTGGTTTGAAGAGTTGGATTCCTTGGCCCATTGAACTGCAAAGGAGAGAATGGTGCCTGTGATGCAAATGATTGTTCATGGAAATTAATCTCTAAATCTTTGGTCTCCTAACTTTTGAGGCAGAGGCTTAAGTTTTCTAGGTCTAGTGAAAGAATTGGGAAGTGTTCGTTTTTAAAAGGAAGGCTTTGTGAATGTAAGATATGTAATGGCACAAGAAAGGTTAAGTGATTTATTCTTTTATCCAATGTTCGCTTAAATTGCCCAGTGAAGCTTTAGAATACCGTATTGTACAAGCCCTTTGTTTTATTTAGAAAGGGCTAAAATGGAGAAAAGCTTTTTAAACTAAAAACTTCTCAAATTTCTTGGATTCTCAATTGTTGTTACTACTTAACAGTCCCTGTAAGACCTGATTATTTTTTGCAAAATTCAGGCTGTGCCAGTCTCAGTTCTTTCTTTATTACTGGGGCAAGGGTACTCAGAATTAATGGTGTAAGAAACTGTCCTGAATAACCTGGTACCTTGCCAGAGTTTATAAGTGCAAACCACAGGATTGAAGTAGTAGTGGAGGAAGTTGCCATGGCTGATTCTCCCATATTTTCCATCTTTTTGCTGTTATCTCAGCTCTGTCCTCCTGTTTGGGCTTCCTGCTCAAAGTGGCTTCCCTCCTAGCAAAACAAGATGGCTATCAGCAGTATTCATGTGATAGCCTTCTTAATTTACTTCCATACGGAGAACTAATTGGATAATTTCTCAAGAGCCCCCAAATTGTAAAACTGAGATTATAGATGTAAATGATAGCTTCTCCTTTGAGATTACAAATAGGTGGACCTTTTTTATTAACATTAAATTGCATAATATCATTTGTTGAAACTATGCTAGGTGCTCTCCCAGGTTATGAAAGCACAAACTATCCTTGCCCTATTGGAATTCTATACTAACAGTCTTTAATATGTGGGTTATATAATTGGCCTGACAGATTTGTTTACTTTTCATTCTGCCTCATGACACATAATCTGTTTTTCCCTTTGTTGTAGACTCTGACCTTAATGAATTTCCTTTTAAATTAATTTATTTTTATTTTTATTTTTATTTTTTTAATTTCCTAAATTTGGAGATAGAATTGTTTAGTTCAAAAAAAGAGGAGATATTTTTATGTTCGATTCCTGTATGAGCTAGTTCATTCATTTGTTTGTTTTAGGCCTTCATTTTTCTACAACTAAGGACTGCATGTTTTTAAAGGGGGTTATGTCTCAATTCTGTGCTTCTGGCTGAAGAGATAGTAGGACTAACTCCAGTCAGTGCCTCTCTGCCTCTGGCAAAATAATTCGAAGGGTTGTGTCAAAACACATCTCTGATCACAAACTGTCATTAAAATCTCTCACTCTTCCACTCTTATGGTACCTGTTTTCTGTCTCTCACACTGTCTTTATGAACCCCTCTTTGTCTCTCTATTCATCCAACCCATTAGCCTACTGCTGATTTCATTTGCCTCCCTACATAACCAGGATCTCACTGTCATCAGTTTTTACTAAGCTCTCACTGATGCCCTAGAATGCGTTATTTTCTGTAGGTTTACCTTTCTAGTGCCCAGTCCAGAGTAAGCATTATCACTAGCTCTTTCGGTTTGATTCCTGACATCCTAAAGGATGCAAGAGACCGTTGTATGAGGATATAGGTTCATTTCCATACAAGTTGGTGCCCTGTTCTCTCCTGGGTTTTAAGTGCTGGTCGTGTACCTTTCTGTCTCATTTCCAGAAGGTTTTTATAGCAAATAACTTGATACCTTCCTTTCTTGAGAAAAATCTCAACTGTCTGAGGTATATTCTTTTCTATCCTCTGTATTATTTCCTTATTTACTCCTATCTCACAAAAGGAAATATTCTCCCCTCCTGATGTGTCCACAGTCATCCCTCCCCATCCTTCTTTCTGTAGAACTGTCCATTATCATTTCTTCTTCAGTCTCTCCCTCTCTAGCCTATGTACATGCTTATATCTTTCTCAAGGCTGCCAAATACAGTGCTGTGTAACTCAGTAAAGCCAGTCTGAATTTTGAGCCTGCTGTGCCACTGTATTTTTATTCTTTAGTCCCAGGAGCCTAGTGTAGTAGCAAGAATATTTGACTTTTGACCGAGGTGAATCTGGGTTTGAAGTCTCTTAAAAACACTTAGTGGCTATGTGGCTGTGGGCAAGTTACTACTCAGACTCTGTTCTTTATCTATAAAATAGAGTGTTAAACTTAGAGTCATAATTGAAGGAGTTTAGCACATGTTAGATATCCATCCAAGTGTTTGGTACATTATGGAGTTCCTAATAAATATAAAATATTCTCCTTTGCACTCTCACTTCCTTTACCATTTCAGTACTGAAATTGCTATTTTAAAAGTCCCCTATGACCTCCTAATCACCGCATCTATTGGCTTTCCTTCAGTCATCCTTGGTTTCCTAAAACCATATACACCATAGGAATAAGATTATCTGATTTCTTGGTTCTTCTGCATTGTATGTCCTGATTCTTTTAGATATCTGAAAGGTTTTTTTCACATTCCTGCATTGTTCTTCCCCCAAAACAGTGATTCATATATTAGGATGCAAACTGGATTTAAAAGCAAAAAAGAGTGTATTGGCTCATGTGATTGGCAAGTGCATAGATAGAATTGGCTTCAAGAGTAGTTTGTTCATGGGCTTATGTCATTGGGGCTGAAACTCCATTTTTCTGCTATTATCTCAATTTTGTCCTACTGTTTGGGCCTTATGCTCAGACTGGCTTCCCTCCTAAAAAATAAATAAATGGTTATCAGCAATGTTCATGTGATAGCCTTCTTTATTTATTTCCAAAGGTAAAGAGAAGGATTCTCTTTTCGACTAGCCTTTTCCCAAAAGTCCTAAGCTCTGTTCTGATTGAACAAATTAGAAGGATCATGCTGCCAAGTCTGTCACAATGTCTTTGTCAAGAGGGGTGGAATTATTCTAATTGGCCTAACTCATGGATGAACCTTATCTAAAATGAGGGAGAGATAACCAGTGTACTCAGGGGTCTTTGTGCTTTTCACTGTGTTTTCTTGGTGGTTATATCCTGTTTTTGAAACCTTTTTTTTTTTTAATGTTTATTTATTTTTGAGAGAGAGAGAGAGAGAGAGACAGAGACAGAGAGACAGAGCATAAGCAGGGGAGGGGCAGAGAAAGAGAGAGACGCAGAATCCGAAGCCGGCTCCAGTCTCTGAGCTGTTAGCACAGAGCCCAATGCTGGGCTCGAACTCTCGAGCAGTGAGATCATGACCTGAGCTGAAGTTGGACGCTCGACCAACTGAGCCACCCAGGTGCCCCATCCTATTTTTAATGACACAAATCATTTTTGTGTGGAATGTTTCCCAGTTCTGCAACTTGACTTCTCACCTACATTGCTTGCTATATTTCTCTTAAATGTACTACTGTAAGCTTAACTCAAACCAGTTGGAATCAAATGGAATTTGATTTTCATGTACCTATCCTCACCTAGTGTGTTTACGTGTGCATGTGTGTATATGTATTTCTCTTCCTTCTAATTTCTCTCTTCTAAACACCTTTCTCCCAGCAACCCACTCTAACCTTGGTTCTTCTCCCACTTTCAGCATCTGTCATATCTTAAATATATCTTGTATTAGTTTGGCCTCAGGTTACATAATACCCGACCAATAGTAAACAGTATTTCACATAAAAAGCCCAGAGTGGGAGGATTCCTGGTTAGTCACTGTAGCTGTACAGTGATGTTATATCCAGGATCCAGGTAGTTTTCATTTTTATCCTTAGCGTGCTCATCTTTGTGCTCATTGTGCCCTTGTCCTCTCGTTGTACATTGCTCTTGCTGCTCCACACATCACATTCTCACACAGCCACCAAAGATAGGAGGAAGTTTGTCCTCTCTTGATTAGGCAAGTAAACCTTTCACAGAAATCCTATGTCAGATGTCATCTTGGCACGTTTAGACCCTACTTGCAAGGGGGCTGGAAAATACATTATCTGGCATTTCAGTCTAAGAGGAAGTTAGGAAGGTAACCAACAAGATCGGTGACATATCTTGATAGTATTTTATGGAGAAGTAAGTTTAAATAAATAAGAATTTTCCGATAGTAGGAGCAAACTTATAGCACTGCAAGGGTTGATATAAGCTATATGTAGGATAGTCATAAATAACTGATTAAAATCTGATTATGTAAAATTAAGGTATTTGAGTGGTATATCCCAGTTATTCTAAGGTTGATGTTAAGTACATTTATGCATAGATGGTGGAACCACTGTGAGAAATGGGTACATACAGAACTCTTAGGAAATAGGTTTGTATTTCCCCTTGGAGGTGGGAAGCATTTGGAAATACATGGGGACATTTTTGGTTGTCACAATGATTTTGAACTCCTACTGACAATTAGTGGATACAGATCAGATATACTAGAAGTCCTGTGATGTTGCCCACAAAACAGGATTCATCCCTTCATATATGCCAATAGTGGCCTTATACCTTGAAATATACTTTGCTTTTTGAAAGAATTGGTAAACATTCATCTGTATTCTTATATTGCAAGTGACAGAAAATCACATTCAAACTGCTTAAACAATAAAGGGAATGATTAGATCTTGTAATTAAACTTTATCTAAGGCTTTATCCTGC